>NC_088366.1:7299886-7342386 GCF_034508935.2 Berghia stephanieae | reverse complement strand
CAGCTACAGAGATTGTATATGGCTTGTGAAGAAACCGCTGCATGCAGAGGGAATCCACCTGACACAAAAACTCATGAAATATATCTGTAAGTTGAGAGTGTGTAATGTAACCCACTGTATTTTCACGGTGTGTTACATGATAGTTCAGTTGATAGCACATTTGCATCACATGCAAATGGACTTGTGTCAATCCTGAGTGAAGCCTTTATTTTTGTTTTTTTTACCAGTTCCACCCAACCTTTTCCCTCCCCCCCCCCCCCCCCCCCCCCCACCCCGCTCTACTCATTTTAAGTTTAAATAAAAAAAAAATCTTTTTGCACATCTGGTGTGTAACAGAGTGTAGCCTGGCACTGCCCTAAATATTGCATGACAATACAAGGCAACTATCATCAAAAGAGAGTATATTGTGAGTTTTCGACAATAATATTTGAAGAAACAATTTGATCTGTTTCCTATTTGAACCAATTCCCTCTTGTCTTAGGCACTTAGATTTTAATTCTAGAACTATTTACTATGTCCCGTTTTCTTCCTTTTTACTGGTGATATAACCTTCATGTTTTTCAAGCACTGTAAATCCCTTCAAATGGGCAGGGGGGTACATACTGTGTCTTCTATCCCCTTATATCTGGGTGGGGTTCCTGACCTCCCATAGAAGGGCAGGGGGGTACATACTGTGTCTTCTATCCCCTTATATCTGGGTGGGGATCCTGACCTCCCATAGAAGGGCAGGGGGGTACATACTGTGTCTTCTATCCCCTTATATCTGTTTTCCAACATGCTTTCTGTCTTTGTCTTTCTTGGAATGAGATTACTTGGTTTTGTCCTGGTCCTGGCCAGATGCCCTGGCTGAGAGGGAAACAGTCGAATTTGTATAGTTAGTTTTGGGAGATGATATTTTTTTGATTGTAAATCATCTCTCTGTTATGCACTGTATTATGCTTTCTTTATATTATATATGATTTGTAAAACATTTGAGTGTATTCCTCTTAGCGGGGACCTGTGCTTGTGTCTGGATGAGACTTTTAGTGATCTCAAACTAAGTACTTTGATAGAGTGCTTTTGGAATCTACACCTGTTTCTTATTTGAACAAATTCCCCTTTGTCTTACCTTTTCTTGGGTGATTTAATTGTAATTCTAGAACTTTTGACTATCCCATTTTCCTCCTTTTTACTGGTGCTGATATGACTTAAATGTGTTGGAAGCGCCGTAAAACCCTTAAAAACAAAACAAAACAAACTGACTAGATAGAGAAGTCCAAAAGAATCTCGACTTTACCTAGGATAGATACATGTTCGTTTGTGTGTGAAGCGAGTGCTCTACCAAATGAGCTATCGGAAATCCCCAAATAAACGATGCTTATGTTTTATTTTGGGTGCCCGATAGCTCAGTTGGTAGAGCACTCGCATCTCATGCAAAATGTCAAATCAATGTTTTTTACTGACCCACCCTGTCCACCCAGCAGTGATTGGGTAGCTTGGCCTGGTAGATTTGTTGGGTGGTAAGTACTTTGCGATAGACTAGCGTCTTATCCAGAGGGTGGCAAGCAATTTCTCTTAACGTTTCATGCTATAGAAACCGGGATGAACTCCTGCTGTGTGGGCTTAAGAATGACTGAAGGACTACTTTTTAAAAAAAATTTTATTTTGATTTGACTCAAACCATGATACTGGATCAAATAAATTGTTTTGTATTTTTTCCCCATTTTATTTTCTTGCTTCAGATCCTTGGTTCAACATTGAAATACGCGAAGACATTGTTTCCAAGGGGGACCTTAAATTCAAGCTGGATCCGAGCTACGATCGCTATGGCCTGGTCCATTCCTTGAGTACTAGAGGCAAAGGCTTCTATATCCGTATCACAGGAAGGCTATTCCACAAGGACACCTTGGTCTTCCATTACACAGCTTTTACAACTAGTGAGTAACTTGAGACTCTGATTTATGGTCATTTTTTTGGTAACATTTTAAATGTAACCAATAATGCTTGAAGCTTTAAAATAAAAATAAAAATAGCGATAAGGTAAAATTTCAGCTCTATTTTATTAACAGAGATGCAGGGTCGAATTATTTGAACTCCCATAGTGGGCAGGAGTGTTTTTTCTGAGTTTGTTTTCTTTCTTTATCTTTGAACGGGATTTTACATCCGTATTACAGGAAGGTTATTCCACAGACACCTTGGTCTTCCATTACACAGCTTTTACAACTAGTAAGTACTTGGGGCTGTTGTTTAACTATCTCCTTACCAGCCATTTTCAGGATTTTCCCCAAAACTTCACACCCAACTAACACAAAAATATATTTTTTATCACTCAAACACAATAGCAGTAAAGTTCTTGCGATAAATAATTTCTTTAGCAAAACATGCTCTGCAACACATTGTTCATTTTCTTAAAATTTTATGGGGTTTTTTATTTGTCCAGATTGCCATATAAACAGCAAAACAAGATTTCAGTGTGACAATGGACACTGTATCGATACAGCCTTACGTTGTGATGGGGTGAATCATTGTGGGGATGACAGTGATGAGTCCAAGAGAGCTTGCAGTAAGTCACACTATGCCATCAAAGTAAGAAATTATGGAGAAGGCACCGGCATGGGTGAAAGTTCGCCGGAAAAATCCGGCATGGCCGGATTTTTATTTTTGAAAAAGAGGTCTCGCCGTTTTTTTTTTTTGTCTGGCCGGAATTCGAAAATGAAAAAAAAACGGCATTTATATAATTAACCGCACTTCTGTTTTTTCCTCTTATTGGTAGTTGCAGGATTTTTTTTCTCTGAGCACCTGCCTTTGCAGGATTAATATCATTGAGTAACTTTCACCCATGGGCACCGGTGTGAGATAAAGAACTGAACAAGTGTGCATGAAAGGTGCCAGACAAGCAAGAAAGAAAAATACAAGAAAAAAACCATCCCGAAAAATCAGTCGACCTCGACTGGGGATTGGATCTCAAACCTTCTGATTACCGGCCAGATGTGCTACCATTCATCGTTGACACATTTCAGGTTGGAATAACTCAAGAACATCGATTTAGTTTGCAACATAGTAATCCAAATTTATTAAAGTTTTTTTCTGATATCTTACTTGTGATCGCGTGTTTGCGCAATCTTCGTATTTAAAGCTCCACATGGCCACCATCATTTTGAATGACAAGCTCTCTACAGTTCGTCCCATGTCTTTTGCAGCATGAGTAATTGACTTTTGGTGAGTTCCCACGACACTGGATAACTTCATCTGGTTTTTGTTTCCTCCAGTGTCGAACATTGTGTTTGTGTACATGCCCGGACATGTAAAAGGTTGCTTCATCTGAGAAGGCAATGTTTTCAGTGAGTTGGTTGTCAAGGTTCGAGAATTATGTCGGACAAAGCCAGAATAATTTACAATTTATGCCAAAATTACCCTTTATCTACTGATGACGTCATGACTCGGCTACCAATGGGTGCACAGTGTTAAACCTTATATCAATCAAAACTTCAATACATTCTGCACATATGGCAAATGGCGATTGATGAAATCTTACATAAATCTCGAGTTAGTCGAACCTGAAATGTGTCAATAATAAATTAAAAAACACACACTGTATTTTAAAGTTTTTATACATTTTTTACCCATAAGGAACTGGCACACCTGATGACAGTGAGACGGATAGTCATGTCGGAGTCGGCATCATCGTCCCTTTGGTCGTGTCGCTTGTCGTCTTCTTCTTCTGCCTTTTCCTGGTTTGCCTTCAGCGGTGCTACCGTCTACGACTGCAACGCCTGCCTGTAAGAGATAGACCTCCATCATCTTCGTCATCATCATCGACAAGGGGAAGAGGTGAGATGGCACTTAGTTCCATATGTGGGCATCCCTGAGAAAATCAAGTCACAAGGTGAAAAGATTTGAACAGAGATATTGACAATTTTAGTCAAGAGGTCAATTTTTGTGGAAAATGAGTTCTCATCAAGAATCATTAAATCAAACATTTTTCTACATATTGATGAAATATATTAATTGAACTCTACTCCTAAATATTTTATTTTAATTTTTTTATGAAGGTAATTATTATACTTAATATCAACTCTTGTCGTCTTTGGAAGCGATTTTCTCAAAATTAAGGTTTCACACCCTAGCCCATGCATATGTCCATAACTTCATGAAAAATCACCCGATTTCCTTCAAATAAAGATTAAAATGCCCAGGAGACATTGGGCTTTCAAAAAATGAAAAATACGCAAAACAAAAATTTTCACCTTGTGACTGATTATGTCAGGGACGCACACACTCTTTGTGCTAGAAAAGTGAAGACCAAAGATAAGCATAATATACAAGACAAGTAATAAACAAAAAATGAGTATAACAGCTTCAAAAAAAAAAGAACAAAATACCAAACACAGAACGTTTTGGCCTCAAAACCCTTCATCAGTCAACAACAAAAAAAACAATGAAAACAAATACATTGGAATGAGATTACTTGGTTTTGTCCTTTCCCTTGTTGGAGTCCTTGGCTGGGAGGGAAACAGTCAAATGTATTGCTAAGGTTTTATATAATCTCTCTGTTATGTATTGTAATATTTGTTGTTTAGAATGTATAAAAAGCATTTAAAAGTGTGTTCCTCTCAGTAGGATCCTGTGGTTGTGTCTGGATGAGATCTCAGATTAAGTACACTGATAATGATATGCTCTTGGAATCTACATCTGTTCCCTATTTAAACCATTACCCGTTTCTTACTTCTTCTTGTGTGCCATCAATTTTAAATCTAGAATATTTGGACTATTCCATTTTCTTCTGTTTACTGGTGCTGAAATGACCTAACTAAATGTGTCACAAGTGCCGTAAAACCCTTAAAAACAAACAAAACAAAACAGATCTCAAAATGTTGTACATAAGCATTCTAAAACCCCCTAAAGAACAAATAAAAGGTAATTTTACTTTACAAACAAAACAAAACAGATCTCAAAATGTTGTACCTAAAACCCCCTAAAGAACAAATAAAAGGTAATTTTACTTTACAAACAAAACAAAACAGATCTCAAAATGTTGTACCTAAAACCCCTAAAGAACAAATAAAAGGTAATTTTACTTTACAAACAAAACAAAACAGATCTCAAAATGTTGTACCTAAAACCCCCTAAAGAACAAATAAAAGGTAATTTTACTTTACAAACAAAACAAAACAGATCTCAAAATGTTGTACCTAAAACCCCCTAAAGAACAAATAAAAGGTAATTTTACTTTACAAACAAAACAAAACAGATCTCAAAATGTTGTACCTAAAACCCCTAAAGAACAAATAAAAGGTAATTTTACTTTACAAACAAAACAAAACAGATCTCAAAATGTTGTACCTAAAACCCCCTAAAGAACAAATAAAAGGTAATTTTACTTTACAAACAAAACAAAACAGATCTCAAAATGTTGTACCTAAGCATTCTAAAACCCCCTAAAGAACAAATAAAAGGTAATTTTACTTTACAAACAAAACAAAACAGATCTCAAAATGTTGTACCTAAAACCCCCTAAAGAACAAATAAAAGGTAATTTTACTTTACAAACAAAACAAAACAGATCTCAAAATGTTGTACCTAAAACCCCTAAAGAACAAATAAAAGGTAATTTTACTTTTCAAACAAAACAAAACAGATCTCAAAATGTTGTACCTAAAACCCCCTAAAGAACAAATAAAAGGTAATTTTACTTTACAAACAAAACAAAACAGATCTCAAAATGTTGTACCTAAAACCCCTAAAGAACAAATAAAAGGTAATTTTACTTTACAAACAAAACAAAACAGATCTCAAAATGTTGTACCTAAAACCCCCTAAAGAACAAATAAAAGGTAATTTTACTTTACAAACAAAACAAAACAGATCTCAAAATGTTGTACCTAAAACCCCCTAAAGAACAAATAAAAGGTAATTTTACTTTACAAACAAAACAAAACAGATCTCAAAATGTTGTACCTAAAACCCCCTAAAGAACAAATAAAGGTAATTTTACTTTACAAACAAAACAAAACAGATCTCAAAATGTACCTAAAACCCCTAAAGAACAATAAAAGGTAATTTTACTTTACAAACAAAACAAAACAGATCTCAAAATGTTGTACCTAAAACCTCCTAAAGAACAAATAAAAGGTAATTTTACTTTACAAACAAAACAAAACAGATCTCAAAATGTTGTACCTAAAACCCCCTAAAGAACAAATAAAAGGTAATTTTACTTTACAAACAAAACAAAACAGATCTCAAAATGTTGTACCTAAAACCCCCTAAAGAACAAATAAAAGGTAATTTTACTTTACAAACAAAACAAAACAGATCTCAAAATGTTGTACCTAAAACCCCCTAAAGAACAAATAAAAGGTAATTTTACTTTACAAACAAAACAAAACAGATCTCAAAATGTTGTACCTAAGCATTCTAAAACCCCCTAAAGAACAAATAAAAGGTAATTTTACTTTATTTATTTGTTTATTTAACTTTTCCTCCAATTTGCCAATAGATTATAGACAGAGGCGAAGACAAACCCGAGCCCAAAGTGTCCAGATGAGTGTGACTGTCACATCGGGTGAACTTCCTCCTTCCTATAATGAGGTCATGATGTCTGCCCCTCTCAGCAACGTCAATGTGGTAAGCAGAACGCTATTGGATCACATCAAACTTGAGCTTTTATACAGCGCAATATCCGCTAAACATGCTCAAAGTGCTTTACATACGGTCCATGGCCAACAGTAACATGTAGAACGAGACATGACGCTTGTTAGGTAATATTATTTAAAAAATTTTCAGCTAGAAACCACACTGTTAAAGGTCAGGTACTCATTTTAACCTGAGTACGATGAGAGAATGTGAGTAAAGAGTCTTTTCCTAAGGACTTATATAAATGTGCATATTTATATGTTTAATTTATTATTAATTTTTTGCTTTCTCAGTTATATAAATGTCCATATTTATTTATTTAATATATTATTTATTTCTTGCTGTGCCAGCTATATAAATGTGCATATTTATTTCATATTTTATTAATTTCTTGCTATCCAATTATATAAATGTCCATATTTATATAATTAATTTCTTGTTTTCCCAGTTATATAAATGTCCATATTTATTTATTTAATTTAGTATTAATTTCTTGCTATCCCACAGGCCTTCACATTCGGCCCAGGGGATGGGAATCCAGCATTCACAAGTCCACCCCCTTCTTATGGCGAGGCCGTCCAAGCTGACAACTTTGACCTCTCAAGATCAACATCAAGAGAAGTCACTGGCCCCTCATCGTTGTCATCCGATACGTCTGCCATAGCTGCTGGTCACATGACCACCAATGCTCTTCCCATTACGACAGAGACTTCCTTTTCTAATACAGCACCACCAGAATTACCAGCGTACACTCCCAGTCCTCATAGCAATAGGAATAATATCAACTCATTATCTTCAACAAGTGATCCAGGATGCTTTGGGGTTCCACTAACCGATACTGCCAGCTCTCTTGTTGCCTCGTTTGATCCAAATGAATACGTCTCTTCTTCGAGTTCAACAGAGTGTTACGATGATGATAATTACCAACAAAGGAATTTTGATAGAGATTGCCGGTACCCGTCTGATTCGTCAACGACTGACGATGATGAGATGACGAATGGGTTGTACGCACAGGCTTTGAATTTAGTTTCCGTTAACTCATCTTCCCTCACTTTGGGTGACAATGTTGCTACCATGTCTTCGTCTCCAGTTATGTCAAGAGAATTGGAAACCGCAAAGCATGATAAAGCAAAGAGTAAGGATAAATATAAGGACAGGAGAGAAAATGCTGATCATCTTAAAGGAGCCAGATATTCTCAGAGTGAGAGAGAGAGAAGGAGGGTGGATCTTGAAGAGAATAATCCTAACAATGTAAGAAGAGGCTGGGAAGAAGAGAATGGACGTTTTTTCAAAGGAGATGAAAGTGGATGGAAGAACAGTAATGAGCATCGAGGAAGGACAGGAAATGCCAGGCATGACTCCTGGGTGTCCGATACGTCGTCCAACAGCTCCTGTCCTGAAAGACGTTCCTTGGTCACAGAGAATCTTGAAGGGAGGCGAAGACCTTGTGATATCATGGCAAATGTGAAAGATGGATCTGATGTCCCTAACTTAGCGTCCAGCCAGGGTTCTCTTGACATGATTGGAAGATTTAGCGTAGATCTCAACGATCCTGTATCGTCACCGAGATATTCGTGGATTCCAAGGAATGAAGTGACGGACCAGCAGCTCAATGATTGGGCGACGACGAGGAGTAGGAGAAATGGGATAGACGAGGACCTTAACAGTAACTTCGAAAATGTCAATTCAACAGTTGTGCCTTTAACGGTGACAAACTACTTAATCTCCCCCGAGCATAACGAGGGCGGTTCTGATTCAATTCCAGTTCCACTGGCACAAGTCTTGTTCACAACAACAGAGGAAGAAGCATCTTTTGTCTAATTGAATAGATAGCTTCCCAGAGGAAAACCTGAGGTTTGATATTCTACATATGAAATAAAATTTCAAAGTCTTTGGAATTTTAAAAGAGTAGGGGGGGGGGGGGGGCTTACCTTAAAAACTTTAAGATGTTCATTCAAGGGAATTAAGTAGGGCCAACTGAACTATATTTGACTTTTAAAAAATCAAATATCCCTGTATATATATACAGGCTCTTTCATAATTAACCGAAAAATACCTGTACAATCCGCGTTTTTTATGCTATCAACAAAATTCTTGCACGTGATCATACCTTGACTCGTCCTTCATTTCTCTACGTAACAGCCAAGTCTGTCGACACACTTCTGCCAACGCCGCACCATGGAATAAATACCCTCCCCGAAGAAATTTCCGTCAAGGTTTTGTAGCCATTTCCGCACATGGTCAACAAGCTCTTCATCGACATCAAAGCGCTTTCCTGCCAGCTCACGTTTCAGTGGCCCAAAGAGGTGATAATCAGATGGTGCGAGGTCTGGACTGTGTGGTGGGTGTGGCAAAATCTCCCATCCATATTTCTCTAGCCAACCTTGCGTCACTCGTGCTGTGTGGGGTGTAGCGTTGTCGTGTTGCAAAAGGACCCCGTTGGTCAACTGCCTGGGCGCTTTCTGCGAATGGCCTCCCTAAGCTTGTCAAGAGTTTGGCAGTACCTTGCAGCATTGATTGTTTCTCCAGGTTGTAAGGTTTCGAACAGAATAACACCACGACTGTCCCAGAAAACAGTTCCCATTATTTTCTTTGCTGACCGCATGACTTTGAATTTCTTCGCGACAGGTGAGGATGGATGTTTCCATGTCATCGAATCTTGCTCTGTTTCTGGGGTGCAATGGTGCAACCAAGTCTCATCACCGGTGACTATGCTGTCAAGAAAAGTCACATGGTACCATAGAAAGTCTCCGCCGGCGTTGGCAGTATGTCCGTGAACCCTGCGTGAGCTCTTGCTTCTTCTCAAAAGTTCCCTGCAGATGTCCAATCTTTGTTCTTTATGATTGTCTGTCAATTGCTTAGGAACCCATCTTGCGCTGACTTTTCTGTAGCCAAGTTCATCAAATACAATTCTATGGGCAGAAGTTTCCAAAATTTCAAGACTGCTTGTGATTTCATGAAGTTTCAACCTCCTGTCTTGACGAATAAGCTCATCAACTCGCTTCACATTGTCTTCTGACGTCGCAGTTATCGAACGCCCTCTCCCTTCCCTGTCTTTCAAGTCGGAATGGCCGGCTTCAAACAAATTACACCAGTGATAGACTTGTGTACGGCTTATAACATGCTCACCATATACACTCTGAAGTTCTTTATGAATTTCGGTAGGATTCAGACTTTTGGCGTTCAAAAAACGTATGACAGCTCTGATTTCCTCCTTTGACCAAGTTTCAAGGTGGGCCGCCATCTTTAAAATCGTCTAGAAATTCATTGTGCAAAATGATGCACTTCATAATTTCTGGGAATATCCGTAAGGAAATAAGGAATATCATGTCGTTTACAGAATTAAAAAATCTCCACTGGTTGCTGAGCAATGGCATTTTTCGGTTATTTCTGAAAGAGCCCTCGTATATATATGTATATATATTATATGTGTGTGTGTGTGTGTTTTTTTGTTTTTTTTTCTCAAGTGTTGTTCCTGTTAAATGATTTTGACATTGATCACACTACAAGTGTTGTTGTGGTGCTATTGTTAATTATGCTATTATTTTTGGTATGATATTGTTATTGATATTGTTGGTTGTTTGTTTGTATGTTTTTTTTTTTTGTTATTGATGTTGTTATTTTTGTTTATTGTTACAGATGTTTTTATTTTTATTATTGATGCTGTTTTTTTTTGGTTATAATATTGTTATTGGTGCTGCTATTTGTTTTTTTTTTTTTTGGTTATTATTGTGATGACTGCTTTCATTTTGTTTTAGCAGTTATTTCTGTACTTAACTCCTAGTGGGAAATCCAACCAGGATGGCACGACGAAAAAAAAGAAGAAAAATGAAATGAAATATTACATCAGATCTGCCTACCGTTATGAAAAATTCGTAGAATTTCGAAATTTCAGCTCCAATTTCTTAATTTAAATAATGATAAAAACATTTTTAAAAATTAACTTTTATTCATCCCATTGTGGAAATTTGTCTCTAGGGTCTATTCCAAGTGAAGACTGGAATAACCCAGGTGTCAGCAGCAGTGCAACGCCGCAAATTGAGCTAGGACGAGGTGACTTGCTCAAGGCCACCCAGAGCATCGGGCAATGATCAAACTCGGTGCCTTTCGAGTACGAAGCAAAGACCGTACCGCTGAGCCTTGCTGTCCCTGTGAGCATCTCAAAGGCATGAAAACTTATTGAAAATGTTGATGCCAGACGACATATCTTGAGGATTTTAAAGTGTTAATCTGTCATCTGCATTTTTTGCCAAATTGGGACCTTAAATTTGCCAAAAAAACCCCTCCAAAATTTGCCAAAAAGACCAAAATTTGCCGAGGAGAACTAAGCGTTTGAGTATAGAGGCTACATTTATTAATTTACAGATTTAAAGATTTTAAAGGATCATTATCCGTAGAGAGTAACTTCCCTTGGTTTGGGCCCAGGCAAAGCTGCAACATTTCTCAAGTTTCGCACTTTTTTTTCCATTATTTTGTCTTCGCTTCTTTTTTTCCCCAAAATTTGCCACGCGATTTGCCAATTTTCCCAAAATTTGCCACGATTTGCCAATTTTGGGAAATTTGCGGATCATCCAGATATTTGCGGCCGCAAAAAATGCAGATGACAGGTTAATTAATCCTCGTGAGGGTAAATTGTTAATCTAAAGTAATTACTAAAAAAAAAAAAAAAGCTTATATATAATAAAATATATCAATAACAATATCCACTAAACGTGCTCAAAGCACTTTACAAGGGGTATCTGACCAACAGCAACATGTAACATGTAGAACGAAACATGATGCCTGATAGGCGATATAACAATTTTTTTCCGACATAGACAACGCTGTTAACGACCCGGTACTCATTTTGCACCTGAGTATGGTGAGATTATGAGTAAAGGGCCTTTTCCAAGGACTCAACTATGTGCTGATTGAGGCTCGAACCCAAGACCTTCCGATCCTAAAGTGCGTGTCATACCACTAGACCACATAGCCGCACTATTACTATTTTTATCTCCCAAAAATTACGAAGTTTTCAAGTAGACAGGTCTGATTACATTTTGATTGCAATTATTAGTTTAACATCCGACTTGAATCGATGTATTTTGTTCAAGAATTTGAATTATTTGACTTTGTTGAGGTAAAACATGTATTCATAGACAGCTGAAAAAAAAATCCAATGCCAAAACTCTTTCCGTCCATAATTTGTCCCGAGATCATTTGGCTTCTGTCATGCTTGATTAATCTCCTGATTAAAGTTAATCTAGTATAATTGCTTTCATCATCATCATCATCATCATTGCCTTTTTCACCCTGGGTCAGGGTATAGGCCACAGACAAACAGTTTCCATCCTTCTCTATCCTGAGCTAACTTTTTTTTTATCTCATTCCAGGTCTTACCACTTCTCTGTATATCAGCTTCTTTAAATTCTGTCATTCCAGAAACTCTTTGGTCGCCCAAGCTAAAAAAAGGATTTGGTTTGTCCGTCTGCGTTTCTGTAACGGTTTGAGTTGAACGGAAAGGGGTGTCAACCCTTTGCCAACCCCCAACCTGGAGGACCAGGTGACTCAAAGATGGGGGAATCACACACCATTAGTCGTCTTTTACTACACGCTGGCTTGGCGTTGGGCTATTCTTGACCCTCTCAGTTGAGGGACCCCAGGCACCACACGGGGAATAATTGCTTTGCGTACATGTAAAAATCTTTAAGAGTGTGATTGATACAGTGATAAAGTCAGAAAATGTCCACACAAAAAAAAGTTATTTTTAGAAAATCAATCTTTCTGGAGGAAAACTGATAGTTTGGGTTGATTTTCTTTTCTCTTATTATTTTTTCTTTCTGCTTTGTCCATTTCTGTGGCTGGGGGTTCCTGACCTCCTATAGTGGACAGGGAGGTAATTGGAGTGTTTTATATACCCCTATATTATCTGTGAGACTTTTAGGTAATCTCAAACTAAGTACACTGATAGTGTGCTCTTGGAATCTAAATCTGTTCTCTATTTGAACAATTCCCCTTTGTCTTACTTTTTCCTCAAGTCCTTTTGATTGTGATCTAGAATGTTTTTACTATCCAATTTTCTTCCTTTTTGCTGGCGCTGATATGACCTAAGTGTGTTTCAAGCGTCATAAAACCCTTAAAAACAAAAACAAACAAAAATTCCTGTGCCGTTCAAATTTTAATGATGGTAATGATTATGATAATAATGTTGATTATGATTATTGTGATAGTGGTGATGATGATATAATAATGTTGATTATGATTATTGTGATAGTGGTGATGATGATTATGATTTTTATGATGGTGATGATGATGATGATAATAATGTTTGTTATGATAATGATGGGTATGATGATGATGATTATAATGTTGGCGATGATTCTGATGATTATGATAGTGATGATCATGATGATGGTGACGATAATCATAATTATTAATGATGATTTATACCATTTTAAATAATCAAATTCTAGATCCAATCTGTTACCGCTGACTTTGATATAAATACGATATGAATAATCCCATCAATACTGTGATGGTAATAGGTACTAAGGTACTTTGTGATGGTAATAGGTACTTTGATATAAATACGATATGAATAATCCCATCAATATTGTGATGGTAATAGGTACTAAGGTACTTTGTGATGGTAATAGGTACTTTGATATAAATACGATATGAATAATCCCATCAATACTGTGATGGTAATAAGTACTAAGGTACTTTGTGATGGTAATAGGTACTTTGATATAAATACGATATGAATAATCCCATCAATACTGTGATGGTAATAGGTACTTTGATATAAATACGATATGAATAATCCCATCAATACTGTGATGGTAATAGGTACTTTGATATAAATACGATATGAATAATCCCATCAATACTGTGATGGTGATAGGTACTAAGGTACTTTGTGATGGTAATAGGTACTTTGATATAAATACGATATGAATAATCCCATCAATACTGTGATGGTGATAGGTACTTTGATATAAATACGATATGAATAATCCCATCAATACTGTGATGGTAACAGGTACTAAGGTACTTTGTGATGGTAATAGGTACTTTGATATAAATACGATATGAATAATCCCATCAATACTGTGATGGTAATAGGTACTTTGATATAAATACGATATGAATAATCCCATCAATACTGTGATGGTAATAGGTACTTTGATATAAATACGATATGAATAATCCCATCAATACTGTGATGGTGATAGGTACTAAGGTACTTTGTGATGGTAATAGGTACTTTGATATAAATACGATATGAATAATCCCATCAATACTGTGATGGTGATAGGTACTTTGATATAAATACGATATGAATAATCCCATCAATACTGTGATGGTAACAGGTACTAAGGTACTTTGTGATGGTAATAGGTACTTTGATATAAATACGATATGAATAATCCCATCAATACTATGATGGTAATAGGTACTAAGGTACTTTGTGATGGTAATAGGTACTTTGATATAAATACGATATGAATAATCCCATCAATACTGTGATGGTGATAGGTACTTTGATATAAATACGATATGAATAATCCCATCAATACTGTGATGGTAACAGGTACTAAGGTACTTTGTGATGGTAATAGGTACTTTGATATAAATACGATATGAATAATCCCATCAATACTGTGATGGTAATAGGTACTTTGATATAAATACGATATGAATAATCCCATCAATACTGTGATGGTAATAGGTACTTTGATATAAATACGATATGAATAATCCCATCAATACTGTGATGGTAATAGGTACTAAGGTACTTTGTGATGGTAATAGGTACTTTGATATAAATACGATATGATAATATATCCCTCATACTGTGAGGATAATATGTGTCTATTTGATTATAAAATTCGTTATGATGAATATCCCTCAATCTTGGAGGTAAATGAGTTATAGAGTACTTTTGTTGTAATAGGTACTTGTATGTATATTAATATTGGTATTTTTATGTATAATCCTATACTTGTGATGTGTCTTTGTGGTTATTTGATATAAATACGGATGAATAATCCAACAATACTTGATGGTAACTAGGATCTACATGTGTCTATTTGTTCAGTTCCTTTGGTAA
The DNA here is from genome assembly GCF_034508935.2 of Berghia stephanieae. Lineage (NCBI taxonomy): Eukaryota > Metazoa > Mollusca > Gastropoda > Nudibranchia > Aeolidiidae > Berghia > Berghia stephanieae. Next base: position 7,327,679 of record NC_088366.1, on the reverse strand, counting down.
GTACTTGTGCTTTAATGTAATTCAGAACTTTTATATCAATTTCCCTTTTACTGCGTGATAATACTATGTGTGACGGTAAAACCTTAAAAACGAATAAAACAATATCCATCAATACTGTGATGGTGATAGGTACTTTGATATAAATACGATATGAATAATCCATCAATACTGGATGTAAAGTACTAAGTACTTGTGATGGTAATAGGTACTTTGATATAATACGATATGAATAATCCCATCAATACTATGATGGTAATAAGTTCTAAGGTACTTTGTGATGGTAATAGGTACTTTGATATAAATACGATATGAATAATCCATCAATACTGTGATGGTGATAGGTACTTTGATATAATACGATATGAATAATCCCATCAATACTGATGTCAGATGGTAACTAGGTGATCTAATGGTACTTTGTTGATGAAGTAATGGTATGTACTTTGATATAAATACGATATGAATAATCCCCTCAATACTTGATGGTAAAGTACTAAGTACTTTGTGATGGTAATAGGTACTTTGATATAAATACGATATGAATAATCCCATCAATACTGTGATGGTAATAAGTTCTAAGGTACTTTGTGATGGTAATAGGTACTAAGGTACTTTGTGATGGTAATAGGTACTTTGATATAAATACGATATGAATAATCCCATCAATACTATGATGGTAATAAGTACTAAGGTACTTTGTGATGGTAATAGGTACTTTGATATAAATACGATATGAATAATCCCATCAATACTGTGATGGTGATAGGTACTTTGATATAATACGATATGAATAATCATCAATACTATGAGTAATAGTAAGGTACTTTGTGATGGTAATAGGTACTAAGGTACTTTGTGATGGTAATAGGTACTTTGATATAAATACGATATGAATAATCCCATCAATACTATGATGGTAATAGGTACTAGGTACTTTGTGATGGTAAATAGGACTTGATATAATATAACGATATGAATAACCATACAATACTGTGATGGTAATAGGTACTTTGATATAAATACGATATGAATAATCCCATCAATACTATGATGGTAATAGGTACTAATTTGCTAAAAACTGGGGACTGTAAAAAGTAATAAACAAAAATGAATATAACAGCTTAAAAAAAAAATTCCTTAAAAAGAAAATACGAAACATGGAAATTTTCGGGCTCAAAACCCTTCTTCAGCCTTGGAATCCAAGATCAAGATCCTATTACTTACAGAAAGGATGTGCCCAATATTTCTCTGCTTTCTAAGTACAATTTTTTTATTGTTGTTGGCTGAAGAAGGGTTTTGAGTCCGAAACGTTCCGTGTTTGGTGTTTTGTTCTTTTTTGAAGCTTTTATATTCATTTTTGTTTATGACTTTTTACAAGACCGTGATGGGACGGTTTTGTTTACATAATATGACAGACATTGACAATTTTACTATTATTTGCCTTTATTGCCTACTGGCTTTAAATTGATGTTCAGATTATTTTTTTAGAAATAATTCAATCTACACATTCCATTCAAATTTTATATATACGGTATTGTAAGCTTTACATTTTGAAAATATAATTTTATCTACACGAGTAAATTGTGTTTGATATAATTGTCGTTGTTGTATAATGTATACTGTATTATGACCTATACATTTTGAAAATATGTTACAGTTCACTTCGGATAATCGCTACACCTTGGGATCATTGAAAATGTTGCGATTAACCGAAGTTGCGTTTCCAGTCCACTATTGCAACCTTTTACACATTATGGTAAACTCAAACCAGTTGTTGTAAATATTGTTCTTAGTCGACCACAGACTGAGCAATTTCCTGGGTGGGGTTCCCTACCTCCACAGTGGGCAGGGAGGTACTTACCGTGTCTTCTATCCCTGTATATCTGTTTTCCAACTTGCTTTCTGTCTTTGTCTTGGTGTGAGATTGCTCGGTTTTGTCCCGACCCTGGCCGGAGTCTTAGCTGGGAGGGAAACAGTCAAATGCATAGTTATTGTTTTGGGAGATGATATTTTTTTTCCTTGTAAATCATCTCTCTGTTATGTGTTATTATATTTGTTATTTTTAATGTATAATGCAAGCATTCGAGTGTATTCCCCTTTGTTGGATTTTGTGCTTGTGTCCGAATGAGACTTATAGGTGATATCAAACTAAGTGCATTGGTGGTATGCTCTTGGAATCTACACCTGATCCCTATTTGTTCCCAGTTCCCCTATGTCTTACTTTTTCTTGGGTGCTTTAATTGTAATTCTAGAACTTTTTACTATCCCATTTTCTTCCTTTTTACTGGCGCTGATATGACCTTAATGTGTTGAAAAACCCTTAAAAACAAAACAAACAAACAAACTGAGCAATTTGATAGAAACAAAAACCATTCGGCAGCCCTGTATAGATTTTGTCAAGCAAAAGCAGCTTTGATGCAAGCCGACATCTTATTCAGATTGGATTAACTTTCACTCTTTTGTTCTCAAAATTTGTAAGAGTCAAAGTGATTAGCCGTGATGAGAGACAGTACGGCTCTCACCAAACTTGCTGGTCACAATGCAGTTTTCAATCCCAAAAACAAAGGATATCGCCCAGTCTCTCTTTACAGCTGACATTGTCTACCTTTTGCCAAGACTATGCCCAGCCCCCTCGCCTCCTATTTAATGGCCAGAGATCATCACAAACCCATAATGCAAAGCCTCGCCCTCTTATGTCTCTAATAGAGTGGTGATACACTATTGCTTACTCTCGATTTCATCCATGATGAAATTTAATTATATAATTTCGTTTGATTGCTTTCTTGAATTTGCCACTTTATGAGGGCAAAATGTGTTGCAATTAACCAAAGTTTGTTGCGATTAACCAATGACTTTCATATAGGATTAATTCCGTTTCATGGTAAATGTTGCGATTAACCGAAAGTTGCGATTATTCGGAGTGGACTGTATCTACAAGAGTACATTGTTATTGATATCATTGTCGTTGTTGTATACATACTGTATTATAACCTTTACATTTTGAAAATATAATTCGTCTGGAAGAGTATTTTGTATTTGATATTGATAATCTTATGTTGTTATTGTGTCATAGTTGGAACAAAGTGTTTAGGGAAATTCTCCTTTAGGTGGGAGAATGCTGAGTGTCTTGGCTACTATCTCTTCTAGTCCCCTTTACAAAACAACTTATCCCACAGTATGTTCTAGGCGCATGCTATTGTAACTTTTGCTTCATTGTGATATTTGAGACTGTAATAAAAGAGCTTTCTCCCATAGTGGGCAGGGAGGCACTTGTTGTGTCTTCTATCCCCCTATATATGTTTTCCAAATTGCTTTCTGTCTTTGTCTTGGGATAAGATAACTTAGTTTTGTCCTGACCCTGGCTAGGGTCCTTGGCCGAAAGGGAAACAGTTGAATGTATAGTTATAGTTTTGGGAGATGATATTTTTTTCCTTGTAAATCATCTCTTATATGTATTGTTATTTTTCTATTTTTAACATATGATTTGTAACCATTTGAGTGTATTCCTCTTAGTGGGATCTTGTGCTGGTGTCTGGGTGAGACTTTCAGGTGATCTCAAACTAAGTACTTTGATAGTGTGCTCTTGGAATCTACGTCTATTTCTTATTTGAACCAATTCCCCTTTATCTTACCTTTTCTTGGGTGCTTAAATTGTATTTCTAGAACTTTTTACTCCAATTTTCCTGGGTGGGGATCCTGACCTCCCATAGTGGGCAGGGAGGTACATGCTGTGTCTTCTATCCCCCCATACCTGTTTTCCAATTGTTTCCTGTCGTTGTCTTGGTATTAGATTACTTAGTTTTGTCCAGACCCTGGTCGGAATCCTTGGCTGGGAGGGAAACAGTCGAATGTATAATTATAGTTTTGGGAGATGATATTTTTTTCCTTGTAAATCATCTCCCTGTTATGCATTGTATTATGTTTAGTTTTCATATTATATAATATGATTTGTAAACATTTGAGTGTATTCCTCTTAGTTGGGACCTGTGCTTGTGTCTGGATGAGACTTTTAGGTGATCTCAAACTAAGTACTTTGACAGTGTGATCTTGGAATCTACACCTGTTCCCTATTTGAACCAATTCGCCTTTGTCTTACCTTTTCTTTTGTGCTTTAATTGTAATTCTAGAACTTTTTACTATCCCATTTTCTTCCTTTTTACTGGCGCTGATATGACCTTAATGTGTTGCAAGCGCCATAAAACCCTTAAAAACAAAACAAACAACTCCAATTTTCTTCCTTTTTACTGGCGCTGATATGACCTTAATGTATTGCAAGCGCCATAAAACCCTTAAAAACAACAAAACAAACAGTTTGTAAACATTTGAGTGCAGTCCTCACAACAGGATCCTAATTTTGTTTCCCTCATTTGAACCAATTCCCTTTTGTTTTACTTTTTCTCAGGTGCTTGAACTTCAAATCTAAAAAACAAAAATATATCGTACAATATCCACTAAATGTGCTCAACAGGCTTTACAAAGGGTCCCTGACCAACAGCAACATGTAACATTTAGAACGAGACATCAGGCCTGTTAATCGATGTTACAATTTTTCCGACAGAGACAACGCTGTTAACAGCCAGGTACTCATTTTATACCCAAGTACGGTGAGAGAATATGAGTAAAGAGTCTTTTCCAATGATACAACTATGCACTGAGTGAGGCTCGAACCCAGGACATTCTGATTCGAAAGCAAGTGTCATACCACATAGCCACACATCTAGAACTTTCCTTCATGACCTTCCTTTTTACTGGCGCTGAAATGACTTAAGAGTGTGGTAGCGCCGTAAAACCCCGACAGACAAATAACACAGGTCTCTTAAAATAAAAAAAAATATTTAAAATTAAAAATTCCTCGTTCATCCCCTTGGGGAAATTTGTCATGAGGGTCTATTCCAAGACGAGGTGACTTGCTCAAGGCCACATAGCACAACATCAGCGGTTGATCGAACTCGGTACAAAGCAAAGACCGTACTGCTGATCATGCTGCTTCCTACAAAGATCATTTATCACAGCTTCTTTTACATGACTGGGTCTGCATACTTACATAATGGTGGGTCTACGTACTTACATAATGGGGGTCTAGTACTTACATATGGGTAGTATTACATATGGGGGTTACGTACTTACATAATGGGGGGGTATATGTACTTACATAATGGGGGGTGGGGGGGGGCGTCTACGTACTTACATAATGGTAGGACTACGTATTTACATAATGGATTATATATAATTACTCAAGTTGCTCCCCTTTGTTATTAGCTAATTGACTTTAGTTACAGCTTAATTAGTTATTATTCATTAAGTCCATTGTTTAAAATATTATTTGTGCTTAAAAATACCAGAGTGACATTCCATGCACTAGAGAAAGATTCACTCTTTGTTCTTTACATTCCATATTTGAGTTATATTATTCTGTCCTTCTACTCACAATATTGTTCCGATATATTTGTATATACTCTAACTTGTACTCAGAAATAAATTGTTCTTTCACAGTTAATCACTTAACGCTTTTTGGTTGAGTGATTCCACAACAGTAAGCTGGTGCCGTGTCAAAAACACATTCATTACCTTTATTGATTTTCGATGCCCAAAATTCAGATTCAAGTTTCAATGCAAAGTTTCAGATCCAAATTTCAGAATGCATTTTCAGAATTCTAATTCAATCAATTCAAATCAAGTTTTCAGAATCCAAACTTTGCAGAATACCAAAGTTTTCAGAATTCCAAGGTTTTCAGAATGCCAAAGTTTTCAAAGTTTTCAGAATGCCAAAGTTTCAGGCTGTTTTTCTTTTGTTCTGTTTTCTTTTTCAGTATTCATTATTTTAAAAAAAATATATTTTAAACAAATAAAAATAAGAACAGTTCATAAATGCATATAAGTTTAACTCAAATTTCTTGCTATAGTGGACAGAGAGGCAATTACCGTGTCTTCTATCTCCCTATGTCTGTTTTCCAACTTGATTTCTGTCTTTGTCTTGGGATGAGATTACTTGATTTTGTCCTGGCCCTGGCTGGCTACACTGGCTTGGAGGGAACCAAATGTATAGAGTTTAGGGAGATGATCTGTTTTTTCTTGTAATCATCTCTCTTTTATGCATTGTATTATTATTGTTTTACATATTATAAAGGATTTGTAAACATTTGAGTGTGTTCTTCTTAGTGGGGACCTGTCATCTGCATTTTTTGCCAAATTGGGACCTAAAATTTGCCCAAAAACCCCCCAAAATTTGCCAAAAAGACCAAAATTTGCCGAGGAGAACTAAGCGTTTCAGTAAAAATTAACCGCGATACAGAAAAAAAATAGATAAAAGACAATTTATTACATTTAAGGAGGTTACATTTATTAATTTACACAAGTAGTGAAGCGTTGTTACAAAGATTTTAAAGGATCATTATCCGTAGAGAGTAGCTTCCCTTGGTTTGGGCCCAGGCAAAGCTGCAACATTTCTCAAGTTTCGCACCTTTTTTTTTTTCGTTATTTTGTTTTCGCTTCTATTTTTTTCCCAAAATTTGTCACGCGATTTGCCAAGATATGCCAATTTTGGGAAATTTGCCAAAATTTGCGGATCGCCCTGATATTTGCGGCCGCAAAAAATGCAGATGACAGGTGGGGACCTGTGCTTGTCTAGATGAGACATTTTTTAGGCGACCTCAAACTAAGTACACTGAAAGAATGTTGTGATGTTGGAATCTACATCTGCTACATATTTGAACCATTCCCTGTCTTACTTATTTTCTTGTGCTTGTAATAAATCTATACTTTTTTGACTATCCCATTTTCTTTCTTTGTACTGACACTGAAAAGACCTAAATGCAACACATTAAGGTCATATCAGCGCCAGTAAAAAGGGAGAAAATGGGATCGTAAAAAGTTCCAGAATTAAAATTAAAGCACCCAAGAAAAGGTAAGACAGGGGAATCGGTTCAAATAGGAAACAGATGTCAATTCCAAGAGCACGCTATCAAAGTACTAAGTTTGAGATCATCTGAAAGTCTCATCCAGACACAGGCACAGGTCCCAAGAGGAATACACTCAACTGTTTACAAAACATATACAATATGTAAACAATACAGTGCATGACAGAGAAATGATTTACAAGGAAAAAAATATCATCTCCCAAACCGAACTATGCATTTGACTGTTTCCCTCTCAACCAGGTCATCCGGCCAGGACAAAACCAAGTAATCTCATTCCAAGACAAAGACAGAAAGCATGTTGGAAAATGGATATAATATAAGGATTTATTTGTTTGTTTTTAAGGGTTTTACGGCGCTTGCAACACATTTAGGTTATATCAGCACCAGTAAAAAGGAAGAAAATGGGATAGTAAAAAGATCTAGAATTACAATTAAAGCACCCAATCAAGAGAAAGTAAGACAAAGGGGAACTGAGAACAAATAGATGTAGATTCCAAGAGCCTACCATCAATGTACTTAGTTTGAGACCATCTATAAGTCTCATCCGGACACAAGCAAAAAATCCAACAAAGAGGAATACACTCAAATGCTTACATTTACATTCAAATTAACAAATGTAAGAGAATACATAACAGAGAGATGATTTACAAGGAAAAAAATATCATCTCCTAAAACTAACTATACATTTGACTATTTCCCTCTCAGCCAGGGTATCCGGTCAGGGCCAGGACAAAACCAAGTCATCTCATTCCAAGACAAAGACAGAAAGCAAGTTGGAAAATGGATATAGGGGGATAGAAGACACAGTATGTACCTCCCGGCCCACTATGGGAGGTCAGGAATCCCACCCAGTCACCTAAACATCTCATCCAGACACAAGCACAGGCCCCGACTAAGAGGAATACACTCAAATGTTTACAAATCATATACATGTAAATAAAACAATACAGTGCATAATAGAGAAATGATTTACAAGACAAAAAAATATTATCTCCCAAAACTAACTAAAAAAAAACAACAAAAAAACTTGAGCTTTTATACACGTATAGCGCAATATCCACTAAACGTGCTCAAAGCGCTTTACAAGAGGTCCCTGGCCAACAGCAACACATAACATGTAGGACGAGACATGACGCCTGTCAGGTGATATTACAAATTTTTGGGACAGGGATAACGCAGGTACTCATTTTACACCTGAGTACGGTGAGAGAATGTGAGTAAAGAGCCTTCTCCAAGGAGTCAACTATACGCCGAGCGAGGGTCGAACCCAGGACCTTCTGATCCGAAAGCGAGTGTCATACCACTAGACCACATAGCTGCACAACTATGCATTTGATTGTTTCCCTCCCAGTCCCAGCCAGGACTCCGACCTGGTCCAGGACAAAACCAAGTAATCTCATTCCAAGACAAAGACAGAAAGCAATTGAAAAACAGATATAAGGAGATTGAAACAGTGTAAGTTCCTCCCTGCCCATTATCCTCCCCCAGTGTGCTTCTTTAACTCACTCAATCCTAGAGATTTTTGCTACTTTTCAAAATTGGAAAAAAATGTATTAAAAATGAACATGTACATAGTTTTATTCAACTACCATTAACATGCAAAAACTAAAAACATTAGCTTGATACTACACCTATAACTTGTCTCAGAAGAATGTAGTAAATAGGCATAGGCAGGGCTGAGAATGACTGGTCACAAAAAAGGAGGAAATTTTTCATCGTGAAGATCATGACCAATCTATGCGACCGTAACCTATAAATTAGAATTTCACTAAAATTTACTGAGATGCGATCCAACATTTGTCTCGCAGCAATTTCTGACACAACTCGGTGGAATTTCAAAAGTTGAAAGTGTAATTACAACATTTGGTGGTTGTAGTAGGGATGATGATGCTGTGGTGGTCGTAGTAGTTAGTGGTGGTGGGGATAATGTGGTAGTGATTGTAGTAGTAGTGGTCGTATGGATGATGATGTAGTGGTTTTGGTGAGTGTTTTTTATTCAGTGATGATAATGGTGGTGGATGTAGTAGGAGTGGTGGTAGGGATGATGATGTGGTGGTAATTGTAGTAGTAGTGGTATTAGAGATGATGATGTGATGGTGATTGTAGTAGTAGTGGTGGTAGGGATGATGATGATGTGGTGGTGGTTGTAGTAGTGGTAGTAGGGTTGATGATGTGGTGGTGGTTGTAGTAGTGGTAAGAATGGTGATGTGTTAGTTGTAACAGTAGTGGTGGTAGGGATGATGTGGTGTTATTTGTAGTAGTAGTGGTGGTAGGGATGATGATGTAGTGGTTTTGGTGAGTGTTTTTTATTCAGTGATGATAATAGCAATTTGTCAAAAAGGAGGAAAATGTTTCGGTCTATCGATCAAACACAAGCAAAATAACAGGAACATAGTTTTTGTATTAGTATTATATAATAATAATAATAATAATGCTGAAAACTTATATAGCGCTATAACTCCGAGACACCAGACTCTAAGCGCTTAAATTACAAATTACTTTGGCTGAAACATACTCATTCACACACACAAGCACACACACACACACACACATACACACACACAACACAACACACAACACAAACCAAACCTATCTTGCTTCTCATACCATCTACTAAAATCGAAACAAATATGTTTTAAGCGAACGTTTAAAAATAGACAAAGATTCTTTTTCACGAATGCTCTGCGGTAAGGCGTTCCAAATAGAGGGTCCGAAATGAGAAAAGGATCTCATTCCAGCATTTTTCCGAATTCGAGGGACAACTAGTTTTGTGGAATCACTGGCCGAACGTAAGGGGCGGGGTTTTGAATATCTTTCAATTAGTTCTGAAAGGTAGGAAGGGGCAGTACCTTCAAGACAACGATACACTAAAACACAAGCTTTGAATTTAATTCTTTTCTCAACAGGCAGCCAATGCAGGTCATGAAGTAGAGGTCCGGCAGAGTCGCACCTACGCTTCATAAATACTAGTCTGGCAGCGCTGTTTTGGACAATCTGAAGACGTTTCAGATTGTATTGCGAAACGCCAAACAACAGAGCATTACAATAATCCAATTTCGATAGTACGAGGGACACAACCAGGTGCTTGGTCACATCCTCAGATATGAACCGTCTAATGGAAGCAATCTTTTTTAGTTGGAAAAAGAGAGATCTAACCAAATTATTAACCTGATGCTCCATCGACAGTCCAGAGTCTAAGAATGTGCCAAGGTTTTTCACTTTGTCAACAATTTGAATAGAGGCATCCCCCAACTTCAAATCTGTTTCACTTTTCCACTTCCTGTTCCCCACATACAGCACCTCCGTCTTATCATCATTCAGTTTCAGTCTGTTCTCATTCATCCATTTCTTAACACTTTGGATACAATTTTTACTATTGGCTGATACTTCTTGTAAATTTCTCATATTGGAAACGCAGTACAATTGCGTATCATCAGCGTATTGATGGTAAGACAGACCAAAACTTCTGATGATTTTAGACAGAGGGCCAACGTACAAAACAAAAAGAACGGGTCCAAGTACTGAACCCTGGGGAACCCCACAATCAAGAAAGATTTCCTCCGATCTATATTCATCCACCGTAATAATCTGTTTACGATTAAACAAATATGACCTAAACCAATCAAGCGCTGTACCAGACACGCCATAAGTAATTTCAAGACGTTTGAGAAGAAGATTGTGATCAATAGTATCAAAAGCAGACGATAGGTCAAGCAAATTCAGCAAAGAACATGAACCATTGTCTATAACAGAGAGGAGATCATTAACAACCCTAACAAGTGCGGTTTCCGTCGAATGATGTTGCCTATAAGCAGACTGAAATTTTTCTTCAAGACAATTATTTTTAAGATGAGACAGTAATTGTTTCAAAACAAGCTTTTCTAAGATCTTAGAGAGAAAAGGAAGATTAGAGACAGGGCGATAGTTTTTTAAGTTCTCTTTATCGAGATCAGGTTTTTTCAAAAGGGGTTTGACATGAGCAACTTTGTAAATGTCTGGTACAGCACCTGACTGCAACGAATTATTAACAATACATGTAAATGGTGTTAAAATTACATCAATGCATTTTTTTAAAATGGCAGTATTTAAGGGGTCTAAATCACAACTTTTAGTTGGAGACGACATAATGCAATCACGTAAGTCAGCTTCAGTAATCTTTGAAAAATGTGTTAACGAATCACCATGAAACTTGTCAAATGTTGTAGGGATCGATTCAGACGAGAGTTCCTTCCTGATGGTATCCGTTTTTTCTTTAAAATATTGACCAAAGCGAGTTGGTAGATCTGCACGATCGATTAAAGATGGGAGAGCTGGTTGCGTCTGTTGTCCCAGCAGTTCCTTGGTCAAGGCAAAGAATTGTCTCGAACGTCCCACGTTTTTGAGGCTTTCTTCATAGAATTTCTTTTTGGCCCTGAAATAGTATATATATAGTATATTACTTTTACTAGTATAAATCCATTCTTACCATTAGACATAAATTTACTTTTTTAAACATTTGATGAATTGTCCTTTCCACATGTTAAAGGCCTACAATGTTTTTTTTTTCAAATAAAAGGCCAGAAAGTGTTGTTTTGTTTTGATTTTTACTTTATAAAAATATTTTGTTGGTAACCGAGTGATTATTCAGCTTATATATACAACCCAAGAATTTCTCAATTTAAAACCAGAGAGAGAGAGAGAGAGAGATGGTTGCGAGAGAGAGAGAGAGAGAGATGTTTGTTTGTTTTGTTTTTAAGGGTTTTACGGCGCTTGCAACACATTAAGGTCATATCAGCGCCAGTAAAAAGGAAGAAAATGGGATAGTAAAAAGTTCTAGAATTACAATAAAGCATCCAAGAAAAGGGAAGACAAAGGGGAATTGGTTCAAATAAGAAACAGGTGTAGATTCCAAAAGCACTCTATCAAAGTACTTAGTTTGAGATCACTAAAAGTCTCATCCAGACACAAGCACAGGTCCCTGCTAAAGGGAACACACTCGAATGTTTTACAAATCATATATAATATAAAGAAAGCATAATACAGTGCATAACAGAGAGATGATTTACAAGGAAAAAAAATATCACCTCCCAAAAAAATAACTATGCATTCGACTGTTTCCCTCCCAGCCAGGACTCCGACCAGGGCCAGGAAAAAACCAAGTAATCTCATTCCAAGACAAAGACAGAAAGCATGTTGGAAAACAGATATAAAGGGATAGAAGACACAGTATGTACCTCCCTGCCCGCTATGGGAGGTCAGGATCCCCACCCAGAGAGAGAGAGAGAGAGAGAGAGAGAGAGAGGGGGGGGAGACTTTTCTACCAGAATAGTTTATGTATTGGTCTTATGAATTCTATATATAAAAAAAAAAGAAAAGAGAAAGAGAGAGAGAGAGAGAGAGAGAGAGAGAGAGAGAGAGAGAGAGAGAGAGAGAGAGAGAGAGAGAGAGAGAGATCAAAAAGGCAATAGGTACCTACACAGAGAAATAATCCAGACCCATTTATCCCTCCCCTTCAACCATCAACTAGCTAATCAAAGAACACTACTGGTCTTCTGTATCAACTGTGACATCTGGCGCCATTCTGTCTAGCCCGACGTCATAAAAACGGGACCGTCACCAAATTTCACGAGACTGAGCACAGGTGTCAAAATATGACACAAGACATAATGGTGATTTTGTGGTTTTGAGGAAAATGCTTGACACAGCAAATTCAGTGGAAAATTTCTGAGAAATTCTCAAAATCACTGTTTATTTATCCAAAAAAAAATTTGAAAAAGGAGGAATTGTGATGGGGATGGGCGGAGATAAACTACCATCTAGGCGGAAATCCGCCTTTAGGCGGAAGATTCTCGGCCCTGCATAGGGTAAAAGTAACCCGGGTAAACAACGAATATAGTCGGTGTTAGGGTTGAAAGAGTTAACCCTCTCCTCACCAACTACAGAAAAATCGTCACATTCGTTACGATACAACTTACAACCAACATTTTTCTTATTCAAATTTCTTTTGTACATTATACAATTTAAAGAAAATTGACAGTGTGTTGAAGAGCATGTTTTGCTAAAGAAATTATTTATCGCAAGAACTTTACTGCTGTTGTGTTCGAGTGATAACAAATCTATTTTTGTGTTAGTCGTGTGTGAAATCCTGAAAATGGCTGGTAAGTTAATGAGAGAGTTAAAACTCATTCCTACACACATCAACATGAGAACCAATAATATGATAAGCAAGGCAAGGCAAGGCGTTGGCATTTTTTCTTAACACATCTTTATTCAATACTTACTCCGTACACACTTGAATCGGTGAATCTCTGGACTTTATCATAATTATACACACGGTACTTATAATCATACTCCATACTACGTCATAAATAATAGTTATATATACAATATACACTCTCTAACAGTTGTAGTTAAATCAGTTTGTGATGGTCAGATATTGGTGAACACAATGTGCTGGTAGGATGGTTATTTTATTGTAAAAAGGGAGGGGGGGGGGTGACAATCGACTCATCTAAAATATAAACCAAAGAAATGTTACCAGAGTTATCGTTTATTGTTTTAAAGGGATCTACGAGGCTTGCTACACATTGAGCTCATTTCAGCACCAGTACGGGAGTGAATAGTTCACATAGTACGTCAACAGTTAGGGGGAGGGGGGGGGGGGGGGGTCTGCCAAATGATGACATGACACGGGGGAGGGCGGGGGTTCGGGCCAAAGTTGCTATCATCAAAAAGTACCCAATTAACATTCTTCAAATTAACATAAAGTTAACATAAAACCATAGTGACGTGACTGGGAACAAATTTGGTGTCAACAATAATCAAACGAAACAAATCAAAAACAGAACACAATAATAATACGTACTTTACAAAGGTACTGAGGTTTAGGCTGCGACTGTTTTAGAGTGTATTAAAAAGACGGTAATATATATATATATATATATATATATATATATATATATATATATATATATATATATATATATATATATATATAACCTAATAATGCATACAGATTTCTATAATATCTTCATGCATAATAATCATCCCTACCCCTCCTAGAACCAAAAAAAAAAAAAAATGAAAATGAAAAATATAAAAAAGTGAATAAAGAGATAAATAGGTACATAATAAAATAATACTCTTTTTAAATATTTGGAAAAAAAAAAAAAAAAAAAAAAAAAAAAAAAAAAAAAAAAAATATATATATATATATTATATATATATATATATATATATATATATATATATATATATATATATATATATATATATATATATATATATATATATATATATATATACAATAACCTCATCACCTAACAATGGAATGGACCAAATGCTAGAAAATGAATTTAAAAAACAGAATAATGAAATCTCTTTCTTTCTTTTCTTACCATATTTATATTTTGTATATTATTTATTGTTTGTTTGTTTTTGTTTTGCTTGTTTCTTTGCTACTGTAAAACTCCTCAACAACAGCTTCAAAATTCTCCCACATTCCACCAATTGGAAGGTGACATTGTCTTTACAGCATTTGAATCACCCCAACACAGACCTCCATACTATCACGAAAAATTCGTAGATTTACGAAATCTTGGGTCCAATTTCAGACCTTGATGAGCATCTCTAAGTCAATATAAAACGTATTGAAAATGAAAGTTGATGTCAGACTACAGAATTTTAAGGTGTTTGACGTGTTAGTGAATCCTTTTGAGGTAGAATTTGTTGAAAAGTTGAACTACAGCGACTACAATTTTTATCTCCCACAAAAATGACGAATTTTGACATTTTCAAGTAAGCAGGTTACCCCTAGCATAACACCTGATTGAGACAAGTGGTTACATATTATCAGTTATTTCATGAACATATTTTATATTAAATACCATTCAATGCTTCATACATACAGGAAAATATTCAAGGTTAAATATGTATTTAAATAAACGCACTAAAATGTTACAAAGCTTTGATAAAATATTACAAGGATATCGGGGGAAATCTAATTTAGTTCTGTTTCAGATTAACACAAAGAAGATGTGGTTAAAATAGCTTAAAGCTATGATAATGTCGAAACATGATGTGAAAAATCTAATTTAGTTCTGTTTTCAGATTAACACAAAGAAGATGTGGTTAAAATAGCTTAAAGCTATGATAACGTCGAAACATGATGTGAAAAATCTAATTTAGTTCTGTGTTCAGATTAACACATTTGCTTGTTTGTATTTAAGGGTTTTACGGCACTTGCAACACATTTAGGTCATTTCAGCGCCAGTAAAAAGGAAGATAATGGGATAGTAAAAAGTTCTAGAATTACAATTAAAGCACACAAGAAAAGGTAAGACAAAGGGGAATCGGGTCAAATAAGGAACAGAAGTAGAATCTAAGAGCACACTACACTGTTAAAGTACTTAGTTTGAGATCACCTAAAAGTCTCATCCAGACACAAGAACAGGTCCCAACTACGAGGGATACACTCAAATGTTTACAAATTATATATATAATATGTAAACAAAACAATACAGTGCATAACGGAGATGATTTACAAGAAAAAAAAATATCATCTCCCAAAACTATCTATACATTTGGATGTTTCCCTCTCAGCCAGGGTATCCGGCCAGGGCCTGGACAAAACCAAGTAATCTCATTCCAAGACAAAGACAGAAAGCATGTTGGAAAACAGATATAGGGGTATAGAAGACACAGTAAGTGCCTCCCTGCCCACTATGGGAGGTAAAGAACCCCACCCAGTAAAATAGAATTGTGTTCTTAGGTAATATGAAGAGTGAGAAAACAAATTTACAGGGTAGAACATATTAGAAAAAAGGTAATAAAAATTGAAAAAGGGGTGAGAGGGGGGAGGGGGAGAGGGGAAGAATTCTGAAAAAACAAAAGCAAAACAAAACTACAAAATGCAGGGATAAAAAATGAATCGTAAATGTGAAATGTGACCAGTGTTTATGTAAATTATCAATACGGTCATACAATGTCTTAACATGGTCACAATGTTGGATGATGCTGAATACCATCGGTGAGCTCTTTGGATTTTAGGGTTATGTAGTAATGTTTTTGTAGTTTCTGATAATGGCTGAAGATGGGTTTTGAGCCCGAAAAATTCAGTCTTTGATATTTTGTTCTTTTTTTTTTCATATTTATTTTTGTTCATTTTAAAAGTTCTCTTCTCTTACATGTAGTAAGAAGACTAGGTTCAAATCTGTATTGTCTTATCATTTTTTTTTCTTCTGACCCCGAGTTCACCAAATAGTAGTTGGGTAGCAGCTGGGTCTAGATTATATCTGGTGGAAAGTACTTTTGACATGGA
The DNA here is from genome assembly GCF_034508935.2 of Berghia stephanieae. NCBI lineage: Eukaryota > Metazoa > Mollusca > Gastropoda > Nudibranchia > Aeolidiidae > Berghia > Berghia stephanieae. Next base: position 7,311,464 of record NC_088366.1, on the reverse strand, counting down.
CTAGCATCTCATTCAATGGATAGTCGGTAATTGTTACCGTTGTTTTTAACAATACATGAAAATGTTGCTGCTTGAAGCTCGAAGGAAAAACTAATGATAAATATTGAATTATTAGACGAAGACAGATACTGTGGACGTTTCAGGTTTCCCCTTTATTAACAAAACAAGATGAATAAAACACTACAGACGAATGAGATTCACCTTAACAATGCCATTATCACAATCACATAATCTTATTTGTCTGTAGTGTTTCATTCATCCTGTTTTGTTGATAAAGGGGAAACCCAATATGTTCACAGTATCTGTCTTCGTCTAATCAATTGAAGCTTACAATTCACTATTTATCATTGTTTAATGATACAGAAATATGAGTAACCACAATTCCCGTTCGGTGAATAGCTGGTAATTGTCACTGTCGGTTGATTTAACCATATAGAAATCTGGGTAAACTTTGACTCCGATGAGATGGACCTTGCCAATTTTATAGCAGATTTATCTTATTGAAACTTTTCATAATTTACAGTCACCACTCGAGTCCCTGACTCTAGTTTAAAATCAATTTATTTTCTTTAAAAAAAAAACAATTAAAAAACAAAAACAAAAAACAACTCAAAGACCGACTGAATATTAAAATCTGGCAAGTGATCACAATCAGTGGAATGCATATCAGCGAAAAATGTGATTAATTCAAAACATCCACCACAATGAAAAAAAATATTTTAAAATGTTTTTCACTTTGATGATATTAACAATGTATTGCTTAGTAAGGATCAGCTCACACAAGGTGAACTGATTTTCATGCAGAAAGTGGCCATAGCGCTTGGCATGGACAAAAACTTTATTAAAAAAAATAAATGATAATGATTACAAAGTTAGACAGACACAGAGAGAAAAACAAAAACACCAAAAAATCTGGGTTTTTTTTGGGTTTTTTTGGGTGATTGGAAAAAAAACAAAAAAACCCAAAAAACATCAATCTCAAAAGTACGATTCTTCATAATATGAATTATCACTTTCAAATGTTGTTTAAGGATTGATGGTGAATACTTGGGTTTGGCCACAAATTCGAATTCAAAGTTTGCAGGTTATGTTTGTTTTTAAGGGTTTTACGGCGCTTGCAACACATTTAGGTTATATCAGCGCCAGTAAAAAAGGAAGAAAATGGGATAGTAAAAAGTTCTAGAATTACAATTGAAGCATCCAAGAGAAAGTAAGACATAGGGGAATTGGTTCAAATAGGAAACAGATGTAGATTCCAAGAGCACACTATCAAAGTACTTAGTTTGAGATCACCTAAAAGTCTCCAGACACCAGCACAGGTCCCCACTAAGAGGAATACACTCAAATGTTAACAAATCATATATAATACATAAATAAAACATAATAGAGTACATAACAGAGAGATTTACAAGGAAAAAAATATAATCTCCCAAAACTAACTATACATTTGACTGTTTCCCTCCCAGCCAAGGTATCTGGCCAGGGCCAGGACAAAACCAAGTAATCTCATTCCAAGACAAAGACAGAAAGCATGCTGGATTGGAAAACAGACATAGGGGATAGAAGACATAATATGTACCTCCCTGCCCGCGATGGGAGGTCAGGATCCCCACCCAGGCAGGTTATTTTACTCGTCTCATTTCTATTGTGGTATAAGATCATGGTGGCACAAAACACAGACAGAATGGCTGCATAGCACGGTAGGTACACGTGTTGTGTTGGGTGTATTTTTTCAGGGTTTTACGGAACTTGCAACACATTTAGGTCATTTCAACACCAATAAAAAGGAAGAAAATGGAGTCGTCAAAAAAAATAAATTTAGATTTAAATTTAGATTTAAAAGCACATAAGGAAAGTAATACAAAGGGGAATTGGTTCAAAAAGGGAACGGATGTAGATTCCAAAAGCACACTATCAGTGTACTTAGTTTGAGATCACCTATATGTCTCATCCTGACACAAGCACAAAGAGGAATACACTCAAATGTCTTCAAATCATATGTATGTATGTAGAACAAAAAATAATACAGTGCATAACAGGGGGATGATTTACAAGAAATTAAAAAAAAACAACATTATAATAATATTAATAATCCTTACCCCGTATACACAACTATGATTATACACTTGACTGTTTCCCTCCCAGCCAAGGACTCCGACCAGGCCCAGGCAAAAAAAAAAAAGTAATCCCATTCCAAGACAAAGACAGAAAGCAACTCAGAAAACAGATATAGGGGATAGAAGACCTCCTGCCCACCATGGGAGGTCAAAGACCCCACCCAGCAGTAATGACTGACGAGACTCCAGATGTCCTTGATCACGGCTCAAAAAATAGAAATAAAAATCAAGTGGAAATAGTGAATCACGCGTTTGAAATTAAGTAACTTGTTTTTAAAAAATAAACCTAATTTGAAAAAATTGGAAACGATAACTAAAACAATAACAATAATAATAAAATTAATGATACTACTACTACTACTACTACTACTACTAATAATAATAATAATGATAATAATAATAATAATGATAATAATAATAATAATAATAATAATAATAATAATAATAATAATAATAATAATAATAATAACAATAATAATAACAATAGTACAACAGTATTCAAAATATTTTCTCCATCACCATTAATAATATCACTATTAGTCTTAGTATCATCATTATTATTATTAAAACAACAGAGCATAATATGAAATGTGACCCACCATATCCTAACAGTATTACGTCAGGATGAATCAAACCACGAAAAGTGAATTAAGAATCAAAGCGACGAGACATTTACTAATTTTGGAATTTTTTGCAATGTAAGAATTGTATATTCATTCCCCACCATATAACGAAGAGAATAAAACCCAAGATTCATATTTGTGGCCATAGATTCAATTCCCAGTACCTAGTTTATCCTGACACGATACCCTTGTGAGATGGCAAGCCACAAATGCTACTACAGAGCACCTTGCCAAGTTTTAAAAGTTTAACGGCATTTGCGACAGATTTAGGTCATTTCAGCGCCAGTAAAAAAGAAGAAAATGGGATAGTCAAAATATTCAGAATTACAATTAGTGCACAAAAGAAAAAATAAGATGAAGAGGAAAGGTACAAATAGGGAACAGATGTAGATTCCAAGAGCACACTAGGTATCATTGTGAATAGTTTGAGATCACTTAAAAGTTTCATCCTGACATAAGCACAGGTTCTCAATAAATAACTCAAATGTTTACACATCATATGTTCAAAAATGTTAACAAAATTACAGTACATAATAGAGAGAAGATTTACAAGGAAAAATTATTATCATCTCCCAAAATTTCAACTACACAATTGACTGTTTCCCTCTCAGCCAAGGACTCCAACAAGTGAAAGGACAAAACCATGTAATCTCGTTCCAAGACAGTGACAAAAAGCAACTTGGGAAACAGATATAGGGGTATAGAAGACATAGTAAGTGACCTCCCTGTCCGCTATGGGAGGTCAGGAACCCCACCCAGCAGGTCCAAAATCAGCCGATAATGATAGATCCCTGAAGGTTTACACCAATCAATCAATAAGTTTGATTTCGATGTTCACACGATGAAGACGCCGTCCTGACCATATAGCTATTCTGTCTTGAATTTGGACTCCGCTAGCTGCGGCTGATCTACGAAAGCTGTGCCAAACATGAGGATAGAAGCCATTGACAAGCCAGAAGCCACACCCCAAAACATCACGTACAGCAACTGCTCTGTTACATGCTCTGCAACAAAATGACAAATAAATGTAGATATACATCATGCATCACATGTGTCATTGCATTAATTATTTTTTTTTTCTCTTCTAAAAAAAAATAAAAATATAAAAATTGAGCTTTTTTATATAGCGCAATATCCACTAAACGTGCTCAAAGCACTTTACAAGGTTTTCACTGGTCAACAGCAACATTTAATATGTAGGACGTGACATAACGCCTGTTAGGCGATATTACAATTTTTCGGACAAAGACAATGCTGTTAACGGCGAGGTACTCATTTTACACCTGAGTACGGTGAGAGAATGTGAGTAAAGAGCCTTTTCCAAGGACTCAACTATGCACCGAGCGCGAGGCTCGAACCCAGGACCTTCCGTTCCGAAAGCGAGTGTCATACCACAAGACCACGTAGCCGCACAAAATAATGTGCTAAATATAAGAAGTACACAAGTAAACTGCCCATCCACCATACTGCCTTGGGGTCCAGCATGGCTCACTGGTACAGTCTTTGCTTCGTACCCTGAATGTACGGAGTTCGATCACCCGCCTGTAGCCTTGAGCAAGCCACTTTGCCCTAGCTCAAAATGCAGCGCTGCACTGCGATGATGCCTGGGTTATTCCAGTGTTCCCTTGGAATAGACCCTAGAGACAAATATCCCAGTTGGGATGAATAAAGGGAATTTCATTTATTCATTTATTTATTTATTTTTCATTGCTGGCATTTGTCAATTCATTTCACACTGCATTTTGGGCATTATTCCAAACTAAGCATCTTTCATTGCCAGTGTTCATTAAATACCGAATACAATAAATATTCGTTACTTTCAGCCATCGTCTTTCAATCAGTTTTTACTTAAAGAACTGCTGTGTTAAGGGATGGCGTGGGTCTAATTATTAGGAAAATCCTTTAACTCATTCAGCGTCATTGGCCACACAGTGCAGCCAGTCTTGAAAGACAAAAACAATAATGTAATCTAATCCAACTTTCTACAAAAGTACTATAAATTGAACCAATGGTATCATTTCTTTCATCAGAACATTCAATTGGACCTAGGGGGGTATTTTAATTGAGATTTTGCACCGAATTCGAATTTTGCTTTGTCTTATCTTGTCATTCTCATGCTGCGTCAATCAGGTATCAGCCATTTTGTGACGGAAATGCGAATATAACCTCCGCACTCAAAGAGCTAAAAAATTGATTTTGAGATTTTGGTGGAAAACGATATTTTATTATCTAAGAAATAATTTCGTCAAAGTGGAACTCTTCAAAATATGCTGTAAAGGCACAGAAAACATAGTAAAGGGAATACTGGTGGTCAGAAAAATGTGAAAAACAGAAAATTATTTTGCTATTTTCTCAAAATGTCATTGTTCTAGGGGTATGGGATACTGTGCCAAATATTTCTCAGAATCCATTCCATGAAATTGTCTGAAACTTTCCACAGTTATCACAGATATAACGTATCATGTTACCAAAGAGAGATTGTTTTGATACAGTGTGTGTATTTATGTTACCAAAGAGAGATTGTTTTGATACAGTGTTTTGATACAGTGTGTGTATTTATGTTACCAAAGAGAGATTGTTTTGATACAGTGTGTGTATTTATGTTACCAAAGAGAGATTGTTTTGATACAGTGTGTGTATTTATGTTACCAAAGAGAGATTGTTTTGATACAGTGTGTGTATTTTAACTTGTAATCCAAATTATACATTTTAAAAACATCAATTTGCCCGAAAATTTTGATTCGCAACTTTTTACAACTTCGTAATATTCTAATAATTAATTCCATAAGCTAAAGCTGTAAAATCTCTCTATGGTCACACAAAAAGCTACAACGTTAATAAGATGGAAGAATATGGAGGTCATTCCTTCATTAGTTTTTGTGGAAAATTTGCCACAATATTTTATACTTTTTTATACCAGACCACTGGAATCAGGATGCAAAATGAGTATCAACACAGATTATGTATTTTTTTTTTCACCAAAAATGCTATTTTTTATACTATAATGAATATACAGAAAGATTTAAAACTGCCCAAAATAGGTAATTAAATTTCATTTTTTAAAAACGCACACCGTTTTGTTTTTAAATTTTCTTTGTCTTAAACAAAAAATTTTCAGCCGTTATTTTCATTTTAGTTCAACACTTTGTAGTAGAAATCAAACACAGACAATTCCAAATTAAATGAAATTCATTCTCATCATTGACGGGTCAAACAGAACAAGACATTTCTTGGGATTGAATTGTTGGGGTGGGAGCATGTATGCATGTGTGTGTGTGTGGGGGGGAAGGAGCAGCAGATGCAAATAGAGGAAGCACGCTTCTCTCAGGGATTTTTCATTCTCTGAAAACTTGTCGATTCAACTGAGTTACTTGCTATGGCAAGCCTACTGGTACCCTCTTATGTGGTCAAGTGGTACGACACTCGCTTTCGGATTGGATGGTCCTGGGTTCGAGCCTCGCTCGGTACATAGTTGAGTCCTTGGAAAAGGCTCTTTACTCACATTCTCTCACCACACTCAGGTGTAACATTAGTACCTGGCCCCTTGTAAAGCACTTTGAGCATGTTAGTGGATATATAAGTTAGTGCGCTATATAAAAGCTCAATTTAAAAAAAAAATATTTGAGTTCAGTGCCCACCTGAACTTCCTTTTCTGAATAGAATGGCAGATCAAGACTAAAGTCACTACACAAAAATATAAAACCCCAACATTTTTAACACGATATCCAGGGTGAGGTCTGTTTCAAGAGTGTCTTTCCCTCCCATGTAAAATAAACAAATACTAACAAATAAGCTGGGTATTTCTCTCTGATATCAATTGGAGTAATTAATTCCCTATAATTTCAATACAATCTTTTGAACAAAACAAAGATCGGTTTATTGGAAAGGAATTAAAAGGCTTGGAAAATAAGGCATTTTAAAATTCAAGCATTTGAGAGAGAGAGAGAGAGAGAGAGAGAGAGAGAGAGAGAGAGAGAGAGAGAGAGAGAGAGAGAGAGAGAGAGAGAGGAGAGAGAGAAGAGAGAGAAGAGAGAGAGAGAGAGAGAAAGAGAGAGAAGAGAGAGAAAGAGAGAGAGAGAAGGAAGAAGAGAGAGAGAGAGAAGAGAGAGAGAAGAAGAGAAGAAAGAGAGAGAGAGAGAGAGAGAGGAGAGAGAGAGAGAGAGAGAGAGAGAGAGAGAGAGAGAGAGAGAGAGAGAGAGAGAGAGAGAGAGAGAGAGAGAGAGTTTTATAATTGGTGGCAAGCTAACATTTAGAGACGATGCAATATAAATGTAAACAAAAATGGAGAAAATATCTTGTTCAATTATATAGTAAAATTATGCTATAAAGCAAAAAGAAAGCAAATACAGTCGCGTCTCTCTAATCCGGATTCATCCACAATTCAGATGCCTCCATTATCCGGACAAGACGCCTGGGAACGGATTTTTTCTTCTTTATTGGTAATTCATAATCCAGTTATTATTGTTTCCGGATCTGAACACTTATTTTGGGAATAAGTATTACAATGTAGAGGATTTATGACTCTGCATTCATACTGCAACCACCATTGAGTACAGACGATACAAGTTATTTTTCATTATATTTTAATTTTTTTTTTCCACGTTTATTTGTATATTGTTGTGCTGACGAAGGGTTTGTATCCGAAACGTCCATTGTCTGTTTTGTTCCCATACGAAGCCTTTCCATTTTCACTCTTTCGTTAGTATTTTACGATCATCGGCTTCAGGCAGCCCTTACCGTTTTCTGATTTATGACTCTATAATCCGAACATCAAACTGACCGATATCGTCTGTCCACCTATTCTTCCTCAATTCAATCAAAGTATAATCTGATTATGTTTGTTTGTTTTTAGGGTTTTGCGGCGCTTGCAACACATTAAGGTATATCAGCGCCAGTAAAAAGAAAGAAAATGGGATTGTAAAAAGTTCTAGAATTACAATTAAAGCATCCAAGAATAGGGCAGACAATGGGGAATTGGTTCAAAAGGGAACAGTGTACTTAGTTTGAGATCAACTAACTTCTCATCCAGACACAAGCACAGGCCCCTACTAAGAGGAATACACTCAAATGTTCACAAATCATATATAATATAAAAAAAACACAATAGAATGCATAACAGAGAGATGATTTACAAGGAAAAAAATATCATCTCCCAAAACTATAACTATACATTCGACTGTTTCCCTCCCAGCCAAGGAACTCCGGCAAGGATCAGGACAAAACTAAGTAATCTCATTCCAAGACAACGTCAGGAAACACTTGGAAAATGGGTATGGGGGGATAGAAGACACAGCATGTACCTCCCTGCCCACTATGGGAGGTCAGGATCCCCACCCAGTATAATATGATTAAAACGCTTTGTCACATCCAAATATGTTGCAGTGAATGACATCATCAGTCAGATGGTGAAAAGGTTTGAACTGAGATATTGCCAAGTTTAGTTAGAAGGTCAATTTTAATCCAAAATGAGTTCTTGTCATAAATGATTAAATCAACCCTTTTTCTACATCTTCGGGAAATATCAAAGCTTAATTTCACTTCTGAATATTTTTTACAGATAGTCAAGTTTTGCTGGATACCTTTCCCATACATCTGACCATAACTTCATAAAAAATCACCCGATTTACTTCAAATAAAGTCATTGTGGCGATACAGTGTGTGTGTGTGTGTGTGTGTGTCTGTGTGTGAGTGTGTGTGTCTGTGTGTTTGTGTGTGCAATAATCAACAAGTGTCGAAGTGACTGGGCTCAGTGTACACAATCCAATAGGCACTGCCAAACCAACCCCATCACTTGGTGTTGATGACATTGGGCATACAAAGGCTGTTGTTTACAATTAAAAAGCAAACTTGAGCTTTTATATACGCACTATCCACTAAACGTGCTCAAACAGCTTTACAAAGGGTCTCTAACCAACAGCAACATGTAATATGTAGTACGAGACATGACACCTGTTAGGCGATATTACAATTTTTTCCGACAGGGACAACGCTGTTAACAATCAGGTACTCATTTTACACCTGAGTACGGTGAGAGAATGTGAGTAAAGAGCCTTTTCCAAGGACTCAACTATGCGCCAAGCAAGGCTCGAACCCAGAACCCCTCCCGATCCGAAAGTGAGTGTCATACCACAAGACAACACAGCCACAATTAAGGTAAAATTAAGGTTTTATGTAATGAAAAAAACAGCAAATAAATCCAAACAAACATCACCCCTTTTTTCAAGAACCCTCCAGTAAACACAAGTATTTTTTAAAAAACCCACCAAAATAATTTTAAAAACACATATAAATAAAAACTGTTCTAATAAACCACACATTAGCAAATGATTAACTCACTCAACCCTCACTCCGACTATATCCGTTGTTTACCCGGGTTACTTTTCCCCCATGCCTATTTATTACATTTTTCTGAAACAAATTATAGGCGTACTATCAAAGCTAATGTTTTTTTAGTTTTTAAATGTTAATGGTAATTGAATAAAACTATCTATGTAGGTACATGCTAATTTTTAATACATTTTTTCCAATTCTGAAAAGTAGCATGCAAAAATCTCTAGGATTGAGTAAGTTAAAGCGGTATTGTCCGATTGTTGTTTGCCGCAATGATAAAAAATTACATGCCACAGTCAAAGGCCAAAACTGCATAAAGTGTATGCCACGTTAGGGACAGATTCCACTATCCGGATGTGGATGTCTCGGCCATTCGGGCAGAATGCTGAGTCTGGAGCTGTTCGGATTTGAGAGACGTGACTGACTGTAATTATAACTATTTTTTAAAACAAAAATATATGTATCCCACTAAACCAATCTGGTAACATGCCAAATTGAATCAAACGCTAAAAATATCAAATTGAAAACCTTTAACCTTTCGGATGAACCAATGCAATTTCCTAAACTTGAATAATAATAATAATAATAATAATAATAATAATAATAATAATAATAATAATAATAATAATAATAATAATAATAATATAATCATCATAATAATAATAATAATGACAATAATAATAATAATAATAATAATAATAACAATAATAATAATAAATAATAAAAATAATAAATAATAATAATAATAATAATAATAAATAATAATAATAATAATAATAATAATAATAATAATAATAATAATAATAATAATAATAATAATAATAATAATAATAATAATAATAATAATAATAATATAATAATAATAATAATATAATAATAATAATAATAATAATAATAATAATAATAATAATAATAATAATAATAATAATAATAATAATAATAATAATAATAATAATAATAATAATAATAATAATAATAATAATAATAATAATAATAATAATAATAATAATAATAATAATAATAATAATATAATAATAATAATAATAATAATAATAATAACAATAATAATAATAATAACAATAATAATAATATAATAATAATAATAATAATAATAATAATAATAATAATAATAATAATAATAATAATAATAATAATAGTAATAATAATAATAGTAAAAATAACAATAGTAATAAAATAAAAACAATATTTTAAAATAATAAACGGTAAACCAGTAAAATTGGGCAACCCTTTCCACACTGACTAGAAATGTTATTTTGGGCAATTTGATTGGTTTGCTCACTCCAAACTCATACCAGATTGTGACTGCAGGTTACATATTATGAACATGAATCGTTATAGATATTGAAATTTAAAAAATCCAAGCAAATAAATATGTAAAAAAAAAACCAAACAGGACATAAACTTCAATGACAAGGATGCTCTACTCACTCGTTTAAGTCTTTTGCCACCTGCACCGATATGTAAAATCATATCCGTGATTTGATATAATATCTTTATAAAGTATATATATATATGTATGTATAAAGTATAATTTTATGGTATAGATAGTTCGAAGATGACGTCACTCAGGTCTTTGTTATTGTTTTTTTGCCATCCGCATTTATGAGTAATACTCACTGAACCGTATTAACCCGACTATAAATGTTCATGGAAACACACAGTTTTGTTGTGTGTTGGTCCGTTATACTTCCAGATGGCAATGTTATGAGCTTCTTAGCCAAGCGCATGCTGTCTATAGTACTGCTTAGATGCAATAGGTCATTTCTTTATTTTTAAAATTGTAGAGCGTCCCTCTCATGGCCAGGCGGAGGTACTGTAACAATGAGGTCATGGGTTCGAGTCCCCATAGCCGCAAAAAATGTTTTTATTTTCTAATTCTGGCCATGTTCCTACTCACTTCATTTCTTCTTGATATCAACATAAGGGCACGCTCCACTCACTTTTCTGAATTAATATTTACATATTTAGCAAACGCTTAAATGAGATGTCAGGGGCATTGAAAGCTATTGAGTAGAGGAAAAGAATTTTAAGCCATAATTTTTTTTTAATAAATCAGTGAATTTTATGATTTGGGGATAAGAAATTGCATTTATCCCACTCAACATAATCCTTTACAAGGTGGCCTAACAAATAAATGAATAAATAAATAAATGAATAAATAAATTTATAAATAGATACACTAATCACAAGCCTGAAAATCTTGAATCCAGAAGTTGATCACGCTTCTATAAATAAAGTGCAGTTTAAATTTTTACATCTTAACTAAGGAGAAAGCTTAGTGAACCAAAGAAAAATACAAAACAAACAAAAAAAAATGAAAAAATAAAAAATCCCCTCTAACTTTGTTCTCATAAAAAAACTCCAGCGATTTCCCAATGTACTTTGACTGGTAAACTCAAACTTTTAACTAAACGTTCGCCATTAAAATACTATTTTAGAGGGGGGGGGGGGGGTTCAGCTGAACAAGCACCAAATTTGAGGCAGTGG
>NC_088366.1:7137386-7297386 GCF_034508935.2 Berghia stephanieae | reverse complement strand
TGACAAAAGACTTGATATCAACAATATATAATAAGTCTCTTGAATCTGGTACCTTACCCATTGAATGGAAACAAGCCAATGTTACTGCCATTCATAAAAAGGGAAGCAAACTAGATGCTGCAAACTATAGGCCCATCAGCTTAACATGCATACTCTGTAAGGTTATGGAGTCTATCTTGAAAGACCGAATAATGGACTTTCTTGAAAGTCATACGATGCTAAACGATAACCAGCATGGTTTTAGATCAAAGAGATCATGCATTACTCAACTTTTACAGGTGATGGAGGATTTTACCAAGTTAATTGATCGTGATCAATGCATTGATGTTGTTTATCTTGATTTCCGCAAGGCTTTTGATTCTGTACCTCATGAGAGATTATTCATTAAACTAAAAACATATGGATTTAAAGGGAATATCTTTAACTGGATTAAAGACTTTCTTAATAATCGAATACAAAGGGTCATTGTCAATGGTGTGGGGTCGGATTTTAAGAATGTAATTAGCGGTGTACCCCAAGGAAGCGTATTGGGACCACTTTTATTTCTTTTATATATAAATGATTTACCATGTGGCATAAATTCAGCCTGCAAACTGTTTGCAGACGATACAAAGATCTATAGTACAACTGAACATCATAACATTCTACAAAATGATATATTTTCACTTTTCAAATGGTCTACAACATGGCATTTGGATTTTAATGTTTCGAAATGTAAAGTATTACATATAGGAAAAAATAATCCATGTCATAATTATTTTACCGATACTTCTATGTCAAATCTACTTTCCGTTGTGCCTTATGAAAAGGATGTGGGAGTTACTTTTGATTCACATTTGAATTTTGATTTACATATTGATAATTGTGTAAGCCGTGCAAACAAAATGATGGGAATAATATATAGAACCTTTATAAGTCTGGATAAAACCACATTTTTATATTTGTATAAATCGCTCGTTCGACCAATTCTAGAATACGGAAATTGCATCTGGAGCCCATTATATAAAAGACAATCTATTAGTATTGAAAGTGTACAGAGGAGAGCTACCAAAAAAATTTATACAATACAGTATTTATCTTATAAGGAAAGGTTAGAATTTCTTGACTTACCCAGTTTGAAATATAGAAGAATTCGTGGGGATTTAATTCAGGTTTATAGATTGGTACATGGTCTGGATAGGATAGACTTTTCTGATTTTTTTTCATATTCTAATATTACTTTTACTAGAGGGGACAAGTTTAAGATTTTTGTCTCTAGATGCAAAACAAACATAAGACAAAACTGGTTCGGTATTCGTATTGTTCAGAAATGGAACAGTTTGAAATTTGAAACAAAGAATGCAAAATCTATGGATTATTTCAAGGTGTTAGTAGACAGGGAATTATATGATGGGAGATTTATATATGACGAATAATACTTGTTTGCTCTGCTGTTGACATGGCTTTCAATCTTGTATGTATATATTATGCATTATTATATTATTATGGTTATCTTCTATACGCGTGTGTATGTGTGTGTGTGTGTGTGTGTGTGTGTGTGTGTGTGGTTGTGTGTGCGCTTTGCATGTCAAGGTTAAAGATATATGTTTGTACACCACATGAGTACAACTAAGTTGAAATACTATCTTTACCACGTGTATCGTTATTGTAATATTTAATCAATAGATTTATGGCATTACTAATTAATATTAAGGGCATTCAAAGGATCTTATCCTATTTTGCCCTATACCACATGTTATGTTATGTTATGTTATGATAAGAATAATTTCAGGGCTCCGACACCAAAAATGACAAAAGACTTGATAAGAATAATTTCAGGGCTCCGACACCAAAAATGACAAAAGACTTGATAAGAATAATTTCAGGGCTCCGACACCAAAAATGACAAAAGACTTGATAAGAATAATTTCAGGGCTCCGACACCAAAAATGATGATGGGAATACAGACCTGCCGAGTACTACGAACAATTAGAAATACAAATTTTTTTGGCTCCAGCTACAGAGCTGCATAGGTCTCTTTGACTCAATAAATCTTGTTGAAAAGGAAAGTTTACCTCATTAGAACCTATATTCAGGACTTTGGAGCATTTTGTTTTTCGATCATTCTGAGACATAGAAATGTTTATTTGTAAAGCTATGGTTAGAGTGAATTTTTCCTCTTTTTAAAAATTTTCCCTTTGGCAACTACGAATTTTTGAAATTTCAAGTTGGCAGGTCTAGAAACACCTCTTGTGTGGCTGTGTGGTCTTGTGGTAAGACACTCACTTTCGCATCGGAAGGTCCTGGGTTCGGGCCCCGCTCAGCGCATAGTTGAGTCCTTGGAAAAGGCTCTTTACATTCTCTCACCGTACTCGGGTGTAAAATGAGTACCAGGTCGATAACAGCGTCTGAAAAAAAACAAATTGTATTATCGCCTAACAGGCGTCATGCCTCGTTCTACATGTTACATCTTGCTGTTGGTCAGGGACCCCTTGTAAAGCGCTTTGAGCACATTAAGTGGATATTGCGCTATATAAAAGCACACAGTTTTTGGGGTTTAATTTAAAAAAACAAAAAACTTCAGCAAATTCTCAATTCTACGACTAGGCCCAACTCACAGCATAGTATTACCAGTCCCGAGTGGACTCCATCGGCAACTTGTAAAGCGCTTTGAGCACATTAAGTGGATATTGCGCTATATAAAAGCACACGTTTTTGTTTTTTTTGTTTGTTTTTTTTTTTTTAAACTTCAGCAAATTCTCAATACGACTAGGCCCAACCAACTCACAGCATAATATTTCCAGTCCCGTGTGGATTCCATCGGCGACTGAGACGTCAACCCTTCTCCTTCCTCCACGATATAATTGCCCAGGAATAGATCAATGGCATCCTGAGGAAGGCAACGACAGGGGAAACGATGAAGACATGGAATTACATTACATTGTAGATAAATAATAATAATAATAATAATACACATTTATACAGCGCTCATTCTCATGTAAAACACAAGCTCTGGGCACTTTACAATATAAATTATCAATTTTAAGTGAAAAAAAAATATTTAAAAAATAAAATAAAATAATAATAATAATAATTCATAGCCAAATAAAGGATTCATAGAGTTAATAAAATAAATAAAATAATTAAAAAATTCCCTTTATTAGTGCATCTTTGTAATTTGACCCCAATATTAATGTTAGTTTATGTTATTATATCATTATGTTATTTCATTTTCGTATTTGACATAGTATGTGGATGTATTATGAACCTATTTTGTATTAACGATTTTATGTTTAGTTATTTCATTGTTGTATAATGATAACATTATGTTGGTGTAGTATGTATAATGTTTCATTTGTATAATAATGTCACTATATTATTGTTTCGCGCATTGAGCATCACCCCGCGATGAAAATGCGCGTTATAAATGTCATTTCATCCCCAAGGGGAAATTTGTCTTTAGGATCTATTCCAAGAGAAGACAGGAATAACCCAGGTGTCAGCCGCCGCAGTGCATCGCCGCAAAGTGACCTAGGTCAAGGTGACTTGCTCAAGGCCACACAACGAGGCGGGTAGTCAAACTCGGTACCTTTTGGGTACGAAGCAAAGACCGTACCTCTGAGCCATGTTGCCCTCTTTAGTTCTTCTTGAGCAAAGAAATTTTAATCGGAATGAGATGTAGGTCAATTTCATTTTGCAAACTTTTAATTTTGTTTTGAATGAAAACAAATAAATTAATTAAATTAAATTAAATTAAATTTTAAAAAAAATAACAAGAAAAAAAAAAGAGCTTTTATATAGCGCAATATCTACTAAACATGCTCAATGCGCTTTACAAGACTGCCTTATCCCCTGCATGCTCTTAATTGAAATATCGAAATATGAAAAGAACAAATTACTGATTTACTCATCTATTCATTTATTTATAAATTCACTCAATTATTCATTAATCTTGGTTCTTGATTCAATAATTGAGATTTAAGAAATCCTTTGTTAGAAAAAATTCCTGCGAACCTAATAGTTAACAGGGGGCGGGGGGGGGGAGGTCCCAATAACTCAGTTGGTAGAGCACTCGTTTCACACACAAAGGGACCGAGATCAATCCCAGGGGCTGTCGAGATTTTTTTTCTGATCCCCCTGACTACCCAGCAGTGAATTGGAAGCTGGGTCTGTTAGATATAGTGGAAGGTACTTTGCGATAGACTAGCATCTTGTCCAAAGAATAGCAAGCAATTGTTATTGTCTGTTTTATGCTATAGAAACGGGGATAAACTCCAGCTCCATGGGCCCAATGGCTCTGAGGGACTACTTTTTATTTTCTTTTTAATAGTTAACATTTCCTTCCATAATTATCTTAAACATTCAAAAATTTTGACAATATATTTCATCTTACACTCCCCCCCCCCCCGCCATATTTGGTTCTTTTTCTATCTCTCTCTCTCTCTCTCTCTCTCTCTCTCTCTCTCTCTCATTCTCTCTTATCTATATATATATATATATATATATATATATATATATATATATATATATATATATATATATATATATATAATATATATATATTATATATATACACCTAAAGGAAAAATATCAATATTAATTTCTATATTATATTGCAGATGTTGAATAAAGTTTTTGCACTTTGAATAACTGAACAATTTATTAAAAAATCCATTTCTTATAAATATAAATAGATGAGATTTTATTGAGCTTTTATACAGGGCAACATCCACTAAACATGCTCAGAGCGCTTTACAAGGGGTCCCTGGACAACAGCAACATTTAACATGTAGGACAGGACATGACGCCTGTTAGGCGATATTAACAGCCAGGTACTCATTTTACACCTGAGTACGGTGAGAAAATGTGAGTAAAGAGCCTTTTCCAAGCAATCAACTATGCGCTAAGTGAGGTTCGAACCCCATGACCTTCCGATCTGAAAACGAGTGTCATACCATTAGACCGCATATCCACACAAATAATAACCATTTTGAGAGCTGTTACCTGTCGAGAGCCATCTTGGAAATTATTTCTAACATATCGAATCGCTGAGTTGACACCGTCGTTCAGGGCTCCAAAAACAGTCCTTTTACCAGTTCTGTCAAAAGATGAGATGTAAACATGAACACAACAGTGGTACACAACATGACATCACAGTAGCACTTGTTTACATCTTCAAAACATCAAATTTAATTGATGTGTATGACATATCAACAGGAATGAGGAGAGAATCAAATCACACTTTTTCAACACATCTGAGAATTTATTTGTCTATATAATTTGGCATGAGATTTTGGCACTGGATTTACCACAGTTGAATAATAAATCAATAAAAATAAAATCCCTTTATTCATCCCATATGGGAAATTTGTTTCTAGGGTCTATTCCAAAGGAATACTGGAATAACCCAGGCGTCAGCTGCAGTAAGCAGCACCGCAAATTAAGCTAGGCGAGGTGATTTGCTCAAGGCAAACACAGAGCAGCGGCAGGTGATCGAACTCTGTACCTTTCGGGTACGAAGCAAAGACCGTACCACTGAGCCATGCTGCCCCCCTTTTTTTTTTTTCTTTAAAAAAAAAAATAATTAAAAAAAAAATTGAGCTTTATATAGCGCAATGTCCACTAAATGTGCTCAAAGCGCTTTACAAAGGGTCCCTGGTCAACAGCAACATTTAACATGTAGGACAGGGCATGACGCCTGTTAGGCGATATTACAATTTTTTGGACAAAGACAATGCTGTTAACGGCCAGGTACTCATTTTACACCTGAGTACGGTGAAAGAATGTGAGTAAAGAGCCTTTTCCAAGGACTCAACTATGCGCCGAGCACGAGCCTCGAACCCAGGACCTTCCGATCCGAAAGCGAGTGTCACACCACTAGACCACATAGCCGCACTATAATAATTAATAATCAATGAATCAATGGCTGTGTGAAATATGTCTGCCCCCCTTTGAAGAATTGCACTGATGAGGTGTTCCTGGACATATGTGAATATCTTATATAGTCTGGATAGCTGAAACGGTTACACATCCATGCTGTCAAACTTGATTTTATGACGTCCTTTATTCTGGAGAATGAGCCCTCAACATGTGGGCCATGGAATAGGGAAACAGGCTCCACCTAACTTCTGGAGAGTGGGGAACTGCACCTCTTTGTTCCACCACGCAGCAACTCTCTCACTGCCAGTACATTTATTTGGAGGAAATAACTTTAAAAGGATTCCACCTCTGACTCCAAAAGGAGGAAATAACTTTAAAAGGATTCCTCCTCTGACTCCAAAAGGAGGAAATAACTTTAAAAGGATTCCTCCTCTGACTCCAAAAGGAGGAAATAACTTTAAAAGGATTCCTCAACTGACTCCAAAATCGTGAACTCGCAGATTACAGTGGATCCCAGGAAAGCCATCAAAACTGATAAACTGTTACTTTAAAATGCTTCAGAAATAAAGCAATAATGTTAAATTCTGCTTGCATTTAAAAAAAAGTTAAAACTACATTTTTCAGTATTTTTTCTCTGAAAAATTGGATTAAAAATCCGAATCTAAAGGAAAAATGTGAATTTTGCCAAATTTGGACTGAAAAAAAAAAAAAATAAATAAAAAATTATCTGTACAAATTTGTTAAGAAAAGTTAGGTCTGTGATGTTGTCTGTAATGTAAGGCATCCAAATAATAACAAAGACATTAAGTTTTTAAAGAGATCCCAACCACTTACCGTGTAAAATCAGTTTTCAAAGCTCCAGTCCCAGCATACTCCTTGGAGATTGCATCAGCATTATCAGCCCACACTGAGAACAAAGGTCAAACAAAATTTGATTAAAATATTATAT
The DNA here is from genome assembly GCF_034508935.2 of Berghia stephanieae. Lineage (NCBI taxonomy): Eukaryota > Metazoa > Mollusca > Gastropoda > Nudibranchia > Aeolidiidae > Berghia > Berghia stephanieae. The sequence goes on along the minus strand of NC_088366.1, from coordinate 7,290,578 downwards.
TTTTATTTGGGACAGAGACAACGCTGTTATCAGCCAGGCACTCATTTTACACCTAAGTATGGTGAGGGAATGTGAGTTAAAAGCCTTTTCCAAGGACTCAACTATGCACTGCTCAGGGTCTTTTTTTTTTGGGACAGAGACAACGCTGTTATCAGCCAGGCACTCATTTTAAACCTAAGTACGATGAGAGTTAAAACACTTTTCCAAGGACTCAACTTTGCACTGTTCGAGAGGGACTCGAACCCTGGACCTTCCAATCCAAAGGCGAATGTCAAACCACAAGACCACATAGCTGCACAAATTGCAGAGATCCAAGACCACTGAGACCATTTAAATATATCACTCACCATTTCAATCTTGTGTCATGTCAGAAAGAACCAGGTTGGAATATTGGATTTAGTTTCAAGTCAATATGATTAGAAATAGAAAATTTAAAAGTTTACATAAATTTTACTAAACAAAAGTCACATCAAACTGGCCTTCCGATTGGAAGGTCCTGGGTTTGATCCCCGCTCTGAGTGGTTCATAGTTGAGTCTTTGTAAAAAGGCTCTTTACTCACATTCTTTCACTTTACTTGGATGTAAAATGAATACCTGGAAGTTCTCTGTCGGAAACAAATTGTTATATTGCCTAACAGGCTTCATGACCCGTCCTACATATTGTGTTGCTTTTGGCTTGGAACCCTTTGTAAAGTGCTTTGAGCATGTTTAGTGGATATTGCTCTATCTAAACGCCCAAGCTCAAGTTTTTAAAAGATTGAATTCATTTTATATAAATATTCATAAGCTAAGCTTAAAATATAATTTTGAGCATCATGCGCACCTCAACATTAGACCAAATTTTTTGTTTGTTTGTTGCTTTAGGTCTCTTCCAACACAATTGAGGTTATATGAGAGACCGCTGAAACAAAAAAACAAGCAATCTAACAAAAATAGTACAAATGTAAATCAAAATCATAACCTAAAGATATCATAAGCTAAATTATAAATAACCAAGAACAAACAGGCAGAAGATTTACAGAAAAAAAATATCCCCTGTCAAAAATACAATCACAAACCAAACAAGCAGGATAGGCTATTAAAGAGAAGAAGAAACGACGTCACTATCGGATCGTACACCCATGCGAACATCATAGGTATATGATTCAAAGGTGATGCTCCCATCCAACCACCCGCTTAGACCAAATTGAAATAATCCCACTGAACTCTTAACACAATGGAGGGATTTTTTTTTTGTAGATTTGTTAATTCTAAAAGACGAAATCAAAGAGAATCCTATGTCAGAGAACTACTCACCATTTCTAAACATGTTCTCAAAGCTTTCTTGCTCATGCACTTTCTGCTCTGCATTCAAAATGGCGAGGACCTAAACAGATGCGGAGTTACAGTTATTCAGTATAAGACATGGTGGTTGAGCTGTTCATAATGATGATGGTGGTGAAGATGATGATGATGATGATCATCATCATGATGATGATGATGGTGATAATAATAATAATAATAATACACATTTATACAGCGCTCATTCTCATGTAAAACACAAGCTCTGGGCACTTTACAATATAAATTATCAATTTTAAATGAAAAAAAAACAAATAATAATAATAATAATAATCATAATTCATAGCCAAATCAAGGATTCATAGAGTCAATAAAAACAAATACAGTAAAGATAAGTCTTGAGATTCTTTTTTAAAGGCAGTTAAAGACTTACACTCCCTCAGACCACGTGGTAGTTCATTCCAAATCTTGGGGCCGAAACAAGCAAACGATCTATCACCAAATTTTGTTCTTGATCTTTTCTACGAAATTTTCGTTTGGTCATTACATGATCTTTACGTGTAATTTTCAAATTTACACATGACCACGTGATCTGTGAGATATGCTGGTGCTATACCAGTCAAACACACACTTATAAACAAGACACGCTGCTTTGTAATATGTGCGCTTTTCAATGGGCAACCAGTGGAGAGAGGCCAACAAAGGGGTTGCATAATCAAATTTTTTTTTGCCAAAACTAATCTTGCTGCACTGTTTTGCAATAGTTGTAATTGATGTGTACGGATAAGACGAAAAAAAAAAAAATGATGATGACGTTGTATATATAGATGAAAAGGAAGATACTGACGAAGATATGATGATGATGATGATGACCATTACAATGAATGTTGAGATCCAAACAAATATGAAAAACGGAACATACTTAGATAACATATTTAATTTTTAAAGCCTTGCCTTTGCAATCACATCTGGAGGACCAATGTTCAAATCCCACTGTTGGCATCTCGTTTCCAAGAAAACCTAGCGATTGTTAATCAGTTCATCTCAACCTCTCTCAAGATAGGATGGTCCTAGTTAACTCCCATCCCCAACCCCCACCCACCTGCCTCCTCACCCCTGAGCATGAAAAAAGAAAAGGTTTTTTTCTTTTATTGTTTTGTTTTTGTTTTTAAGGGTTTTACGGCGCTTGCAACACATTTAGGTTTAATCAACGTCAGTGAAAAGGAAGAAAATGGGATAGGAAAAAGTTCTAGAATTACAATTAAAGCACCCAAGAAAAAGTAAGACAAAGGGGAACTGGGAACAAATAGGGATCAGATGTAGATTCCAAGAGCATACCACCAATGTACTTTGTTTGAGATCACCTATAAGTCTCATCCAGACACAAGCACAAATCCAACAAAGAGTAATACACTCAAATGCTTACATTATACATTTAAAATAACAAATATAACAATACATAACAGTTAGGTGATTTACAAGAAAAAAATATCATATCCCAAAAGAACTATGCATTTGACTGTTTCCCTCCCAGCCAGGGCCAGAACAAAACCAAGTAATCTCATTCCAAGATAAAGACAGAAAGCATGTTGGAAAGCAGATATAAGGGTATAGAAGACACAGTATGTACCTCCCTGCCCACTATGTGAGGTCAAGAACCCCACCCAGTGGAAATGGAAACACAAGGGGATAGAAGACACAGTATGTACCTCCCTGCCCACTATGGGAGGTCATGAACCCCACCCAATATAAGGGGATAGAAGACACAGTACGTACCTCCCTGCCCACTATGGGAGGTCAGGAACCCCACCCAGTTTTTTTCTTTTAATTCAAGGCTTACCCTAAACTGTTCTTGTAGCACCTCCCTGGCCAGCAAGCTTTGGACGACATTCGTCCTGTCCAGGCAGTCCATGCAATTGGTTCGGAAGACACCAGTCTGGGTTTTCTTCACCTCCTGACCATTGGTTTTCAAAAAGTATCTGACGGGGAAATGGATTTCCATTGATTCATAAATAAATAATATTACTTATCCGAACCAGAGACCACATGAACTCTAGCCCTTCAGTCTTTTGGGTCTTACTTATCCGAAAAATAATATTACAACATTGTCTACTTCTCTTTATTCAAAAAAATGTATAGGTAAAAAAAATAAATAAAAAAGAAGCCAAAATTTATAAGAGCACAACCTTCTTTTAACATCTGAATTCTGACATGTGAAAATTATTTATTCATATTTCATTACTTTACAATGCATTGGATATTAAAAAAAAAAAAAGCCCAACAAAGCAAAATAAGCCAAACTTTACCCAAAGTTTCGTCTGTCTTGCTCCAGGCGGCCCATCAATATTGACAGACGGTCATACCTCATCTTACTGCACTCCTTGTGAAAATCGAATGCCTCGTAACTGTCAAGGTTTAAACAAATACACAAAAGTAATACTACTACTACTACGACTACTACTACTACGGCTACTACTACTACTACTACTACTACTACTAATACGACTACTACTACTAATAATAATAATAATAATAAATATGATGATGATGATGATGATGATGATGATGATGATGATGAAGATGACAATGACAATGATGATAATAATAATAATAATAATAATAATAATAATAATAATAATAAATAATATATGATATGAAAATAAATAATAATAATATAATAATAATAATAATAATAATAATAATAATAATAATAATAATAAATAATAATAATAATAATAATCATAATAATAATATAATATATAATAATCATCATAATAATAATAATCATAATAATAATAATCATAATAATAATAATAATAATAATAATAATAATAATAATAATAATAATAATAATAATAATAAAAATAAAAATAATAATAATAACAGATGAAAGACCGAAAACCAATAATAAATATTTTTGTGTTGTGATATTTTATTATTAAACAACTATATTTTATAGTTTAAAAAAAAAATTAAATGAAACAATAAAAGACAGCCCAATTGGAATTAGATTCCTGATGAATTCTTTGCAATGTCACAAAAACAAGATTATTGCGATGCCAAACATCGCGGCTATGTGGTCTAGTGGTATGACCCTCGCTTTCGGATCGGAAGGTCCTGGGATCAAGCCACGAGCTCGGCGCATAGTTGAGTCCTTGGAAAAGGCTCTTTACTCACATTCTCTCACCGTACTCCGGTGTAAAATGAGTACCTAGCCGTTAACAGCATTGTCTTTGTCCGAAAAATTGTAATATCACCTTACAGGCGTCATGTCCCATCCTACATGTTAAATGTTGCTGTTGACCAGGGACCCCTTGTAAAGCGCTTTGAGCACATTTAGTGGATATTGCGCTATATAAAGCTCAATTTTAATTTTAAAGCTCAAACATGAATACAGTGCTTTCCAGAGGCAAATGGTATAAATCGGATGTAAAATGTATTGGTTTTTTTATGTTTTGTTTTCTTACACAGTTGAATTGGAATGGGGTGAATGGACAAAAAACAGACTTTCCACAAACAATATACAATAAAGAAATGAATGACCAAATGAATGATCTGTTGTAAAAAAAAATTGTAATATCGCTTGGGATGTCTCAACCTATATCTGTTGGTCAGGAACACTTTTTAAAGCGCTTTGAGCACGTTTAGTGGATATTGCAAAGCCTCAGCTTTTTTTCCTTCTAGAATTTTCCTCATGTAATTCATTCTGACATAATACCAGATTGACTAAATGGGTCATGTGATGAAATGGGTCAAGTGATGAAATGGGTCACATACATTGTAACAGGTTCAGACACAATCAAGGTCTGCAGACAAAGCATCCTGACAAATGTAAGTGACAAAATAAATGTATTTTATAATAGCATACACACATGGGTATTCTTACCGCACGTTACTATTCTTAGAAGCTGCACAGATTTCAGCTAATTTTCTCTCCAAAGGCTGTTCTGCACCGTGCTGATTAATCTTTTTTTTAAAAAGTTAAAAAATAGAAAAAAAAGTAATTGTGAAAACATGTTGCTAATGATGAAGATGATAATACAAACAGCATTTGTATAATACAATTTCTTTTAAAAGTTTAGCACCACGCACTCAACGTTTGTTCAAAAGAGATGCAACTCAAGATTTATTGACGATGACGATGACGATGATGATAATGGTGATAATACACAGCATATTTTATTTAATAAGCTTAGCACTATGCCCTTAACATTTGCTTAAAAGATGTGCGACTCAGGCTTTATTGATGATGATGATGATGATGATGATGATATGCAGCATTTGTACAACACATTTTCTTTTAAAAGTTTAGCACCATGCACTCAGGCTGTATTGATGATGATGATGATGATAATGATAATAATACACAGCATATTTCATTTAATAAGTTTTCACAATGTACTTAATCTTAATAACCTTCTACCAAAGGCTAGGGACGATGAATGGTGTGAGGATGTTACGTCTGCATACGGCATGTCCCCCCCCCCCCCCCCCCCCCCCCCCCCCCCCCCCCCCCACCGCATCCGGTTATCCATTCTTTACTCCAAGCCTATTTATTACATTTTTCTGAGACAAGTTATAGGCGTAGTATCAAAGCTAATGTTCTAAAATTTTACATGTTAATGGTAGTTGAATAAAACTATATATGTACATGCTCATTTTTAATACATTTTTTTTCTAATTTTGAAAAGTAGAAAAACTCTCTAGGGTTGAGTCAGTTAAGTGGATGAGTGAGTGAGAGTGACTTAATATTTGCTTAAAAGAGATGCAACTCAACGCTTAATTGAAAGCTTTTTCAGTCACATCTGTGAACGCTTTAGTGGTGAAAACAGTCTGGTCTGTAATTATAACCAAATGAGGGATGCCACCCAAAATTATCAAAGAAGCCCGAAAATCACTAAAATGCCATATGAACAATCTTATAACACAAACGACTGGATTTCATAGGATGAACGATATCCTTAATTTTATGCCCACGAGAAAAAAAATTTTCCAGCAAGGGATCGAACCAATCAGCTTAAATTCTGGACATGGATCAAAAAGCCGTTTGTTTTTTCATGAATTTTCAGCGACAGCCAGAGAAGTGGTATTCGTGTCAGATATCTGATGAAACTCAGTCTTGTTGTTGAAGGGTCAGACAAACTTACCAGGTTTACGATGATCTGCCGTCCATATGTGAAGACTTGGAGATCAAAATGTTTTTCAAATGCTGGTTGCTGTTGATGAAATGACATTTAAAAAAAATATCATAGCATTAAAATAACAAAATAAAACTTATAAAAAAAAAAAACAATTGTCAAAATCTTTGTGTGTGTGTGGGGGGGGGGGGAAAGAGAGAGAGAGAGAGAGAGAGAGAGAGAGAGAGAGAGAGAGAGAGAGAGAGAGAGAGAGAGAGAGAGAGAGAGAGAGAGAGAGAGAGAGAGAGAGAGAGAGAGAAAAGAGAGAGAGAGAAAGAGAGAGAGAGAGAGAGAGAGAAAGAGAGAGAGAGAGAGAGAGAGAGAGAGAGAGAGAGAGACAGAACTTGTGGGTGACAGTTCATGTATGATAGAATTTGAGTTAGGATAGTGTGTTTCATATTTATTTAAATCCTTATTTCATAATTTCTGTTCAGAATAATTACTCCATACTCCCATCATAAGAAATACGAGATTCAAGAATGCTATCTTATCTTTTATGACCACAATTTACATTGCTTAACTCTCTCAAGTTCACCCTCATTGAAAATCGAACAAATTTGTTCGATTTTCCATGAATATGAACTCGAGAAAGTTAACTTTGCTACAAGGATACCATTTGACCGTCAAGACTGGAATACTCACATGGTTACTATCGATGACAATTGGTCTTGGGAGCCGTTTCAAGTCTGCTTTCTGGGACCAGAAAAGAGGGATAGATCCACGAGTCTGCAAATGAAAATTAAAATCATTAAAATAAATGTATTCTCTCTAACTCCTCACAGTAGGGGCAAGGTGACTCAGCAGTATTGTATTTGTTTCATAATCTATCATACCCGAAAGGATAGTATTTGAGTAGGATAGTTTGTTTCATATTAAAAAGAGCTCCCAGGACTGAATGGGTAACACTGAACAGAGCACGGGCAAAAATTGGAAGAACAGCTGGAAGCATGAAAAAGTGGGGGCTGACTGAGACTAGCTTGTGTACACGAGGATGCCCAGAGCAGACGATGGAGCACATCCTTAGAAAATGCCAGGGTGGGCCCAGCTGCACTGACCATGACCTAAGAGGCAATATTACAAATTTTTTTTTCTGACAGTGACAGCGCTGTTAACGGCCAGGTACTCATTTTATACCTAAGAACAACAGTGAGAGAATGTGAGTAAAGAGCCTTTTCCAAGGACTCACTCAACTATGCACAGAGCGAGGCTCAAACCCAGGACCTTTCAATCCGAAAGCAAGTGTCATTCCCCAAGAAGACCACATAGCCATACCTGAACAAAGGAGCACACATTGCCGTTTCATTGCACTATCTGTTCAGTCTCCACAAAGTTGGTCACCTGAATGATCTGACTGTTTCCCTCCCAAAAAAAAACAAAAACTCCAGACAGGGCCCAGGTGAAACCAAATGGCTCCATTCTAGAATCCACCATTTATTTTTACATACAAAACACCACACACATATACGTGATTTTAAAAAAAAACGTTACAAGACACAAACCTGTACAAAGGAGCACACATTGCCGTTATATTGCACGATCTGTTCAGTCTCCACAAAGTTGGCCACCTGGCCCTGGATGTCGACACCTCGCATGTTGAACCGAGTTCCTGCTCGGTAGATGCATCGTCTGGATACGATGGTGTAATCCACACTGTGGCCGTTCACGAAACATGAGGTTATACTAATGACTGGGGGACAGCAAGGTCAAAGAAAACAAATAGATTGGTCACCAACTACACACCTGTCACCAATGACACACCTTAGAATCTACATTGAGACTTATCTTTTCTATGTACAGCACTTTGTGATTTCGGTGTAAGGCACTTTAGAAGTAAGCCTATCATAATCATTATTATTTTCATTTTCATTATTATTATTATTACTATTATTATTATTATTATTATTATTATTATTATTATTATTATTATTATTATTATTATTATTATTATTATCATCATCATCATCATTATTATTATTATTATTATTACCATCATTATTATTATTGTTGTCCTTAAAAAATCTCAATTTCGAGAAAAAACAAAGGATTTTCATCCTTATTTATAAGAACTGTTCTCTTCACACGCTAAGGATCTGAACAGAGATAGAGCCAAAGTGAAGTCAAGTTTTTTGCGGTTATTTTTCTAATCCCCCTGTCCACCCAGCAATGAATGTTTAGCCGGGTCTGTTAGATCTGATGGAGAGTATTTTGTGATAAGACTAACATCCTATCCAAAGGAGAGTGAGCAATTGCTATTGTACTCTTCGAGCTATTGAAACCAGGATAAACTACAGCTCCATGGCCCAAACGACAAAACGTCACTTTCAAATGCTTTGGAATTCAAATTCACCCTTGTATTCTATTAGAGACTTAAACATTTTTTTTTCTCACAAAAAAAAAAACAAAAACAAAAAATTAAAAAAAAAAAATAAATAAAAAAAAAACATTTTTTAAAACCTCAAAAAAACGTGAGCAATTATATAGCGCAAATATCCACTAAACGTGCTCAAAGGGCTTTACAAAGGGTCTCTAGCCAACAGCAATACTTAAAATGTAGGATGGGACATGACACATTTTAGACGATATCACAATTTTTTTCCGATACAATGCTATTATCAGCCAGGTACTCATTTTACACCTGAGTACAGTGAGAGAATGTGAGTAAAAAGACCCTTTTCCAAGGATTCATCCATGCACCGCTCAGAGCAGGACTCGAACCCGGGACCTTCCAATCCTGAAGGCGAGTGCCATACTACTAGACCACATAGCTTCATTGCTAATGAAAGGATACAACCCAAAATTAATGGCAAACAGTAGGAAGCCAACTCTGGTTGCTGTGTCAGCTCTAGCAAGACGTGGGAATTCCACACAAACCGTTGGTCAGCCTGAAACAAACAGTGAGATAGACATTCATCGACTATTATTAAAATGCCATGCACAAGTTTGAATAAACCGAGAGCTTGTAAAAAATATATATATAACCCAATATCCAAATGTACAAAAAGGATTGATTTAATCATTTATGACAAAACTCATTTTGGATAAAAATTGACCTTCTAACTAAATTGGCAATATCTCAGTTCAAACCTTTTCACCATCCGACTGATTATGCCATTCACTGTAACATTTGTATTTGGGGGCGGAGAGATTTATTGAATGTGACAGCCATTGTTAGGCTGAAGATTTTTGAGAATCTTTGCTTGAAGGTTCTAAATCTGTTGTGTTCACACATGATTCGACGATTATCTTAAAAAAGTTTTTAAAAACCAAAATTTCAAAGAAAAATAATAGGAATTTATCAAAAATGAAAATAAGTTTCAAAAGAGAACAAAATACTTAAAAAGAACATTTTTCAGGCTGAAAACCTTCAGCTTATGAGAAATACAATGCATTTTAGTGTTAGATACAAGTTAATGACGATGACATTACAACTGTATAAATTTTTTTTTTTTTTTTTGTTTGTTTGTTGCTTTAGGTCTCTTCCAACACAATTGAGGTTATATGAGAGACCGCTGAAACAAAAAAACAAGCAATCTTACAAAAATAGTACAAATGTAAATCAAAATCATAACCTAAAGATATCATAAGCTAAATTATAAATAACCAAGAACAAACAGGCAGAAGAGTTACAGAAAAGAAAATATCCCCTGTCAAAAATACAATCACAAACCAAAGAAGCAGGATAGGCTAGTAAAAAGAAGAAGAAACGACATCACTATCGGATCGTACACCCATGCGAACATCATAGGTATATGATTCAAGGGTGATGCTCCCATCCAACCACCCGCAACTGTATAAATAAATATGTAAAGAAATGGTAATGAATATGATGACGATGATGATGGTGTAAATGATAATAAGGTTGAAGACAACAACGAGGATATAAATGAGTAGGACGGTGACAAAAGGAAATTAATGTAAGCTACCAACTCTTTCGAAAAGATTGAGAGTTTGAAAATCTGGACTTGTGTTTTGAAGCCGTTGTTGGGTGTGCGTGAGGTCAAAGGTCGTTGAGTAGTAGAAGCTCTCCGTCTTCAGCATGATATCCAGGAGGTTGAGATAAGATTTGTTGATGTTGATCTGAAAATTTGTAGCAATATCGGCGATAAGACAAGAATCAAATTAAAAAATAATAACAATATATCTTTATTGTCCTCAAAATAGTGGTAATTTGTCATTTGGTTACACAAAAAGGATCCTAGCATGAGATTGACATATTTACAGATAAACAGAGACAAGAAGATTTCAAGGGGATATGAGAGGTTCATTAAATTACTAAAGACAACAGGAAGCCATTCTTTCCTCTATGCTCCCATCCTCCTTCCTCTTCCTCTCTATCTCTCACTTTCTATTCCTGCATCTGGCATGACCTTGTTGATCACCTCGCGGCACTCGATGTGCCAAAATGAAACAAATGCAAAATGAAACAAACAAACAACAACAAAATATAAGCCCAGCATTAGGCAAAACCTCGTAAATTTACAACATGGTGATCCTAATATTGTTTTGTGTTCTTTTTTTTGTTTTTTTTTCAAAAAGGTGCCCCTGGTACAATAATAATAATAATAATACATGACATTTATAACGCACATTTTCATCATTGGGTGATGCCAGACAATGCAGAATTAACTTAAAAATAAAAGCCCATCTCAAGTGTGGATTAAACCTCAGACCTTCTGGAGTTGGGATCCAATCCACAGCCGAGTAAAACTGATGAGTTGATTTATTTGCTTGTTTTCTTTTCAACTTTCTGCTCTGTTGGTTTGTTTTTTGTTTTTAAGGGCTTTACGACGCATACAACAGATTAAGGTCATATCAGTGCCAGTTAAAAGGAAGAAAATGGGATAGTAAAAAGTTGTAGAATTACAATTAAAGCACGCAAGGAAAGGTAAGACAAAGGGGAATTGGATCAAATAGAAAACAGATGTCCATTCCAAGAGCACACTATCAAAGTACTAAGTTTGAGATCATCTAAAAGTCTCATCCAGACACAAGCAACAGGTCCCCACTAAGAGGAATACATTCAAATATTTACAAATCGTATATAATACGTAAACAAAACATACTACAGTGTATAACAGAGAGATGATTTACAATGAAAAAAATATCATCTCCCAAAACTAACTCTACATTTGACTGTTTCCCTCTCAGCTAGGGTACCCGGCCAGGATCAGGTAAAAAACAAGAAATCTCATTTTCCAAGACAAAGACAGAAAGTATTTTGGAAAACAGATACAGGGGGATAGAAGACACATCAATTGCCTACCTGCCCATTATGGGAGGTCAGGAACCCCACCGAGAACTTTCTGTTTTGTCTAGCACTGTCTCACACAAACCAACTCACAACTTTCGTCTAGCACCGATGACATACCCACTCCCAAAAAATTTTTCTCCACAAACCTGTTTTTCCGTGAGGTGGTTTAGGGTTCTGGGATAGGGCAACACCTCGGTCTTGGTCACCTTCCATATATTGTGACCTAGAACACTGCCGACGATTTGTCGCTCTGTTATAACAACCAAATATGAGCCTATGAGAAAACAAAAATATGAATAACCATTAACTCTTTAGCAAAAAGATGGAATTTATCTTAAAGCACAGCTTATCCAATTATTTGCCTCTCTAAAAACTGCAAACTTGGCCTTTTTTTTCATCAGAGTAATAACGACACAATAATGAATTCATACCCTCTTCAAAAAAGACAAAATACTTAACTCAGAGCATTTTGGGTTCAAATCCCTCCTTCTGCCAACAACAAAACCAATTAAATGGCTAAACTCCATGTAAAATGTAGATATGCGGCTATGTGGTCTTGTGATATGACACTCGCTTTCGGATCAGAAGGTCCTGGGTTCAAGCCTCACTCCACGCATAGTTGAGTCCTTGGAAAAGGCTCTTTACTCACATTCTCTCACTGTACTCAGGTGAAAAATGAGTACATGGCCGTTAACAGCGTTGTCTCTGTTCGAAATTTTAAAATGTATATATCGCCTAACAGGGGCCATGTCCCGTCCTAAATGTTAAATGTTCTCCCACTTTCATTCTCTCTCTCTCTCTCTCTCTCTCTCTCTCTCTCTCTTTGTGTCTGTCTCTCTCTCTCTCTCCTTTTTTTTTTCTATCTATCTATCTCTCTCCCTCTCTCTTCCATTGCACACACACATGCACACACACACACACACACACACATTTACAAATTTTCGCCTATATTATTACGACAATCTAATATTAATACATATGCATTTTGTGTTTACTTGAAAAAGGCCAAAGGCTGAAACGTCGTTTGTTTTGTGTTGTTCAATCATGAGTCAGATTTACTCCCTTTATCTTTATCTCCGTTAAATGTTGCTGTTGGCCAGGGACCCCTTGTAAAGCGCTTTGAGCACGTTTAGTGGATATTGCACCATATAAAAGCTTAAGTTTTTTGGGTTTTTAAAAAAAAGTTTGAGTGCCAGAAAACAATAATAAAAACTTTGCAGCGATACGGCTCCATTCACTTTTCTGAATTAACATTCACACCCAACAACAGAGCTTACTCAATGTCTCAATCGTCTCTAAGTTATATTATGTTTATGTTGAAAATATTATGATTATGTCTATTAAGCTTAACTGCTGGCTAACAAACTATGCAGCATTTGTATGTTGAACCCATGACTTCAAGAAGTCGGGAGAGCGGTTCAAGAGAAACTTGATACCACTTTCTTTTTCTTTTATTTTTGGAATGGTGGATGGTGTCGATTGTAGAACTACCCTCTCGCAGCCAGGCAGAGTTGTTGCAACAGTAAGGTCGTGGGTTTGAGCCCCCAGTGCTGTGGCTTTTATTCTCTATTGTCTTCTGGCACTTATCTATTCACTTCATTTCTTGTTATCATCAACATAAGTGCCTGTTCCATTCATTTTTCTGAATGGGTGATTGGGCTTTTTTTCTTTCTCTCGGGAAAGGAGAGACATCATCATCATCATCATCATTGCCTTTTTCACCCTGGGTCAGGGTATAGGCCACAGACAAACAAGTTTCCATCCTTCTCTATCCCGAGCTAACTTTTTGATCTCATTCCAGGTCTTACCACTTCTCTGTATATCAGCTTCTTTAATTCTTAGTCCTTTCGGCTTTGTCTGTTGTCATTCATAAATTCTGTCATTCCAGAAACTCTTCGGTCGCCCAAGCTAAAAAAAGGATTTGGTTTGTCTGTCTGCGTTTCTATAACTCTTAGGTCAAATTCTTTTGTTTCTAAATGTTTTATTCAACTAAGCTTACCTGCAATCAACTTGATGATTCCCACAATCCCATAGGCCGTCTTAGTTATGGCCGATGCTGGAATCTGCCCTTTGTTTGCTACAATAAAAAGCAACGAAAAGAAATATATACATGTAAATATATATATATAATATATATATATATATATATATATATATATATATATATATATATATATATATATATAATATATATATATATATTATATATATAATATTTGAAGTATAATTATAATCAACTTCTACAATATTGTTTCAGGCATTCGCTCTCATCATATATTTCATGGTTTTTTAATTTTATAATTTTATATTTCATTGATTTTTGTTCTTATAATTTTATATTTCATGGTTATTGTTTTTATAATTTTAAACATACATATATAAGATAAAATATGTACCATTTAGTGTGTACTATAAAGAGCAAGGTTTTTAAGGGTTGGCAACATTAAGAAAATAAAGAACTTGTGACAATTGCCTCACTATAACACTAACGAAAGATTGAAAATGGAAAGGCTTTGTATAGGAACAGTACAGACAATGGACGTTTCGGGTACAAACCCTTCATCAGCCTGTGGTCATACTCTAACCACCACTGAGTACAGACAATACAAGTTACTTAGTATTTTAGTTTATTTATTTTCCATGTTAATTTGTGTATTGTTGGGCTGACGAAGGGCTTGTACCCGAAACATCCATTGCCTGTATTGTTCCCATATATAGCTTCTCCATTTTCACTCTTTCTTTAGTATTTTCATGATCACAGGCTTCAGGCAGCCCCTACTGTTTTCTGCCTCACTATAACAGCATTCTGAATATCATATGACAATATGGGTGCTGAAATGAGTGGCTTTACAAAATTACTTTAGGGTATTAAAAAAATAATAATAATAATAAAGGATGAAGATTGGATTTCTTTAAAAGAAATGCAATGCCTTGCAGCAAGTCACAACCACCGTCTACAACAACAAAAGGCATCAAATGTTCCATGTCTAGGCAGAAGTGAAACTTTTCCTCATTGTTTATCCTGCCTGGATGTGCGAAGACCTTTACTCCCCTGTATTGTGCGGCTATGTGGTCTTGTGGTATGACACTCGCTTTCGGATCGGAAGGACCAGGGTTCGAGCCTCGCACTCGGCGCATAGTTGAGTCCTTGGAGAAGGCTCTTTACTCACATTCTCTCACCGTACTCAGGTGTACAATGAGTACCTGGCCATTAACAGCGTTGTCTGTGTCCGAAAAATTGTAATATCGCCTAACAGGCATCATGTCCCATCCTACATGTTAAATGTTGCTGTTGACCAGGGACCTCTTGGAAAGCGCTTTGAGCAAATTTACTGGATATTGCGCTATATATATAGCTCAATTTTAATTTTTATTTGGATTTGAGATGAAGCAATGCTTCTGTTTTAATTCAGGAGGCAAAAATTTACTGAACGTTTATGCAAACACATTGAACGACCGAGTGCTGAACTCCCGTAAAGAGACAGGATGTACTTACGCATTTATGTTTAGCAGGTGATTTCAAAATATACTTTGTGTCTACAACATACACTGAATCCAGTAAATATACAGAAAATTGGCAACCTTGTTTAATCTTTACTCTTTTTTTTTTTTTTTTTTTTTTTGGGGGGGGGGGGGGGGGGGGGGGGGTATCCAGAGAACGTTTTTTGCCTGAAACGTTTCATTCAAATTTTTTGATCTTTTTAAAAAATGTTTTTACTATTCAAATAAATGTGAATGATGGAAGTACAGGCACTGGTTTTAGACGAAGATTTGAAAAGGTTTTTATGATACAATGTCAGACAATACAAAATCATTCTTCCACAACGGGTGATCACACCTCATCACATTCTGACACCCCCTCCCCTTCCTCTTTGCCATAGTCTATGAAAGAAAAGAAAAACCCTGCTCAATTTCAATGAATTAATCATGCAATTGTGGATATGAGGGTTTAATCTTTTATTTGAATTTAAATTTGTTTGTTTTTTTTTTTCCAACCACAACAACACGATTATACAGAGAAGATTCAAAAGAAAAACAAATCCACCTGTCACACATAATTCTGCCTCCTTATCAAATAATTTTAAACTAACATACTGTTATTATTTGTTGACCAAATAAATGAAGCTATGTCACCCCTTACCTTGTAGAAAAATATCTCTGGTAACTCGATCAATCACCAGCAGAGGCTTGTCTCGATCAGAGTTGGGCTCCAAAATGAATTTCTCTGAAGTCACATGACTGTAAAAAAAATTTTTAATGATAAAAATAGATAAAACATGGTGGATGTAATCATTATGAATGTCAGTCAAAATTGGCTCTTTACCTCTCGGCTATTGCACTGATTTAGGATAGGCAATTAAAGGATTTACTTCAACTTCAATTACCTAAGGCTAAGATAGGAGATATGATCTAAATGATATGATGAGAAGGCGGACAAAAGTCTTGATTGATTTACAATGTTTTACTTCTACTTCCTCTTCAAGCTGAAATTTGCTTTACTGGGAGCGATCCAAGTTGTTCCACAGTCTTACAGTCGAGGGCAGAAACGGGGCAAGATGGCACATCACTCTAGATTGTGGCAACATAAATTTGCCAGGTTTACTTTTTATCTCAATAATTCTGTACTGGCAATGGACAGTGTTTGTTCTCAAACCAGATGTTTGAAAAAACAAAAAAACAAAAGAAACTTGAGCATTTATATAGCAGCACAATATCCACTAAACATGCTCAAGGTGTTTTACAAGGGGTCCTTAGCTAGTAGCACTTAACATGGAAGGACAAAACGTGACGTGAGTTAGGAGACATTACATTTGGGGGGGAGGGGGGGGGGGGTAAACAGAGACAACGCTGCTGTTAATAGCCAGGTACCCATTTTACACCCGACTATGGTGAGAGACTGTGAATATAGATAGAGCCTTTTCTAAGGACTCAACTATGCACTGCTCAAAACAGGACTGGAACTGTGGATCTTCCGATCCTAAGGTGAGTGCATAATACAAGACCACATTATAGCACTCACATTCTTTAGAAAACTATTTTTGGTGACACAACATGGCAGACTTGGACAAGTACAGCAAAATGCGGCTATGTGGTCTAGTGGTATGACACTCGCTTTCGGATCGGAAGGTCCTGGGTTCGAGCCTCGTGCTCGGCGCATAGTTGAGTCCTTGGAAAAGGCTTTTTACTCACATTCTCTCACCGTACTCAGGTGTAAAATGAATACCTGGTCGTTAACAGCGTTGTCTTTGTCCGAAAAATTGTAATATCGCCTAACAGGCGTCATGTCCCGTACTACATGTTAAATGTTGCTGTTGACCAGGGACCCCTTGTAAAGCGCTTTGAGCACATTTAGTGGATATTGCGCTATATATAAAGCTCATTTTATTTTTTTTAAATAATATGAATTGTGTAGGAAAGGTGGTTTAACCGACTCGCCTTTCTATCCAAAGACTTCTGCATAACTTAAAAGTTCATACTGTACTAAATAGGGGGCAGCGTGAATCAGCCGTAAGGGTCTTTGCTTCGTACCCGAAAGGTATCGAGCTTGATCACCAGCCTCTGGCTGTGTGGCCTTGAGCTAGTCACCTCGCCCTAGCTCAATTTGTGGCGCTGCACTGCGGCTGACACATCGTTTATTCCAGTCTTCTCTTGGAATAGACCCTAGAGACAAATTTCCCCATTGGAATGAACAAAGGGAATTTAATTTTTTTTTAAATTCAAATTCAGATCATTTTCCCTCAATTCTAGAGAAGAATTTTCGCTTCATTGTTTTGATAACAGGCTTGCGAACCAATTTCAACCAATTGAACAGATTTATCATATATTTTCCCAAAATTTATGCTAATTTACTAACATTATTTTCAAGAAAAAATCGTATTTTCAACATGTGCAACCATCCAAAATTTCAAATATAACTTTTGCTGAATTTATGGAGACTTATCAAGCTAGTAGAGGGAAGAAAAAACCTGCTATTCCTATGACAATCATCTCGGTGAGAGACAATATTTAATGACCAACTATTCCACTTTTTATTTACCCTTTCCGTTACAAACTGTTGACTTTTTGCATTTAAAATAATTTAATGAACATTTAAAAATAGAGCATTTATATAGTGCAATATCCACTAAACATGCTCAAAGCGTTATACAAGGGGTCCCTAGCCAACAGCAACACTTAACATGTAGGACAGGACATGATGCCTGTGAGGCGATATTACAATTTTTTTTGGACAGAGACAACACTGTTAATGGCCAGGTACTCAGCTTACATCTGAGTACAGTGAAAGAAAGTGAGTAAAGGGCCTTTTCCAATGGCTCAACTATGCGCCAGGCAAGGCTCGAACCCAGGACCTTCCGGTCTGAAAGCGAGTGTTATACTACTAGACCACATTGCTTTATTTCAATATTGGACCCCAAAGCGTATTAAAATATGAGAAATCATTTTGGTTGGCAAGCTTGTGATAGCTATTTTATCTCTGATTAGGATATGATGTTGTTGGATATAGTTTTCTAGAAGAAAGAAATAAGATATAGTAGGTTAGCTTTCGGTCGAGAGACAGAAAACACCTAGAATTCATTCACGAAATAATCAAAACCCCGTCCATCATCAACTACCCCGAAATAGTGGTCAGAATGAACAAATTATAGAAACAAAAGAAGACAAATAAAGTTAACAGGTGGTAGTGACATTTTTAATGGTGGATGGACTATGGACCGATTTCCTGATTTAACTAAATTGCTTCTAACATATTTTCTCTATTTCTTACTAATTGAAAAAAAAAAGGTGGAAATGCAAGTTTGACGCATTGAAGTTTGAGTCCGAATAGCCATAGAAGGCTATTCAGACGAGTCCCAATAGCCACAGCCAGCCAGTTCAAAATGTCAAAAACTTGCAGTTTATTGATATTGATGCCACTTGGCTGGAAAAAAGAACAAGAGTTGGCATCTAAGCACTGTTTACTTTCTTTTTGTGTTAAATATTACTTGATATTTACTGTTTTGAGACAAACATTACCCCTGGCACTTTTACAGACTATTTGGCTTTTCCAGTTTAGCATTTTCATTTGGCTGCCTCTATTCTCACCCCCGGGATGAGAATAGAAAAGCGATCGAGCTCTCACCCCCGGGATGAGAATAGAGGTAGTTGCCCCTTCTCGCTATTCTCACCCCTGTAACCAACAGGTAGGGAGGGTAGCCTAGCCTAGCCGCCGTCCCTTCTCGCTATTCTCACCCCTGTGTAGGGTCAGCTTAACACCCCCCCCCCTCCTCACTACTACTCTCACCTGATCATCATCATCTCTCTCGTGACTACTTTTAGTGGTACTGGACGTAAGGAGGGTGAACATGCAGCCCCACCCCTTCTCACTATTCTCATCCCTGTGTAGGGTCAGCTTAGTACCCCCCCCCCCCATCCTCTCGCTATTCTCATCCCTGTTAACCAACAGGTAGGGAGGGTAGCCTCGCCTAGCCGCCGTCCCTTCTCGCTATTCTCATCCCTATGTAGGGTCAGCTTAGCACCACCCCCCCCCCCCCCCCCTTCCTCGCCACTCTCACCTGATCATCAAATCTCTCGTGGTACTGGACGTAAGGAGGGTGAACTTATATGTCGTGCATTTAAAATGTAGACTGGCTGGCTTGAGATATGGGAATCATTGTTGGAAATCTGTCTACGGGATTCTCTCTCTCTCTCTCTCTCTAAGCGAACTGGATTCGCCCAATTTCTAAGAATTGGACTTTTCCTTTTATGGGCATATTATTATTTTGTGTTGACTTAGCTGTCTCAATTTCTCCCTATGTTAGGTATTTTAACTTGTTTATATTTTCTCGCTCTCTCCCTCCCCCTACCCCAAACTTTATTTCTCTACATCTTTTATATTGTTTGTATTTCCTTTCTCTCATCCACTCAATATTTCATATCTCTCTCGCCCTCTCCCCTCTTTCTCTATTTTAATTTGTTGGTATTTTCTTCTTCTCTTTCTCCTCCACATTCTATTTTGTCTCTCCCCCCCCCCTCTCTCTCTCTCTCTCTCTTTCTTTCTCTCCCCTGCCTCAATTTATATCTGGCTGTTGGTTAGGTAATAGTAATACGGGATGAGAATAGCGAGAACGGGTGGCGGCTAGGCTAGGCTACCTACCCTCCCTACGTGGTGGTTAACAAGGGTGAGAATAGCGAGAAGTGGCGAGGACCTCTACTCTCATCCCGGGGGTGAGAGCTCGATCGATTTTTTATTCTCATCCCGGGGGTGAGAATCGTCACTCAGTTTTCAATTTGCATTTTAAAAATTATTATCTGCCACGCGGCTGTGAATAATCAGTGGTCGGGCCTTGATTATTCCCCCTCACCACCTGTCTGTGTATAATCACCGGCGATTAAAGATAGAAGCGCATGTGAATAGCAACAGCCTTCGTATTCATATTATTTTTACGTACAGTACTACAGTCAGTTTTGTCTTCCTACTTTTTACTCCTGAACTTTTTAACCGGGTCATTAATTATTGATCATTTGCATTTGCTATTTACGAGTTTGATCATATTTGTATCACCAATGTGAACAAACTAATTGAGTCTATTCATAGACATTTAAAGTTTGGCTATCAAAGTTCGCGCAGTTATTTATCTCATCATTCAACAAGAATGACAACGCCCACAGCCACAGCAGAACTTACAGTTTCATCGAATCGTGAACCTCCATGTTGGCAACATAAAAGAAGTGAACATCGAAATAGGAAGGACGAGAACTTGGGCTCCCGCAGTAAAGAGTTCCGAAAAAGGGGCTCTCGTATGGTACCTGGCACAGCCGCGATGAAGAGGTTAGAAAGTAGGGGGCGTACCTAGTAATTACCTACGCGTCCAATAGAGCGCAATAAGAATTTAAGTAATTAGTCCGTGTTTGGCTTTATTTATGGGTCATTCTCAGTGTAATTGCCAGAGCAGATGGATTCTCTATATAAAACCCAATGTGGAATCTTTACAATTTACAATTAATAAATTAAAATTACTATAATGATTAATGTAGATGTGCCCGTTTGGAATTGCTGAAAACTTTGCACTTTACACACACTACCCAATTCGAATGTTTTTCTTCTTTTGAATTTTCAGAATTTTAATCAACCAAATTCGACTCAGCTGTAAATGTGTACTTAGCAAAACATATTGACAATTATTCTAAGAGTGTTACATGATATGTTACAAGAAAGGTGTTGGACGAGAAACCTGTACTATTTATACGTCTGCATATCTGTCTTATCTATTCATCCATTTATCCACCCACCCATCTATCTATCTATCTATCTATCTATCTATCTATCTATCTATCTGTCTGTCTATCTATCTATCTATCTATCTATCTATCTATCTATCTATCTATCTATCTATCTATCTATCTATCTATCTATCTATCTATCTATCTATCTATCTATCTATCTATCTATCTATCTAACTATCTATCTATCTATCTATCTATCTATCTATCTATCTATCTATCTGTCTGTCTATCTATCTGTCTGTCTGTCCGTCTGTCTGTCTATCTATCTATATATTTTTTAATCTATCTATATTTCCATCCATCTATCTATATATCTATCTATTATCTATCTATCTATCTATCTATCTATCTATCTATCTATCTATCTATCTATCTATCTATCTATCTATCTATCTATCTATCTATCTATCTATCTATCTATCTATCTAATCTATTATCTAATATATTTATCTATCTAATCTATACAATCTAATATATTTAATCTATCTATATGACCCTCGCTCTATATATGTCTTATCTATCTCCCTCGCTCTGTATCTATCTATCAATATAATCTATCTGTCTGATCTATCTATCTATTTATATCTATATATTGACTGACTTACTTGACTTAGATGCCTTTCGCGTCTCGACCGAAAGATCGGGTCGCCTTGGCTGTTTCCAGTATTTCCTGTGTGAGGTGTCTCCAATATTGCCGGTCCTCTGCTAGGGTTCTCAGATTTTCAAGGTCCCCTGCCGTTATGAGACTAATGCTTTGTCCAAGTGTTGTGAGGTTTTTGTTTAGGATCACAGGGAGTGTTGTGATCGGTCTTCCTCTGAAAAGGTTCCCGTGTTTTTGGAAGTATCCCGACATGGCTTGGTTTGCTGGTATGTTTTTGTCCCTGCGTAGTATGTGACCGAAAAGTTGCCTTCGTTGTTGTAAAATGTCAAGGGAGATTGGTCTTTCTTTTGTGATCTTATAGAGTGATTCATTTGAGATCTTTTTGTGGTATTTGATGTCCAGTACCCTTCTTAGCTGTGTGCGATGGAAGGCATCCAGATGTTCTTCTTCGGATTTTGTCAACGCCCAAGTGCCGCAGTTATACAGAAGTACCGGTTTTACAAGAGCATGGTACAGTTTCAGTTTGGTTTTTCTCTTTATTTTGTCACCTCTAATCCATACATTGGTGAGTTTACTGAGTGCGGCGTTTGATAGCTGTTTTCTTCTTTGTACATCCTCGGTGTCTCCAATTAGTGAGCCGACTTTCTTTGTTCTTTTCCATTCCTCTTTGTTCCTCGATATTGTTGTAAATTCGGTTTTATTGGCATTGACTTGGAGGTTATATTTCATGAGGGTATTTTGTATGATGTCTATATTTGCTGGTGTTGATCCAATAAAATCGACATCATCTGCATAGGCGATTTCTCTAGGGATTGCATTCTCAATATGAGTCGTTGGTTTTGGAATGACTTTTCGAACTTCTTTCAGAGCGTGTTCTAAGTATATTGTGAACAGAATCGGGCTCAGACTATCTCCTTGGGGGGTCCCGATGTTACTTTCGAACTGCGTCTGTTTTGTGGCCCCGTATATCCTTGGTTGTATCTTTGTGTTGCTGAGGAGAAATCGGATTATTCTGAGCTCGTCTTCGTCTACTATTTCTGTTAATATCTCCAAAAGTTTTCCTCTGTCGATCGTATCAAAGGCTGCGGACATATCGATTCCGGTTATTGTTATGGATATGTTTTCTTTGAGTGCCTTTGCTGCCAACCATTTATGTGTCCATACAACGTCCGATGTGCTTCGGTCTTGGCGAAACCCGCTTTGGCTATGTGATAGGTATTTTTCTATTTTCGGTCTAATTCTGTTGAGGACAATAGTTGACAGTGTTTTTCTTATGGTATTCAGTAATGTTATTGGGCGCAGGTTGTTTACGGGTCCTTTCGTTTTTCCTGGTTTTTGTATTGTAATTAGGACACCGCTGTTTATGTCCCAGTCTTTGTGTGTTGAGAATGTTTTGTTCATTATGTTTGCAATGCTCAGATCCAGGGAGAGTGTACCGCATTTCAGCAATTCAGCGGGAATTTCATCTTCGCCTGGGGATCTGTTATTGTTTAGGCACTTTATGCTATTTCTAACTTCAGTTGTTGTGATGCGGTTGTTTAGGTCTCTAGGGTTTCCTGAGAAGGGCGATATTTGTGAGACTTGTTTGTGAAATTTCTGCTGGAAGTGGTCAGTTACAATGTCAAGGATATCGTTGGGATTTGTTGTCTGTTTATATATGTTGTCTATATATTTAATCTATCTAATCTATCTTCTCTCTCTCTCTCTCTCTCTCTCTCTCTCTCTCTCGCTCTCTCTCTCTCTCGCTCTCTCTCTCTCTCTCTATCTATCTATCTATCTTATCTATCTCTCATTCTCTCTATATCTATCTATCTATTTATATCAATATTTATCTATTTTGTTTTGTTTTTAAGGGTTTTACGGCGCTTGCAACACATTTAGGTTATATCAGCGCCAGTAAAAAGGAAGAAAATGGGATAGTAAAAAGTTCTAGAATTACAATTAAAGCAGCCAAGAGAAAGTAAGACAAAGGGGAATGGGAACAAATAGGGATCAGATGTAGATTCCAAGAGCATACCACCAATGTACTTAGTTTGAGATCACCTATGTCTCATCCGGACACAAGCATAAGAATCCAACAAACAGGAATACACTCAAATGCTTACATTATACATTAACAATAACAAATATAATAATACATAACAGAGAGGTGATTTACAAGGGAAAAAAATATCATCTCCCAAAACAAGAACTATGCATTTGACTGTTTCCCTCCCAGCCAGTACTCCGGCCAGGGCCAGGACAAAACCAAGTAATCTCATTCCAAGACAAATCAGAAAGCAATTGGAAAACATATACAGGGGGATAGAAGACACAGCAAGCACCTCCCCGCCCACTATGGGAGTTTTTATCTATCAAAAATTAAATCAATTTCAAACCCTTTCATATATATATATATATATATATATATATATATATATATATATATATATATATATATATATATATATATATATATACATGTGTGTGTGTGCGTGTGTGTGTGCGTGTGTGTTAAGCTACTCCGTTAAATGGATCTTTTCTCATATTTATGTCTACCTATAATCTCTTTATAAATGCTTAGTTATTGCATGAAAAAAAACGCATGCTGTGTACACCGTTAAAACAACTTATTGACGTTTTCTTTCCTTTCAAATATCAGATGTAAGCCTGTTTGTATATTTTCAAAATCATTTTGATATTAATTGTAACTTTTTAAAGGATTAATAATAGCTATTCCCTTAATTAACACATTTTTATACCCAAAAAACGAAGTATATTATATAGGCAGTAGAGAGCGCAGGTGCAGTTTGTGCCCTCTTGAGGAACGAGCACCTGTTGCTATATTGCAGCCATATAATTATGTCAGTCGGCCACCTTGTTTTGATGAAATATCGTTGGAAGTGTAGTGCACCTTCTTTTCTTTTCATTGGGTAAAAAACTGAAGAGCAGAATACCAAGGGGCATGACTGTGAATAACAAAAGAAATCAAGAAGCTAGAAAGGTCAAGGTCCTCTCGTAATTCACGTTGGACTGTCATTGTGTCAGTGTCAACAATGTCATTTATTTTCATCATGATGTCAGTTATTTACTCATGAAACTGTTTAAACTGATATTCAACTAGAGGGGTACAAAAGTGACAATCGGATAACCCGTTGTCAGTCATTATAAGAATTATGGGCGGCTCTGAAAGTAAGGGCAAGGGATCGTCGTCAGAACACGACTTCTGGCAGAGTGATGAAGACAGACTCCGAGCAAAGACGGTGTTCAACGAGATTGCTCATGGACAGAAGAGTTTTACCAAAGAACAATTCCAAGTAAGCAACGAGCTTATTGTTATTCTGCCAGTAGGGTATCCCTTATTGTCTCTCTCGTCAGTTCATCACAGTGCGTTAGAGTTGACGGTCTTCCTCCTGACTCCTGGGCCTCCTACTCCTGGAACAACTTACAACTCTTTGTTATTGTTGACAGTGTTGATCCTCTCAATGTTCACGCACTTCATCCAAATTATTTCTAACCATTAACATTTTCTTTATATCATGCATTCCTATTTTCCCTTAGTTTACATCACTTATTTATATAGAACACTTCCATTCACAGAGCCATTTCATTGAATTGAATTCTAGAGTTATAGACTTTCCGGATTGATATGGCCAGGTTCACAGTACAGCGCCGTGAAGCTTGTATTACTTGTATTGTAATCATCCAGGCTAGGTTCAGGGCATTCAAGCATGCTTGGTTAATGGCAGTTATCAATGTATATTTAGAATGTTTTATGTAGAGTTATTGCCATTTTTCAAGTTTCGGTCTGGGAAGACTGGAATAACCTAAAAAATGTCGACCGTAGTGCAGTACCACAAGGTGAGATAGGGTGAGATGACTTGCTGAAGCTTGGTGGGTGGTTGAACTCTGTTTCTTTCGGCTTTCTGGTACGAAGCAAAGACCTTGCTGCTGGGCTACACTGCCCACATTCAGGGTTCCTTGATTGTGACTGTGACCAGGCGAATCCAAAAATACAGATGTGCCCATTAAGCAACAGTTATGAACCAGCACTTTCAATCAACAAATTTTTTTTGAACCAAAAAGACGTTCTCTGATGGGAGCGTATACATTTTGCTTTTTGCTTATTTTTGATCTGATTGATATTTTGACTTCATTGACATTCATCATTGAATTAGAAAAGAAGAAAAAATACAAATATATCGGATCGTGATTCCATTTATTAACCTTTCATAAGCAGGGGCCAATTTTACTGTAACTCGCCATCATTGTACCATTTTCACCCATAGATTAGTAACAGCAATGGAATGAAGCCAGAGCTACTTCACTATTGCTGGTATCTTGATCAAACGGCCAGTTTTCCTGATATAATCTGGTGAAAATTGTGATTTGAAAGAAAATCTACAGGGTGGTCACACTGTCTTCTATCCCCTTATTTATTTATATCTGTTTTCCGAGTTGCTTTATTTTTGTCTTGGAATGGGATTACTTAGTTTTGTCCCAGCCCTGGCTGCAGTCCTTGACTGTCTTACCTTTTTCTTGTTTGCTTTAATTGTAATTCTAGAACTTTTTACTATCCCATTTTCTTCCTTTTTACAGATGCTGATATGATCTGAATGCGTTGCAAGCACCGTAAAACCCTTAAAAACAAAATCAAAACCAAAGAAAATCTGTTCATTGTAAGATTGTGAGCCTTGAATATAGAAATAATCCTGTCTATTTCAAATACTTCCTCAGCACTACACAAATCATGTTTTAGATTCTTACACAAGCAGTCGGATTTTCTACCTTTTCCTTGAATCGCAATCCCACCATGGCCACCACCGACAACACCACCATCACCATTCCAATCAGCATCGTCCTCCCGAGGTGCATCAACACAATTTCATATCTCATCTTGGAGTCATTCTAAATGGCCCCATACCGGACAAAGCCAAAATTGTTGTATTCCTAGCATCAAATTCTCCATCAAAAGTGTCATCTACAGACTTAGTTGCTGTAAGTATAATATAAGTTGTGGTGGTGGTAAATCAGTAATATTAGTTGCAGTAGTAATAGTAGTATAGTAGTAATAGTATTAGAAGTAATATCAGTAGTAGTAGCACAAGTGGTAGTAAAAGTAAGTTCATGTAGCATCAGTAGTCATTAGTAGTTTTAGCAGCAGTTGTAGTAGGAGTAATAGTAATAGGAATAACTGGTAATTATAGTGCAGATGGAAAAATTGCCAGTGTTTTTCATTTCTCTCCTGATTTTTTAAAATATAGATATTATCTCTCCTGTCTCAGCGTTCTTCTCAAGTTTCTATCAGTATCAGCGCCCTGAGCTCCTTTGAGTGAAACTGTGTGCTTTATAAATGCTTCATTATTATTATAATTATTATCAGTATTACTTACTGTGTAGTTCTAATTTCAGTTTCGGTTTTTGTTTTCATTTAATTGTTATGACAAGCAGCATCCTTTCAATGCTTTTCTGTCATGAAGCCAATTGAGTGTTAATAATGGTAGATAGCATATTTTGTTGGACATTCATTCAGCCTTTTATGAAATTCAAATTCATATTCAACTTGAAGACATAAGAATGTTTTGCCTTTATTTTTTAAAATTTTTTTGGTGCTTAATCAGAACATTTTTCGATAGAGAACAAAGAGAATTTTATCAAGGGAAGGGAGGATGTTCTGTTTGTTCTGACATTATAGTATAGGAATTTCACTAACTATTGATTCTAATATGTGGTCTAGTGGTATGACACTCACTTTGGGATTGGATGGTCCTGGTTCGAGTCTTGCTCGGCGCATAGTTGAGTCCTTGAAAAAAACTCTTTACTCACATTCTTTCACCGTACTCAGGTGTAAAAGGAATATCTGGCCGTTAACAGCATTGTATGTTGGAAAAAAATATGATATCGCCTAACAGACGTCATGTCTTGTTCTATATGTTACGTGCTGTAAAGCACTTTGTGCACGTTTAGTGGATATTGTGCTATGTAAAAAGCTCAAGTTAGTAAAGTGAATATAAATTATCTCAATATATTCTACAGTTTGTTAGCCGAACCATACAGCATTACAGACAGTTGCTTCAAGCACATTGTGTGGCTTATCAGAGTTGGATGTTCAGCGACGCCCCTGACTCTTACGACAGACTGGCAGTATCTCTACTCTCAGACTTGCTTTCATCAGGTTAGAATAATGCTGGAATTTTATAGAGTAGAACGTGACTAGGTAAACATCTCCATCCATCTCAATATTTTTAAAAATGATGCCCTTCCGCCACGACATCATAAGATATCGTCGCCTAGGAATATAGATAATTCATCAAACAAGATGTCTGATGTCAACAGGAATCACCCATGTTGTCCAAGTGAGCAAAGCGGGGATTTATAATCTTACCCAAGGAAAAAAACAAAAGTGCCTGAAGTGGGGCTTGAACATGAGACCTTCCGGGTCACAGTGCAATGCCTTAACCACTCGGCCACTTCCCCCCCCCCCCCCCCCCCCCCCCCCCCCCCCCCCCCCCCCCCCCCCCATCTCAATATTAATATTATTATAACTCAAATGCATCAAGGCTGTGTTTCATCCTACACGTTCAGTGCTCTTGGCTTGGGATGTCTCGGAAAGTGCTTTGTAGATATGTGAGGCTGGCTGAGAAAACCCAGGAAAATACGGCAAGCTTTGATTCGAGATATGAGTGTTTCCCATAGCAACAAATTTTATTCAGAAAAAAAAATTAATAACTTGAGTTCTAATAGACATAGAAAGAAAATTTAAAGTGGTAAATGATTAGAAAGATGTGGTCTACACCACTGCATATATAACTCAATTTATGAAATTTGCGCATCTTACAGGGTTTTCTCAGCCAGCCACACATATCAGTGCTGATGGTGGCAAAAGTGAAAAACTGAGGAAAATCTTTCTGATCATTTACCACTTTAAATTTTCTTTATGTGTCTATTATAACCCAAGTTATGAATTTATTTTTCTGAATAAAATTTGTTGCTATGGGAAAGACATTATCTTCAATGTTGGCTCATATCTCGAATCGAAGTTTACCGCATCTTCCTGGGTTTCCGAGCCAGCCTCACATATATCAACATCTGGTGACTCCGAAAAACCTCAGTGACTGTATCAGATAAGGAAGAGTGAGAAGTTTCTAGGAGCTATGGACTGTGAGAAATTATATACAACAAATTTTTTAACAAAATACTAAACACAGAACATTTCAAGCTCAAAACCCTTATTCAGTCACTAACAAAAACAATGAGTTTAGTAAATGTCTGGAAAAGGGTTTTGAACCTGAAAACGTTCAGTGTTAAGTTGTGGCTTTTTGGTTGGGGGGGGGGGGGTTATTCTTTTTTGAAGCTGTTATAATTAATTTTTGTATGTAGCTTTTTATCCGATAAGGGATTCATTTGACATTTCTTTTGATTTGACTCCCTGTTGTTCAGGTCAGGGTGTGACCAAACCAGTGGCCGTGAGTGGCAGCGCCATCGAGGTAGATCCGAACCTCATGTTCACAGAGCCCCATGTTGAAGACTGGCTGGCCAGATGTACATTTTTCCGAGAAATCCTCGATCAGACTTTCATTGGCATTTTTCAGTTTTATGTAAGTTTTGATTTTACATGTTCTTTAATGTTCAAAAGTACTTAACAGCTTTGCGGCTATGTGGTCTTGTAGTATGACACTTGCTTTCGGATCGGAAGGTCCTGGATTCGAGCCTCGCTCGGTGCATAGTTGAGTCCTTGGAAAAGGCTCTTCACTCACATTCTCTCACCATACTCAATGAGTAAAATGAGTACATGACCGTTAGCAGGGTTGTCTCTGTCTTGAAAAAAAGTAATTGTAATATCGCCTAACAGGGTCATTTCACGTCCTACATGTTAAGTGTTGCTGTTGGCCAGTGACCCTCTGTAAAGCACTTTGAGCATGTTTAGTGGATATTGCACAGCTCAATTTTTTTTAAAAACAGCTTTAGTCGCTAGAACACAATCTGCAAATGCAATATAGGTGCCATGGCATCAGTAGACACTGTCATTTAGGCATTCCGTGAAGGAACATAGATAATCTATCAAACAAGCTGTCTGATGTCAACAGGAATCTCCCAAGTTGTCTAAAGTGAGTGAATCGGGGGATTTATAGTCTTGCCCAAGGAAAAAAAATGAAAGTGCATGAAGCAACACTCGAACCCTGGACCTTCTGAGTCACGGTGCATTGACTTAGCCATCCTTAAAATCCATTTCGCACCCACCTTGGGGATAAATGAAGGGAATTTTTATTCATTTTAATTAATGTTAATTGCTTTTGTTGAAATGACCTAAAAATATTGCAAGCACCATAAAACCCTTAAAAGCAAGCAAACAAAACAAAGCTGTAACAATTCTGTAATGTAATGTTATAGGGCAGCGTCTCTCAGCGGCACAGTCTTTGCTTCGTACCCGAAAGGTACAGAGTTCGATCACGCGCCGCTGTGCTTTGTGGCCTTGAGCAAGTCACCTCGCCCTAGCTCAATTTGCGGTGCTGCACTGTGGCTGACACCTGGGTTATTCCAGTTTTACCTTGGGGTAGATCCTAGTTTAAAAATTCCCCTATGGGATGAATAAAGGGAATTTTATTTTTAAATATTCTTACCATTTCTAGGAGAGTCAGCCGGGCCAAATGATCTTTTCACCACGCTTGCCTCAAGTTCAAGACACCAACTGGTCTCGTCTCTCTACCATCCTGGACTTCCCCACAGTGCTCTTTGTCAATAACGCCCTTCCCCAGAACATGCAGACGCCGTGGAGGTTGTTGTTCAGCAATCATTCACATGGGGACAGCTTCTCCCAACTCCTAAAGAATATACGCAATCAGGGACCAACTGTACTTCTAGTCAGGGATGAGGGAGGTCGTGTCTTTGGTGGATATGCCTCAAAAAGTTGGGATATTAATTCAAAATTTCAAGGTAAGATTGTTCTAAAAGTATTTTTAGGCTTTCAAGTGTGTGTAGGATTTATTTTGTGCTTCTTTCTTTTCTTTTTATTCCTCCTCTTATTATTCAGGGCTGAGAATCTTCCGCCTAAATGGTAGTTTATCTCCGCCCATCCCCATCACAATTCCTCCTTTTTCAAAATTTTCTTGATAAATAAACAATGATTATCCGTGATTTTGGGAATTTCTCAGAAATTTTCCTCTGAATTTGCTGTGTCAAACATTGTCCTCAAAACCACAAAATCACCATTATGTTTTATGTCGTATTTTGACACCTGTGCTCAGTCTCGTGAAATTTGGTAACGGTCCCGTTTTTATGACGTCGAGCCAGACAGAATGGCACCAAATATCACAATTGACACAGAAGACCAGTGGTGTTCTTTGATTAGTTAGTTGATGGTTGAAGGGGAAGGGGAGGGACAATTGGGTCTAGATTTTCTCTCTGTTGTAGGTAACTATTGCATTTTTAATCTCTCTCTCTCTCTCTCTCTCTCTCTCTCTCTCTCTCTCTCCCCCGCTCTCTCTCTCTCTCTCTCACTCACACACACACATACACACACACGTGGGTGGGGTTCCTGACCTCCCATAGTGGGCAAGGGGGTACATACTGTCTTCTATCCCCTTATACTTATAGCTGTTTTCCAACATGTCTTTGTCTTGGAATGAGATGCCACTACTACTACAACCACCACCATCGCCATACCATCATTTCATGAAGCACCACCATTACTACAACCACTTCCACCACATCATCTTCTTCACCATTATTACCACCACCACTACGACATCATCACAATACTATCACCATTAAAACAGCAATCACTACCACATCCTTACCACCACTACTACAACCTCCTCCAACACAACAATATCACCACCACCACTTCTGCAACCACCACAACCACATACATTACTGCCATCAGTACAACAGCGACCAGCATATCATTATTACCACCACCCCTACCATTCATTTTATATTTTATACATCATAAATTGGTTTTGGAACTTTACTTGATTTGAAACAAGGGGTATTGGGATGATTATAGATCTCAATAGATTATATTTTGTTTGCAGAAATTCTTGTTTAAGCATTGAAATTATTCGGAATTGTTTCTGAAATTTACGTGAGCCAAATTTTAAGTTGGCGTCTCTGGTCAACTTGAAACAATGGGATGTGGGCATTAGTGAATCTGTGAATACGGGAGATATATGTGGCGACTACCACTACTACCACAACCATCACCACATCATCATCCTTACCACAACTACTACAACCACCACCTCATCATTATCCCTACCACTACCATTACTACAATCACCATGTTATAGTTACACTTTCAGTTTTTGAAATTCCTCCGAGTGATGTCAGAAATTGCTGGGGGACACATTTTGGATTGCATCACAATAAATTTGAATGAAATTAAAATTTATAGGCCATTTTTGCATGGATGGTTCTTGATCTTAGCGCTGAAAAATTTCCTCCTTTTTAGTGACCAGTCATTCTCACCCCTGATTATTATTATTATTATTCAACTCCTCCTTCTCCCCCTTCTTCTTCTCCCCCTTCTTCTTCTTCTTCTTCTTCTTCTTCTTCTTCTTCTTCTTCTTCTTCTTCTTCTTCTTCTTCTTCTTCTTCTTCTTCTTCTTCTTCTTCTTCTTCTTCTTCTTCTTCTTCTTCTTCTTCTTTTCCCTCTTCCTCCTCCTATTATTATTATTATTATTATCATGATCGTCATTTCATTATTATTACTATTATTATTATTATTATTAATATTATTATTATTATTATTATTATTATTATTATTATTATTATTATTATTATTATTGTTATTGTTATTTATTATTATTATTATTATTATTATTATTATTATTATTATTATTATTATTATTATTATTATTGTTATTATTATTATTATTGTTATTGTTATTATTTCCTGATAGATTGTATTTTTTAAGATTTATTATTTGTTTTAGTTTTTTTGTTTTGTTCTTTTTGAGGATGGGGGGGGGGGGGGGGGGGGGGGGGGGAATATGTTTCTTTACTTATAGTCTGATCTTACATTCCATTGATCCAATCTTTGTGAGGATTCGCTGAAAAGTTTTTCAATTTTCGTAATAACTCCCTCATTTCTAAGAAATAATTTATTAAACAAGTCATCGAAAGAAAGTTTGAAATCTCAGCTACAGATTGCTTACTATATTTTTCGACTTAGTCACCATCACAACCAACACCGAGCTGCCATCACTTCACCATTTGATGCATCTTGTCGGCAAAAACTGGCACCCTTTTCTCTATACTAAGATCGGACAGCAGACGTCATGCCTTTGTCACTTTCATATTAAGCTGTTTTCTTTGAGATACTCTTTCAATTTAGGGAATAAGAAGAAGTCTGATGGTGCTAGGTCGGGACTGTAGGCAGGGTTGCCAATTTTCCGTATAGATTTACGGAATTCAGTATGTTATAAACCCTCAGTATATTTTCCAATTACCTGCTAAACGGAAAAAAAATAGTAAGTACATAACAATAATAATAATAATAATAATAATAATAATAATAATAATAATAATAATACTAATAATAATAATAATAATAATAATAATAATAATAATAATAATAATAATAATAATAGTAATAATAATAATAGTAATAATAATAATAATAATACTTTATTGCATCCCAAAAGAGAAATTTTTTGTACAGACGTGTAATAATTTACACAATAAGATAAAAATACAATATAATGTCTTTTTACTGGAGTTCAACACTCAGAAAGGGGTCCGTCCATGTGTTTGTTTAAAATTAAAAGTTCAGTCAATTTTTGTCTCCTGATTTGGCATCTCTTTATAGGGTAAATGTGGCAAGGTGGATAAATCCATTTCCCTCATGTGGTTTGAGTCTGTCTGTTGACTCATGTGGGATCGAGCGATATCGTGTTTCAATCCCGCATACCAAAAATTGCTGTCGATCGTTCTTTTTAGTAATTTGTTTATGTCTTCATTGTTTTCTGGGGGGGGGGGGGGGGGGTGTTGTGTGTTGTTTGCTGAAAAGGGTTTTGAGTCTGAATTGCTCCGTGTTTGGTATTTTATTCTTTTTTTAAGCTGGTTTTCAATTTTGTTTCCTACTTTGGTGATTCTAAGGTGTCGGTTGGATTGTTTTAGAGCATAAACTCATTTGAATTCTGGGTGTCACTTTGTAGGTGTTGAAAGTCACCTCAAATATTCTCTGTACCGCCCTCTGGTAATTAAAACAAAAAAAAAAAAAATAGAAAGAATCTTGTAAAGCAACTAGTGTGAACTTGATGTTTCCTCTGGGTAAGTGCTTTATACATACAATCTGCTTTTTATCCAAAAGTTATTGTTGTCATCATGATTTTATCATTATTATCACCACCATCTTCATCAGCAGCATCGTAGTGATTTTCTATCTTTCTTTTTGAATACATCACTTTTTTTTTTGTTTTGTTTTAAAATTTCCTAGCCGAAAGCATACCCTCCTATATTATGCCTTTGGAAACGTAATTGAAAAGATAAAGGGAGTAAATGTGACTCATAAATAAGGGAACAACACAAATCAAACGATGTTTCGGCCTTTGGCCTTTTTCAAGTAACCACGAAATAATATATATATATATATATATATATTTCGTGGTTACTTGAAAAAGGCCAAAGGCCGAAACATCGTTTGATTTGTATATATATATAAGATTGTCTTAATAGTTGAAACATTATAGGTAAAGATATATGTGTGTGTGTTTCAACTATTATGACAATCTAATATATATTACTTGAAAAATGCCAAATGCCAAAACGTCGTTTGTTTTGTGCTGTTCCCTTATATATGAGTCACATACTCCCTTTATCTTTCTCTCCATTTTATTGACTAATTTAGGCACCTCTAGTTTTTGGAAAAATAATTGCAATTGGTTAATTAAAAAAAATTTGTTGTTGTTGTTTATTTATTTTCTTTAAATAACACAATCTATGAATGTTGGATTATGACTCTTTATCAGTTTATTAAAACAATTTCCTCCACAGGAGATGAATCGTGCTTCCTGTTCCAAGCCAATCCGCGTTACAGTGTTTATCCAGCCACGGGTTACAACCAGAATTTCATGTACATGAATCACCACATGCAGACCCTGCCCAATGGCGTGGTGAGAAGCAAAGTTTGAACAGTTTTTAAAATTTAATTGAGCTTTTCTTTTTTCTTTCTATAGATAGTTCGAAGATGACGTCACTCAGGTCTTTGTTATTGTTTTTTGCCATCCGCGTTTATGAGTAATGCTCACTGAACTGTATTAACCCGACTATAAACGTTCATGGATACACAGTTTTGTGTGTTGGTCCGTTATACTTCCGGATGGCAATGTTATGAGCTTCTTAGCCAAGCGCATACTATCTCCAGTGCAATATTTACTAAATGTGCTCAAAGCGATTTGCAAGGAGTCTCAAGCCAACAGCAATGCTTAATATAACGCATGTAAGGCAGTAACCAAGTGAACGCTTTTTTTTTGTTTGTATTCCAAGATCTTATTACTCACAGAAACGACATGAAGAATATTTCTCTGCTGTTTATCTGTATGTTTTAAAGTAATATTTAATGTTTTTATTGTTTGTGTTGTGGACTGAAGAAGGGTTTTGATCCTGAAATGTTCCGTGTTTGGTTTGGTATTTTGTTATTTTTTATTTTTAAGCTGTTATATTCATTTTAAAAATTTACTTTCTATTTCATTTTTTTTTTCACTCATTGTTATAAACAGTAAACAATTTTTTTTTTTTTTGTTTTTTTTTTTTTTTTTTTGTTTTGTAAACCTTATTTGATGGACTGTAATATTTCTAACCAAAATACAACTCCTCAGGGGATGGGAGGTCAGCTGGAGTATTTTGGTCTGTGGATTGACCACTCTTTTGATGTCGGCCACAGCAAGGCTGGGTCCAAGGGATGTTCTACCTACGGCAGTCCCCCTCTGTCGTCGGGGCAGGAGTTCAAGGTGGACACCATTGAGGTCTGGGCTGTCGGGAGAATCAAGCGCGAAGATGGTCTGGATGATATGGATGACTTGGACGGGGCACAGGTCTGTATATTGTTTAAATGGGGGAGTCAGTGTGTGCTCCCAACTTTACGTAAATATTAGATATCAAATGAAATAGTGATAATAAAATTCCCTTTATTCATCCCATAGGGGAAATTTTTCTTAGGGGTCTATTCCAAGGGAAGACTGGAGGAATAACCCAGGCGTCAGCCTCAGTGCCGCGTCGCAAATTGAGTTAGGGCGAGGTGACTTGCTCAAGTCCACACAACGCAGCGGCAGGTGATTGAACCCGGTATCTTTAGGGTACGAAGCAAAGACCGTTCCGCTGGGCCATGCTGGGCATCATTTCTCGTACCATACTCTCGGGTCACATAAATTTTGGCCCTCTCAAAGCGTTATTTTCAACATTCTTTGGGGGATTCACTCTGTTGAACCCCCATTTTGGACTCTGTCCTGAACCCTGTTGGGAGCTTGTAGAAGTTCTCAGATCCCAGGTTAGATTGGGGCTTTGAGAGCACTGTATTTGTAAGTATCTCGTTCCTTTTTAAAAATCTTAGTGTTCTCAGACAGTATTGATACTTTTCACTTTTTGTTACAAATATTGTATTAATTAAAAATTAAATTAAATCAACATCTTTGATTGGAAGGTTTTCAATCAGAAAATCAATTGCTTATATAGATTAAACATTAGAGTGATTATTTCCCTTTATTACTTTATGAAATATAAATTCAATCCCTTTAAAAAAAACATCTTGATATGATTCTATTTTTTTTTTTTTTTCAAGCAAGCTTTTATAATGGTTTAGGTTCAAGAGAAATAAGTATACTCTATTTTTAGGTCGTCCATCATCCCAGGCCAAATGGGCGTTCTTTATTTTATTTTTGAAAAGTTGGCAGCTATGAAATCATTTTTATTCATTTAGTTTGAGACTTATTAAGTTAATGGAGGGGGTCCCGACAGCTCAGTTGGTAGAACACTCGCTTCACAGTCGGGATTCTTTTCTGACACCTTACCCCCCCCCCCCTGTCAACCCAGAAGTGATTGGGAAACTGGATCTGTTAGATATGGTGCAGGGCTGAGAATCTTCCGCCTAAACGGTGTTTTATCTCCGCCCATCACCATCACAATTCCGCCTTTTAAAAAGACTCACCACAACCACTACATCAACATCCCTATCACTGTTACTACAACAACCACCACCACATCATCATCTCTACCACCACCACCATCACTACTACAACTACCACCACATTTTCATTCCTATCACCATTGATACTACAACCACCCGCATCATCATCCCTACCACCACCACCATCCCTACGACAACCTACCACCACATCATCATCCCTACCACCACTACCGCTACCTACAACCACCACCATATCATCATCCCTACCATCACCACCACTACAGCTACAACCACTACTACTACAACTACCACCACATCATCATCCCTCAGTGATGATAATCTTCCACGGAATTCCGGGATTTAGGATTTTTCTGAAATTTTCAGTTGTTTTTGCGGTGTCAAACATTTTCGGCTATGAGGTAGTTTAGCTGAAAAGTCACCAATATGTCTTGTGTCATTTTTTGACACCTCTGCTCAGCTGCATGATTTTTGATGACATTCCCATGCCCATGACATTAGTCTAGACACACTGGTGCCAAATGTGAATAGTGGTACAATACCCATGACGGCCTTGGATGAAAAGATGATCGACAGGGAAGGGGATGGAGCAAATGGGTGTCAATATTTTTGTACCATTTAGCTTTGTACTCCTTTTTTTTTGTGTGTTTGTTTGTTTGTTCTAAATTCAATTGAATTCATTACAACTTATCTCTAATTACCAATTAAACCAATAATCAGAGTGGTCCCCCTCTCTTCTCTCTCTTCTCTCTCTCCTCTCTCTCTCTCTCTCTCTCTCTCTCTCTCTCACTCTCTCTCTCTCTCACTCTCTCTCTCTCTATCCTCTCTCTTCTCTCTCTCTCTCTCTCTCTATCTCTCTCTCTATCTCTCTCTCTCTATCTCTCTCTCTCTTCTCTCTCTTCTCTCTCTCTCTCTCTTCTCTCTCTCTCTCCCTACTCTCTCTCTCTCTTTGTGTGTTGTTATATGCACATATGGACGTTCACATACAAATCAATGAAGTTCACTCAGTTCTTTAGCCTCATTAATTTTTACTTTCATCGTTCTGTACTCATCGCTAGATTTACTTTGAGAGCTCTCTCTCTCTCTCCTCTTCTTCTCTCTCTCTCTCTCTCTCTCTCTCTCTTCTCTCTCTCTTCTCTCTCTCTCTCTCTCACTCTCTCTCTCTCTCTCTCTCTCTCTCCCTCACACACACACACACATACGCACACACAATCACAAGAGCACCCAGTTCTAAGCCTCAATATGTTTTCATTTTCATCTTCCTGTACTTAACAGTGATACACACACACAAAACACACACACACACACACACACACACACACACACATATATATGAATCAATTAAAATGTTAATTTCCTGCAATTGCCAACATGAAACATACGTTAATTAATATTTACGATTAACAAATAAAACACAACACACATAACAATAAAGTTCACTCAATATTTAACCTAATTTTTCTGTACCTATCACTATATCAATTTGAGCAGTCTCTCTCTCTTTTTCTCTCTCTCTCCTCTCCTCTCTACTCTCTCTCTCTCTCTCTCTCTCTCTCTCTCTCTCTCTCTCTCTACTCCTCCTGTGTGTGTGTGTGTGTCTCTCTCTCTCTCTCTCTCTCTCTCTCTCTCTCTCTCTCTCTCTCTCTCTCTCTCTCTCCTCTCTCTCTCCACTCCACTACACACAACAACACACACTATCTGTCCTCTGTCAGACAAACCTAAATCTATTAAGTGGATCATATCCTTTTCACATCAGCCATCAATCTCTCTTTTCATCTCCAAGTACACACCTTATCACCACCACCACCTCATCATCATCATCATCATCATCATCATATCATCATCATCATCATCACTGCCACTACTACTACTACAACCACCACCATCGCCACACCATCATTTCATGAAGCACCACCTCCACTACTACTACTACCACCTCCACTGCATCATCATCATCATCATCATCACCATCATTACCACCACCACGTCGACAACATCAAAACACTATCACCATTAAAACAACAATCACTACCACATCCTTACCACCACTACTACAACCTCCTCCAACACAACAATATCACCACCACCACTTTTGCAACCACCACAACCACATCATCATTATCATTACTGCC
Source organism: Berghia stephanieae (assembly GCF_034508935.2). Lineage (NCBI taxonomy): Eukaryota > Metazoa > Mollusca > Gastropoda > Nudibranchia > Aeolidiidae > Berghia > Berghia stephanieae. The sequence goes on along the minus strand of NC_088366.1, from coordinate 7,251,751 downwards.
ACCAGCACAACAGCCACCATCAGATCATTATTACCACCACCCCTACCATTCATTTTTATATTTTATACGTCATAATGAAATTGGTTTTGGAACTTTACTTGATTTGAAACAAGGGGTATTAGGATGATAACAGATCTTAATAGATTATATTTAGTTTGCAGAAATTCTTGTTTAAGCATTGAAATTATTTGGAATTGTTTCTGAAATTTACGTGAGCCAAATTTTAAGTTGGCGTCCATGGTCAACTTGAAACAATGGGAAGTTGGCATTAGTGAATCTGTGAATAAGGGAGATGTGGTGACTACCACTACTACTGCAACCATCACCACATCATCATCCTTACCACAACTACTACAACCGCTGCCACATCATCATACCTACGACTTCCATTACTACAACCACCATGTTATAATAACACTTTCAGTTTTTGAAATTCCTCTGAGTGGTGTCAGAAATTGCTGCGAGACACATTTTGGATTGCATCACAAATAAATTTGAATGAAATTTAAATTTATAGGTTATTTTTTTGCATGGATGCTTCTTGATCTTAGCGCTGTAAAATTTCCTCCTTTTTAGTGACCAGTCATTCTCACCCCTGCTGGTGGAAAGTACTTTGCGATAAACTAGTGAGTTTCTTATCCGAAGGATAGCAAGCGATTGCTATTGTCCGTTACACGCTATAGAAACTAGAATAAGGTCCAGCCCCATGGGCCTGATGGTTCTGGACTACTTATACATTAATGGTATTTTAATGTGAATGACATAATGTTGTATTTTTAGAAGTGCATTTGATAAGGTGGTGATGAACCATATAAATGCACTTCTTAAGTCATCTCATCTAAATTGATACTGGTAATTCAGTAGTATTTTGTTTATAAATAGTATGAATTCTGATCTTGTCACACACACACACACAGGCCCCGAAGAGCATTCTGGACAAACTGGCAACGGAAGACAAGGCCATCTTGGACATGGTTGACAGAGGGACAATCAGCGACGCCATCAGAGCGGAGCCCATGGTCAAAGAGACAGCCGCCCACAACACCATCATTTCTCCATTCTAGTCGATTTCTTGCAAATCAATTGTTGCTGTTGTCCTTGCAATATGGACAGAGTCTTATTAAAAGGGTAACGTACATCCCCGCTGGGAATGCATGAGTCTTTTGACCTCCCATGGCATGTCAGGGAGGTCACTGTTACTGTGTCTTCTATCCCCCCCCCCCCCCCCCCCCCCATTCCACTTTGCCCTTTGTCCTTGTCCTTGAATGAGATTACTTTATTTTGCCCCAGCTCTTGCTGAGATTCACAGCAGAGAGGGAAATAGTCAACTATTTAGCTGTTTAGATACTTCCTTTTTGTATTTTGAGAGGCGATATATATATTTATTTTTTCTCTCTGTTATTTGCTATTATGCTATTTTAATTTTCGATATATTTCGTAAGAATTTGAGCGTATCCCTCTTAGCAGGAGTCTTGAGCTTGTTTATAGGTGGAGCTTTACGGTGGTCTCAAACTAGACTCACTGATATTCTCTTAAACTTTTCTTCTCTTCCATATTTAAACTAATTCCAGCGGGTGGTTGGATGGGAGCATCACCCTTGAATCATATACCTATGATGTTCGCATGGGTGTACGATCCGATAGTGATGTCGTTTCTTCTTCTCTTTACTAGCCTATCCTGCTTCTTTGGTTTGTGATTGCATTTTTGACGGGGGATTTTTTTTTTTTCTGTAAATCTTCTGCCTGTTTGTTCTTGGTTACTTATAATTTAGCTTATGATATCTTTAGGTTATGATTTTGATTTACATTTGTACTATTTTTGTTAGATTGCTTGTTTTTCTGTTTCAGCGGTCTCTCATATAACCTCAATTGTGTTGGAAGAGACCTAAAGCAACAAACAAACAGAAACTAATTCCATTTGTCTTACTTTTTTTCTTGGGTGCTTTTAACTGCAGATCTCTTTTCTTTTCTTTTTTTCTTTTTTTTTTTTTTTTATTATGTTTTTTTTTCTCCTCTATCTGGCACTGAAATGACCTAGAATTGTTGCACGTGCCGTAATTCCCTAGAAACTTAACAAAAGCAGACATGGACCACAACAACACTGGGATTATTCCCAGGCAACATGGGTGGTATGGATGGCTCTTAACTCACTCAATCCTAGAGATTTTTGCTATTTTTCAAAATTGGAAAAAAATGTATTAAAAATGAGCATGTACATAGACAGTTTTATTCAACTACCACTAACATGTAAAAACTAAAAACATTAGCTTTGATACTATGCCTATAATTTGTCTAAAAAAGAATGTAATAAATTAAATAGGCATGGGGTAAAAGCAACCCGGGTAAACCACGGATATAGTCGGTGTTAGGGTTGAGTGAGTTAATAACTACTCTTTATGTTTTCAGATTTTGTTTTTTACTGTCAATTATGATAGCGGTGGATACAAAATAGAAATTGATTTTTTTTTTCTTTCATTATTTTTTTTTTTTTTGGTGTAGATTGTAGACAATTAAAAATTTTCTGTTAATTCCTCAGAAAAGAATGTTGTTCTTCACAGCCACGTGGCTCAGAGTTCAGAGAGCGTGAAACAGACATTGACAATTGCTTGCTACCCTTCAGATAGAATTCCAGTCTATTGCAATGTGTGTGTATGTGTGTTTGTTTTCACATCTAACAACTCCAAGAATCCAATGGCTGCTGGGTGGGGATCCTGACCTCCCATAGTGGACAGGGAGGTACATTCTGTGTCATCTATCCCCCCATACCCGTTTTCCAATTGTTTCCTGTCATTGTCTTGGAATGAGATTACTTAGTTTTGTCCTGATCCTTGCCGAGTTCTTGGCTGGGAGGGAAACAGTCAAATGTATAGTTATAGTTTTGGGAGATGATATTTTTTTCCTTGTAAATCATCTCTCGGTTATGCATTGTATTATGTTTAGTTTACATATATATTATATGATTGGTAAACATTGAGTGTATTCCTCTTGGACCTGTGCTTGTGTCTGGATGAGACTTTAGGTGATCTCAAACTAAGTACTTTGACGGTGTACTCTTGGAATCTATATCTATTTCCTATTTGAACCAATTCCCCTTTGTCTTACTTTTTCTTGGATGCTTTAATTGTAATTCTAGAACTTTTTACTATCCCATTTTCTTCCTTTTTACTGGCGCTGATATAACCTAAATGTGTTGCAAGCGCCGTAAAACCCTTAAAAACAAACAAACAATCCAATGACTACTGGGTGGAATGCTGACCTTGGAAAAACCCAGAATGAAGCTAGGACTGATGCCAGTCTTTGGCTTTTTGTTAGGCTAGTGCTCTACCCTCTGAGCCATCGGGACCCCCTCTCTCCCTCTTAAACTCTCTCCGTACCGGCCATTTTCTGGATTTTCCCCAAAACTTCACACCCAACCTATCCAAAAATAAATTTATTTTACTCAAACACAAAAGCTGTTAGTTCTTGCTATACATATATTTTTTAAAAGCTAAACCAGCTCTTCAACACAGTGTTAATAGGCTATACTTTAACTATAGCAAACATTTTTGTTCAATATTATGATGTACAAAAGAAATTAGAATGAGAAAAATGTTGGCTGCGTCGTAACGAATGTGACGATTTTCCTTTGGGTGGTAAGGGGAGGGTTAAGGCATCCAAGTGAGGAGGATAATTTTTAGGCCCCTCTGTAAAGGAATATATATCAGAATTTTTTTTTTCAAACCAGACTATTGTTTTCACAATAAGTCGAGCAACGCTTAATGACAGATTGATTCTGCTTTCAGAGGAGTCAAAGTTTGTGATCTCTTCTGCGCCTTTCGTGTTCTATGTTAAACCATGTATGTAATTAAATGAGAATGGTGAAAAAGTCTATTGCACCTAGTTCCTTTCCTAATCAGATAGATTGCTATGCGCACATGACAAGAAATTTGGAAAAAATGATAATGATGGTGGTAATAATGATGATAATATTGATAATAATGACAATAACATTTATATAAAGCATTTATCCACCTACATCTGCTTCTGTTCTCCTGTTCAATGTCGTTCCCTTTGTCTTTTTTTTTTTGGGGGGGGGGGGGGGGAGCTCAAATAGATTGTAGAGCACATTAGCAACCTTTTCACATTTCATTATATTGGCCCTAAAATGACTTGAAAGTATCTCTTGTAAGGGCCACAATGCTCCAAAAAGCAAAGAATGCCAAACAAACACGCCCATGAGAATCTATTTTCTGAGTCAATTTCTAAGCATAAACCTTGACAATAATGTTTCAAATCAATGATCATGCCTGTTCTTTAACACACTTCAACACACTTTGTTCAACACACTTCAGCACACTTTGTTCAACACACTTCAGCACACTTTGTTCAACACACTTCAGCACACTTTGTTCAACACACTTCAGCACACTTTGTTCAACACACTTCAGCACACTTTGTTCAACATGCTTTCTTCAACACACTTTGCCAAAATCATTCCAATTGATATTATATACGAGATATGGTATTTTCATATCCCATGATGGTTTGTTAGGTTTCTTCTGTCTGCTGCTTGTTCTAGGCCCCAAAATATCTGGGTGGGGTTTTCTGACCTCCCATAGTGGGAAGGGTGGCACTTACAGTGTCTTCTATTCCCCTATATCTGTTTTCCAACATGCTGCTATCTGCCTTTGTCTTGGAATGGAATTACTTCGTTTTGCCTGGCCTGGCCAGATACCATGGCTGGGAGGGAAACAGTCAAATGTATGGTTAAGAGATTGGGAGACGATATTTTTTTGATTTGTAAATCATCTCTCTGTTATGCGTTGTATTATCTTTTGTTTTACATTCATAACGATTCGTAAACATTTGAGTGTGTTTCTCTTAGTTGGGACCTGTGCTTGTGGCAGGATGAGACTCTTAGGTGATCTCAAACTATGCACAATGATAATATGTTCTTGGAATCTACATCTGTTAGCTATTTGTACCATTCCCCTTTGTCTTACTTTTACTTTGTATGCTTTTAATTGTGAATCTAGATTTTTTTTTTTACTTTCCCATTTTCTTCCTTTTTACTGGTGCTAAAATGACCTAAATGTGTCTCAATCGTCGTAAAAAAAAAAACAAAACAAAACAAAGACAATTGATATAAACTCTTTGAGCGCTCAGGTTATATTCACATTTCCATCACAAAATGGCTGACGCCTGATTGAGGCAACATGAGACTGACAAGCTAAGACAAAAGCAACATTCGAATTCGGCGCAAAATCTCAATTAAATGCAAGAGTGTAAGAAATCTTTTATTCTACCACTCATTCCATTTCGATTTTGTCATCTTTGTACAAAAGACATGTTCAAAAACACTTGGAATGATACATTTTTTAAAATTGTCTAATTTTGAGTGAAATTTATTACTTGACAATCTGACGTCACAAATAATTATTGATTGTAAACGTGATATCATTACGAATTACTATTTATAGGGAGTGTAGAATGATGTGGGATAGTCCACTTACCCCTAAAACCTACCCTATATTGTATAAATATCACAAAAATAAATATAACAAGCTGCAAAATTGAACAAAATACCAAACACATGGCTCAAAACCCTTCTTCAGCCAAAAACAAAAAAAACAATAAAGACATAAATACACAATTTGATCCCGAAACGTTCCGTGTTTTGTATTTTGTTCATTTTAAGCTGTTATATTCATTTTTTGTTTATTACTTTTTACAGTCCACAGCTTCTGGCAGCCTGATATCGCTATAAATATCACCAGATGTCAAATGGTAGGAGTATTGTCTCATTATTATGGCAGCTATGTGTGATTTTTTTTTTTTTTTTTTGATATCAAATTATTTAGAAATTAAGGAACGGGCACTGGTGTAAGAAAAAGAATTGAACAAGTGTGTATGAAAGGTGCCAGACAAAGCAAGAAAGGAAAATAGAAGAAACAAAAAAAAAACCGTCCCAAAAATATGTCTACCTCGACTGGGGATAGAAGGTCTCAGGTTCGATCCGCATTCGATGTAGACTGATTTTTTTGGGATGGTTTTTCTCTTGTATATTTCTTTCTTGCTTTGTCTGGCACCTTTCATTCATACACACTTTGTTCAATTCTTTTTCTTTCTTTTTTTTTTTTTTTTTTATCTTTGCGGATGATTGGTAGCTGGGTGGGGTTCCTGATCTCCCATAGTGGGTGGGGTTCCTGATCTCCCATAGTGGGCAGAGAGGTAATTGCTGTGTCTTCTATCCCCCTTTTTCTGTTTTCCAACATTGACAGAGACGAATAGTGTGCATGTTTCGGGTTTCCCCTTTATCAAGAGATGGTTTAAAACACCAGGAATCGATGGGTATGTAAATCAAGCTTAAATTTTATCACATCAATTTTTTATTATTTTGTTTTTTGGTCTAAAAAACAGTGGAATCCTAGGAGTTATACAATTGAATGTGCGTATATTTATTTATTTATTTATTTATTTATTCATTTAGTTATTTATTTATTCATTTACACCTGATTGTACAGCTCTTTGAGACACGTGTAAAAACATTTGTTATAGATGGGGGGGGGGGGGGGAACTGCTAATATTTAACCTAAATATGAGTAGATTACTTTCAAAACATACAAAGACCCATTTTCGTCATTCAAAGAAAACCACAATTGTTTTGTCATTTATTTATTGACTTAAAGAGGAAAACGTGTGCCTCATAGAACAATACCCCGAGTGTTTTGAAAGTCAACATTTTCCCTGGTTCTATGGAGTCTAAAAAGACAGCTTGAGATTGTAAACTCATTTTCTATCTGGATGTGACTTGGGACGTTTTAAAAGTCATCATGTGTACCTTTGAGGGCATTGCGTTATTCATGAGTGTTCAATGTTTATGTTAATCAACCTTGTATATCATGCTCGATCTCCATTGTGAATTTTTTTATAGAATTGAGGAATTTGTTTTGTCTTATGTGATGCAATGTTTTAGTACAATGTCCCTGCCCTTTAGTCTGTCAAATGTCTGGGTGGGGGCTTCTGACTTCCCATGGTGGGCAGAGAGGTTTCTTTTGCTGTGTCTTCTATCCCCTTATGTTTCCATTTCCACTGGGTGGGGTTCCTGACCTCCCATAGTGGACAAGGAGGCATTTACTGCATCTTCTATCCCCTTGTGTTTCCATTCACGGTGGTTCCTGACCTCCCTAGTGGACAAGGAGGCACTTACTGTGTCTTCATCCCCTTGTGTTTCCATTCCACTGGTGGGTTCCTGACCTCCCATAGTGGACAAGGAGGCATTTACTGCATCTTCTATCCCCCTATATCTATTTTCCAGCATGCTTTCTGTCTTTGTTTTGGAATCAGATTACTTGGTTTTGTCCAGGCCCTGGCCGGTTACCCTAGCTTGGAGGGAAACAGTCAATTGTATAGTTCAAAACAACCATTCCCCTTTGTCTTACTTTTTTGCTCAAGTCCTTTTAATTGTACATCATTTTTACTGGGGCTGATATGACCAAAATGTGTTGCAAGCGCCGTAAAACCCTTAAAATTAAAAACAAACCAAACCCTTTGTCTCGCTTTTTCTCATGTGCTTCCAATTGCAAATCTATAATTTTTTTACTATCCAATTACTTTCCTTTTTACTGTCGCTGAAAAGTCCAACAGGTGTCGCAAGCGCAGTAAAACCCTTAAAAACAAAACACTATTCCATTGGGAAGCTGATATACAGTTTCTTTGACTTAATTGGTGATATTGATTTACTGTAAATTATATTGTCTACTTAGGCAATGTGTAATATGTTTAATTGATCAATCCTCTAAGCCTGGGTGGGGTTCCTGACCTCTCGTAGTGGGCAGGGAGGTACTTACTGTGTCTTCCATCTCCGTATATCTGTTTTCTAAATTGCGTTCTCAATTTCTTCCTATTTACTTGCACTAATATGACCTTAATGTGTTACAATCGCTGTAAAACCCTTAAAAACAAGCAAACAATCTTCTAAGCAATTCCAGATTTCTTTAGCGGGAAAACTCAGTATTGTCTATTTTTTAAAAATCCCTTGGTTAATAATGGCATGGGAATTGGTACAATTTAACCTAGTCCCCTTTGTCTTCACCACTTCTTGCATGCGTGCTATCAACTCATTGAAGATGCAGAGTTAAGACCCATGTGAAGGAAGATTTTGGACCTTTCTTCACACAGTGGGGGTTTTATATCATTTGTTTAGATAAATTAAAGCTGGTTTTTGTTTGTTTGTTTATTTATTTTTTTTTTTTTCATTTAAAAGATGCAAATCTCAGCTTTGCTCTAAATAATCATTGTTTGTATAAATCATGTGCAAAACTTTCAAGATATTATTTTGGTGGCCCTTTTTGCATTATTCTTATACGTCATTCATTGTCCACCTCAAGTCTAGCCAGAATACACGTCTTCTTCTTTATTGCCTTCTTATTCATCAGTCGCTGGGTGGGGTTCCTGACCTCCCATAGTGGGCAGGGAGGCGCTTACTGTGTCTTCTATCCCCCTATATCTGTTTTCCAACATGCTTTCTGTCTTAGGCTTGAAATGAGATTACTTGGTTTTGTCCTGGTCCTGGCCGAATACCCTAGCTGAGAGGGAAACAGTCAAATGTATAGTTAGTTTTGGGAGATGATATTTTTTTCCCTTGTAAATCATCTCTCTGACTGTTATGCACTGTATTTTGTTTTCTTTATATTATATATGATTTGTAAAACATTTGAGTGTATTCCTCTAAGGGACCTTGCTTGTGTCTGGATGAGACTTTAAGGTGATCTCAAACTAAGTACTTTGATAGTGTGTTCTTGGAATCTACTTCTGTTTCCTATTTGAATAAATTCCCCTTTGTCTTACCTTTTCTTGCGTGCTTTAGTTGTAATTCTACAACTTTTTTACTATCCCATTTTCTTCCTTTTTACTGACACTGATATGACCTCAATGTATTGCAAGCGCCGTAAAACCCTTAAAAACAAACAAACAATTCGTCAGACAAACATATAATTATACCACCTTTAATGTTCAACTCATCTTCCACGACAATACTGCAATGAGATTTTTAATTTTTCGACTACTACGCTGTCATTTACAGAAGTTAGTCGAATTTACGTGAAAGAAATTACCTCAAATAGTTCAATTTTATTCAGTCTAAAAAGATATCAGTTTTTAAAAAATAAAAAGGGAATAAGTATTTGATATTCATTTATTATCATTATCATTTTTCACTTTCATAGCAATTAGAAACGAATGCTCAGTGGCAAAATAAATGAAAACTTTGCCAGATAGATTTTGTCTGACATGTCTGCACAAACAGAGCTGCCAACATGTCATTTCAGAAATTTCTAGTTTCCATGGGCAAAAAAGGAAAAGGAAAGTCACTGTAAGGAGCTTTACAAATTAACATTTTTAATTCAGCATGATGAAGTCCAAAATATTATGGTTTCTTTTTAAGAAAAATTTCCTTTTCAGTAAGATTTAATTGGTCAAATATGCATATGCAATGCTATAGCCATAGTCAAAAATTCGTAATTTTACAAATTTTTCGTAGTACTAAGCAGGTCTTTGTAAGTATAACTTAGACTGTTGGACGTTTTTGTCCAGTGCGTTGTCAATGAGTTAATGAAGAGTTGAATCATTCTCAATTCTCAATTCAATTTTTACTCGTGCTTAAATGTGACCCACCCTCTCTAAACGGTATTATGTCAGGATGACTCGGGTGCAAAGAATTCGATTTGTTATGTTACAGAATGAAGACAATTTCTCACAATGCAAAAGCTCAAAAATTGGTATTTACTATCAGTTTAATTCTAAAGTCCCTTTTCAGGGTTCAATTCATCCCAACATAATACCGTTTCGCGACGAAGGGTCACAAATGACCTCAAAGTGTCCCAGCCCTAACTGAAAATAAACAGCTCTATTTTTGAGTAAAACTAAAACTGAACCTTGCCTTTAAAATATTATGGTCTCTATTTTATGAAATAATAAAATATATCCTTAATATTCGGACATTTCATTTCGATACGGAAATTTTAAGTGACGAAAGCAGGCAACTAAGCCGCCCCCCCCCCCCCCCCCCCCCCCCCCCCCCCCAAAAAAAAAAAATAAAAAAAAAACAAAAAAAAAATTAAAGTAAAAAGGTTCTCCAATCATAAGGAATATTTTACTTTTCGCTATTTCTTATCATAATTGCCCAAATTTACAAATTGAATAAATAATAAAGTGCAATGATCTCGTACAATGTACAAATATTTTAGCATATTTATTTATATATTTATTGTTTATGTTACGTCTAATTTAAAAAGTAAAAGCCATAATTTCATTATTCCATGCAGTGTACGTCATTGAATGTTCAATCAATTTGGTCTGATTTTTGTTGTTTTTTTGTCAGTTTTTTTTTTTTTTTTAAATTTCTGAATTATTTATTTTTTGTTTTAAAAATTTTATTGTGCAAAATGATACAGATGTGTTGATGACATTCTGTGAAATTGGTGACAGCTCACACTTGCTTAGCGGGTGGTTGGATGGGAGCATCACCCTTGAATCATATACCTATGATGTTCGCATAGGTGTACGATCCGATAGTGATGTCGTTTCTTCTTCTTTTTACTAGCCTATCCTGCTTCTTTGGTTTGTGATTGTATTTTTGACAGGGGATATTTTTTTTTTCTGTAAATCTTCTGCCTGTTTGTTCTTGGTTATTTATACTTTAGCTTATGATATCTTTAGGTTATGATTTTGATTTACATTTGTACTATTTTTGTTAGATTGCTTGTTTTTTTGTTTCAGCGGTCTCTCATATAACCTCAATTGTGTTGGAAGAGACCTAAAGCAACAAACAACAAACATCACACTTGCTTACGTGATATATTCTTGCATAATTTGTATATATATATTAGTAAGTAATTGTAATATATACACTATTTAATGAATTGCTCGATAATTTGTCAATTTCAATCTCCTAAAGGCTCATAATTATATGTGACCCATCGTCTCAAAACGCTATTATGTCGGGATGGACCAGACACTAAAATGTCAGATTAAAGCTAAATTGGCCAAACATTTGAATTATTGCTATTTAGCATTCTAAGATATATTTATTCTCCTCTATAAAGCATAGAAACTCAACGTCAGACAGATATTTCTGGCCACAAATTCAATTTTCAGCATCTTAACATCCCGACATAATACCGTTTTGAAGCGAGGGTTTACATATCTCAAGAGAATCGTCTTATAATAGTGTTGTTTTTTTTTTTTTTTTTGTTTTGTTGTTTTTTTGGGGGGGGGGGGGGGGGGGGGATTGTGAGCACTTTTGAAAAAAAAAACATTTAAAAAAGAGAAATAAGCTAAAACAAACAAAACAAACCAAAAATGAATATGTATTGTAAATATTATAATATTTGCTCAATAAATGGTGGTAGGTAGTTGGTACATGAATATCTTATGCAGATGTGAGGCCTATTACAACTGGATACCAGGCTGGATGTAGATGGGTTTGTGCTCAGGATAGAATTTTGTTTATTTTAATTTTTTTTTTTTTTTTTTTGGGGGGGGGGGGGGGGTATGTGTTCTGTTGTTTTTGTTTGTCTGTTTACTTTTGTTTGTTTTTTTTTTGCTAAGAAAAGACATTGAAATAGCTTACTTTTAATTTGGAAGGACACTTTTGGAGGAGAAAAAAATATAAATAAAAAAAACAAAAACAAACCAAAATGAAATTTTTTTAAAAGAAAAAGAAAAAGAAACAGAATGAAATGGTAAGCAAAGCCAAAAATAAAAAATGAAAATTTAAAAAACGGAACAAAAAACAAACAAACAAGAAGATAGTTGCTCAATTGTATTATCTGGTACCATATCATATTATATTATATTCAGGTTTTACATTATGAATTATTTGGGTACCATTATAGATTTTTTTTTCCTGAGTGGGATCTTTGGACCGCCATTGGTGGGCAGGAGGTCACTTGTTGTGTCTTCTTCTTATCCCTCTATATCTATTTTCCACGATTTGCTTTCTGTCTTTGCTTCGGAATTGGATTACTTGGTTTTGTCCTAGCCCTTGCAGGAGTCCTTGGCTGAGAGGGAAACAGTCAAATGTCTAACATGAGTTTTAGGAGGTGATATTTATTTATTTATTATTTTTTGTCTTTGTAAATCATCTCTCTGTTAAGTTACTGTTGAATTTTTTTGTTGTGTATATCATGATTTGTAAACATTTTCTTTTTACTTTATTTTTTTTTTTTTTTTGTTCGCTCACAGGACTTTGTCGCAAGTGCCGTAAAACCTTTAAAAACATAAAAAATAAACAAAGATTGGCTTCGTTTTGTGTTCCGGTTAGAATTTTTTCAATGTTTGTTTTTTTTTCATGATCAAAATAAGGAAGGTGCCTTTTGTTTTGTTTTTTGTTGTTGTTTGATGAAAATGGTGATGTTAAATGTTGCTGCTCGAAGCTGGAAGAAATAAATAACAATGTGAAATTGAATGTAAGCTTCAATTTAATTAGGAAAACATATAAAATGGACGTTTCTTCAGGTGAAAACATATAAAATGGACGTTTCGGGTTTCCCCTTTATCAACAAAACAGGATGAATGAAACACTACAGGCGAGTGAGATAATGTGGTAGTGGCGTTGTTAAGATGAATCCTAATTAACAACGCCACTACCACATTATCTCATTCATCTGTAGTGTTTCATTCATCCTGTTTTGGTGATAAAGGGGAAACCCAAAACGTCCATTTTATCTGTTTTCATACATTAAATTGAAGCTTACATTCAATTTCACATTGTTATTTGTTTTAAAATGGTAACATGTTAATGTACAGGATGTCCATTAAAGTCTTTCCCAGATTTCAAAAACTCTTTATTCGTATCTTGTAAGAGCTAATAGATACTAATAACCTTTAAATGTTCTGTGTAACTTGTATGCATAGATACAATTTATTAATTATATAATTAGTATTCAATGTCAATTAATTGATAATAGATGGTTGCTTGTCTGGGCGGGGTTCCTGATCTCCCATAGTGGGCAGGGAGGTACATACTGTGTCTTCTATCCCCTTATAATATGTGTTTTCCAACTTGCTTTCTGTCTTTGTCTTGGAATGAGATTACTTGGCTTTTTTTCCTGTCCCTGGTCGGGAGGGAAACAGTCAAATGCATAGTTATTGTTTTGGGAGATGATATTTTTTTCCTTGTAAATTATCTCTCGGTTATGTATTATTATATTTGTTATTTTTAATGTATAATGTAAGCATTTGAGTGTGTTCCTCTTTGTTGGATTTTGTTCTTGTGTCCGGATGAGACTTATAGGTGATCTTAAACTAAGTACATTGGTGGTATCTTAGAATCTACATCTGATCGCTATTTGTTCCCAGTTCCCCTTTGTCTTACTTTCTCTTGGGTGCTTCAATTGTAATTCTAGAACTTTTTACTATCCCATTTTCTTCCTTTTTACTATAACCTAAATGTGTTGCAAGCGCCGTAAAACCCTTTAAAACAAAAACAAAAAACATTAATTGATAATATAAAGAATTAAATATCAAATAAATAAATAAGTGTCATATTCAATATTCGTAGTATGATTTACTCTATTTACATTCACTTGGCATGTCCGACTTGTACGTTCGAGAGTTTAAAATAATTGTTATACAAAAGACAATAATATCCAATGTCATGTTACATTATTCGTCTTTATTCTAAAACCGTTATAGATATTGCATATGGTTTTCGCCATCTTCCAAGGAAAAGTCCTAAATTTATGCCCATTGGTTATCAATTTGGTGAGCCGGTGGTTGGATGAGAGCATCACCCTTGAATCATATACCTATGATGTTCGCATGGGTGTACGATCCGATAGTGATGTCGTTTCTTCTTCTCTTTTCTAGCCTATCCTGCTTGTTTGGTTTGTGATTGTATTTTTGACAGGGGATATTTTTTTTCTGTAAATCTTCTGCCTGTTTGTTCTTGGTTATTTATAATTTAGCTTATGATATCTTTAGGTTATGATTTTGATTTACATTTGTACTATTTTTGTTAGATTTCTTGTTTTTTTGTTTCAGCGGTCTCTCATATAACCTCAATTGTGTTGGAAGAGACCTAAAGCAACAAACAAACAAAATCAATTGGGTGATGCAACGTGGGTCTATGGCGAATGTTCATAAATGTATGGCTTTTTCCTAGAAGATGATGAAAACCAGGTGTAAATATCTATAACGGTTTAAGAATAATAAGTCTTTGAAATCACAGAAAGACTTTTAGGGACATCCTGTTTATTTATGATGTATGAATATTTATGAATTTGTATGATATTATAGTTATAACATTATTATAAATATCAATGATTATCATTCAAAACAGCTTCGCGTATATAAAGCATAATTATATACAACCATTATCTAAAGTGTTCCTTTGTTGATTTTGTCATTGTTATTTGTGAATTGGTGACTTTCAAAACGTACTAAGTTCCTGACCTGACCTCCCATAGTGGGCAGGGGGGTACATACTGTATCTTCTATCCCCTTATATCTGTTTTCCAACATGCTTTCTGTCTTTGTCTTGGAATGAGATTACTTGGTTTTGTCCTGGCCCTGGCCGGATACCCTGGCTGAGAGGGAAACAGTCAAATGTATGGTTAGTTGTGGGAGATCTCTCTGTTATGTACTGTATTTATTATGTTTTGTTTACATGTTATATATGATTTTTAAACATTTCCGTGTGTTCCTCTTAGTAGGGACCTGCGCTTAACGTCAGGATGAGACATTTAGGTGATCTCAAACTAAGTAGTGTGCTCTTGGAATCTACATCATTTTCCTATTTGAACCAATTCCCCTTTGTCTTCCCTTTTCTTGTGTGCTTTACTTGTAATTTTAGAACGTTTTACTATCCAATTTTCTTCCTTTTTACAGGCGCTGATATGACCTTAATGTATTGCAAGCGCCGTAAAACCCTTTAAAACAAACTTACTCACTCATGCCCATGGCCGTCGGAGTCGGAGAGACTTACAGAATGCAGCCTTCATCTCGGTCATTAGCCTTCTCCAACTTACAGGTCTGATAACCCAATTCCTTATGGGGCTCATTGTTGTTATGGAAATCTAAAAGATAATGACGCAAAATATTGTCCATCACAATAATGTTAAACTAGGCCCAAACATAAATTAACTGTCTGCTCGATGACACAGGAATGGACAACACCCAGGGGCTGCGTACACTTATAGAGGACAGGACAGAATGGCGAAGACTTGTGGTTCATGTTGGGCGGCCTAAGTAAGTAGGCCCATAAGTGGATTCGAATGACAGACCTACATAAATGTACACGTCGGCCTTCTCTATCAACTCGTGCAACACTAATTCTGTCCATTCCTTGGATGAGATCCAGACACATTTCCTTTGTCTTACTCACTCTTCGTTCGACAAATGGATGATGCCAAGTCTGCAAAGATAGATCATCATCAAGCCCTACTGCAACCTCCTCGTGGTGTCGAACGGTAACAGGTCAAGCTGGCCAACTGCAGAGGGCGACAAGAATAGGCAATGGCAAACCATTCTTGTAACTTTGCCGAGTTAACTGCATGAATAAGTCCAAAAAGTTAAACGGTGACAGCGTAAGGGGAGCATGTTTTCACGGAAGACTGCTGCCTCGCTCGGTTGGGAGCGTGATGTTCGTCAGGTCACACCGAACCGTCAGCCAGTTACTAGGCGAAATAAATTTAACAAATGTGACAAAACCAAAATTGGGACATGGAATGTCAGGACCTGTGCCCAAAAAGGAAAACTAAACAACATTCTAAAAGAAATGAAACGGCTCCAAATAAATATTCTTGGCCTGGCAGAGATGAGATGGAAAGAACAGGGAACCATGTCAAAACAAGAAAACAACACGACATATAAGATCATATGGAGTGGTGGAACCTCTTTCCAAAAAGGAGTAGGGATGATCTTAGACCAAAAATCAACCAAATTTTACAAAGGGCACGTAGCAATCTCAGACAGAGTTTTGCTGGTTAAGCTAAGAGGACCTGTAGTTGACACCAATATTATTCAAGTTTATGCACCAACAGAAGAGGCGACAGATGCAGATATGACAGAGTTTTACCATTCACTAGACAAAGCAAAACGAATGTGTAAATCACAAGAAGTCCTTATGGTAATGGGGGACCTAAATGCTAAGATTGGCAGAGGCAGAGATGGTGACATAATCGGACCACATGGACTCGGAGACAGAAATGAACGAGGAAACATCTGGGCAGATTGGTGTAGAACAAATAAATTAATGATTTCAAACACCTGGTTTCAACAACACCCAAGAAGAACCTGGACATGGCAATCACCAGGGGACAGAGCAAGGAACCAGATAGACTTTATAGCAGTATCATCAAGATTCAGAAATGGCATATTAAAATACAAAACCTACCCAGGCGCCGATGTAGACAGTGACCATGTCCCAGTTGTTTGTACAGTAAGGATAAAGTTTAAAGCTATTCAGAGAACAGCTGGTAGAATAAAGAGGGATTACAGGTTATGCAAAGACAATGGCATACAAACAAAAATGAGAGAAGAATTTGAAAATGCACTCATGATACAAAGCCAAAGTGAACCTGATAACGAAAAATGTGAAAAACAATTTGATATATTCCAAAAGTGTGTCAAAGCAACTACAGAAAAGCATTTACCAATAGCTCAAACAAACAGCAAAAAGGAATGGATGACAAATGAAATTCTAAACCTATTTGAAGAAAGACGAAAATGCAACAGAGGGTCTGCAGAATACCAAACATTGAACAACCAAATTAAATCCAAATGCATCGAGGCACACGAGAACTATCTAGACTGGAAATGCTGCGAAATCGAAAGAGAATACAAACCCAACCCCCAACAAGCTCACCAAAGAATAAAAGAACTATCAGGGAAAAGGAAAAGCAAAGCAGCAGGAAGTTGTATCCAAAACAAACAAGGGGAACTGCTATTTGAAGAACAACATATAGAAAGCCGATGGGTAGAATACATAGGCGAACTGTACAATGATCCAAATAGAAATGAACCACCACTGAAATTCAAAGAACCATTAAGCGGACCAAACATCACCAAAAGTGAAATTGAACATGCCATGGAACGAATGAAGGATGGTAAAGCAACAGGCCCTGATGAAATATCTGTAGAGGTATTAAAAAGCCTAGGAGATCTAGCAATTGATGAACTTCACATATTATTCAACAATATATACAATACTGGGAAAATTCCAGAAGATCTCTGTAACTCTATTTTCATAGCAATACCAAAGAAAGCAGGTGCAGTCAGATGCGAAAATTTTAGAACTATAAGTTTAATAAGTCACATCAACAAAATACTGTTGCGTATAATTATCAACAGGCTAAGGAATAAGATTAACCCCGAAATCGCAGAAGAACAATATGGATTCCAACCTGACAGAGGGACAAGGAACGCAATATACCTCCTCCGTGTTTTAAGTGAAAGAGCTATACAGGTTCAGACCCCACTATACCTCTGTTTTGTCGACTACAAAAAAGCTTTTGATAGAGTACGCCACGAAGAAATACTAAAACAACTGCACTCCATTGGCGCTGATGAGAAAGACCTCAGACTCATGCAAACATTATAATTATACTACACCCAGCAGGCATCTATCAAAATCGGAAACTCTACAGGAAATTCCATTCCTATTAAGAAAGGAGTCCGTCAAGGGTGTGTTGCCTCACCAGATCTGTTTAATCTATACCAAGAAACAATCATGAGGGGCATAAATAATATGGAGGGAATAAAAGTAGGAGGTCATAACATAAATAATATAAGATACGCAGACGATACGGTACTCATTGCAACATCAGAAATCCAACTTCAAAAGATTGTTGACAAAGTGGTAGTAGATAGTGAAGCCAAGGGAATGGAAGTGAATATCACCAAAACAAAATGCATGGTAATACAGAAAAACCCCGAAAACAACAACACCTGCAATATAACGATTCACGGCGAGCAGCTTACCAACGTAGAAAGTTTTAAATACCTAGGTTCAATAGTGACAACAGATGGAAGATGTAACCGAGACATACGAGCAAGAATAACTCAAGCCAAACAGGCCTTCATGGACCTGGGAAACATTTTGAAAAACAAACAGATGTCGTTCGGGATTAGATTCCGAGTCTTGAAGTGCTACGTGTGGCCAATCTTGTTATACGGATGCGAAAGCTGGACTACAAATGCAGAAACACAAAAGAACATTGAAGCTTTTGAAATGTGGTGCTTGAGAAGGATGCAGAGAATATCGTAGACCGCACACAAAACGAACGAAGAAGTGCTAAAACAAACATACCAACAAAGGAAACTAATGCCCTTAATTGTGGATCGACAACTATCCTTTTTCGGACACATAGTAAGGAAAGATAAGAATGAATACCTGGCAAGTTGTGGAAAAATACCTGGTAAACGCGCCCGGGGGAGACAAAGAAAAACACTCATAGACCAACTGAAGGGCTTCACCAACCTAACAATCCAAGAGCTGTTTGAAAAAGCAAGAGACAGGGAGGAATGGAGAGAGATAATGCATGCAGTATCCGAAGCCTGGACCAGGCATGGAACCTAGAAGAAGAACTCACTCTTCTCCCTTCACGTTCTGACGCTGAGATGGGTTAACCCATGGAATAAATCCTAAAGAAAAAGTTCCACTGAGATAAATAAAGGGAATTATGTTTATTGATTTTCTTTTCTTAAAATAACTGTACCCCCCCCCCCCCCCCCCCCCCCCGCGGGACGAATCACACCGAGAGACATAACTTTGGGTTGCCTAAGGGCTAACCCACACCGGAAACTGACTCCGACGATCCGGCACTGCCGTCTTCCGGATGTCGAGCACGAACAAAATACTAAGAATAAAGAAAGTTTCAAAGTTTATTCAATCTTAGGCTTTCGCCAATAAATCAACAATTTGATGCCAACATACATGAAGTGGAAAAAAAAAAAAAAAAAAAGGTAAATGGAACCAAAAAATAAACTGATACACCACACAAAAATACAACAATCGTAATAACATCAGTACGTCCAATAATAATAATAATAATAATAATAATAATAATAATAATAATAATAATAATAATAATAATAATAATAATGATAATAATAATAATAATAATAATAATAATAATAATAATAATAATAATAATAATAATAATAATAATGATAATAATAATAATAATAATAATAATAATAATAATAATAATAATAATAATAATAATAATAATAATAATAATAGTGATAATAATAATAATAATAATAATAATAATAATAATAGTAATAATATAATAATAATAATAATAATAATAATAATAATAATAATAATAATAATAATAATAATAATAATAATAATAATAATAAGAAGAAGAAGAAGAAGAAGAAGAAGAAGAAGAAGAAGAAGAAGAAGAAGAAGAAGAAGAAGAAGAGGAAGAACAAAAACAACGACAACAAGAATATCAATAATAATAACAATAATAATATTACCATCATCCTTACACCCCAATCATCACCGTTACCACCACCACCACCACCACCATTATCACTACCACTATTACCACCACTTTTACATTTCCAATCAGTTTTTCTCATTTAAAAAAAAATTTTTAAAAATAAAAAATTATTGATACCCATCACAACAGACCTCCTCACTACCACGAAAATTCCCGTAGTACTACGGCTAAATCCCGGGCTGGATATAATAAAGGTTTTTTAATTAAATGTCATTTCTTGAAAACGAAGTTCTGGTGCCAGAGCTATCACATAGAGTTAATATTTTCCCCACGCATTATAAGGACAAACTGGTGGTTTTTAAGGGTAGTTAAAATGTCTACGATGTTATTTACCCTGAAAACTACTTATTACATTTTCCTATTTCAAGTAGGCAGGTCTGCCATGATAAGTATCAGTTCCATAGTCAAAATAAGACAAACAAAAATAACTTTTATTTTAATCAATAATCCATACAATTTGATGACAACAGACATGAAAGTGAGAAAAAAGGGTACATGAAACCAAAGCATAAAATGATACCATAAATAACCATAAAAATACAACATTGTAATACCACCAATACTTACAATAATAGTAATAATAATAATAATAATAATAATAATTATTATTATTATTACTATTATTAATTATTATTATCTAGTATTGTATTTGTAAATGAGGACCACGCTTATATCCCATTCGTTGACAATTAAGAAGATAGGGATTATATCATGGTAATTCTGTTTTGGATAATAAATTTATTGACTTTTAGTAATACTAGGTGCTCCAAAATGCTTTGGTCTGGGTGATCTTTATCTTCGGGGAAATTCCAACATAATAAATAGCCCACCACTTATTTAACACATTTCTATCGTTGATTAAAGTTCTAGAAGAATGGGATTTTGCGAACATTGCCTAGAAGTTACAGACATATTAGTTTAACGTATTGTTTGGTAGAATTACAGAATTAATTCCCAAAGACAAATAATTGAATCTTTTAGAATATCACAAACATTTAAGTAATTTTCCGTACTGATATAGTCTAGAGCGAAACAAGCTTGCGTACTTCAATTATTCCATGTCAAGGGTTGGTTTCTGTGTTTTTAAGATATATATATATATATATATATATATATATATATATATTTTTTTTTTTATATATATATATATATATATATATATATATATATATATATATATATATATGGTTATATACACCGGTTATGATATCAATGCTGATAATAACAACAACAACAACAACAGCAACAATAATAATAATAGTAATATTAATAATAATAATAATAATAATAATAATAATAATAATAATAATAATAATAATAATAATAATAATAATAATAATAATAATAATAATAACAATAAACCAATTGTGCAATCGCAACTAATCTTTATCATGGTAAACTATAATACAATATTTTAATATCAATGCCCAATCCCCCCCCCCACCCCACTTTCTCACACAAATACACACTCACACACACACCCACACACACACACACACACACACATATATATATATATATATATATATATATATATATATATATATATATTATATATATAACATGTCATATTTTGTATAATATACCACATCTTAGTATCAGAACTGCAGTTACTCAACAGACAAAAACAAATGAAAACAAACAAACAATCGCATTATTCCCCCTGTCATCAATTTTAATAAGTTTTCCTTGCCGTGGAAACCACAATTATACTTGTAAATATTTCTTGTGTTCGATCTGTACCTTAAAACAAAGTCTACCTAAATCACCTTGCTGTCTACTGTCTCTGCATTTCAAAAATTTGATAAATTCAAACATACTTGGTCTATTTTTCAGTTTTTCCGGCAGGCAATTTCTTCTCTCATGCGTATACCTCGAACATTCAATTAGACAATGGTATTCGTCTTCTATTACGTCACAAGTAGGACATTTACGATCATTTCTATCTACTTTTCTTGTGCCCCATCTACCCCTTTCTATATAAAACAAATGAGAACTCAATCTGATTTTTGAGATGGCAACTCTGTAAGATTTATTACACAGTTTCATATATGGTTCTAACTCAAAGGTGTCTTTAATGTGTTTATACAGCCGTCCAGACGTCGTCATCGACATCTCAGCGTGCCACTCTTGTAGAAACATGTCCTCCAAGCGTTGTTTTAAAACCCCAGAAAGTAATTTTCATTTTTCACATTTTGTTTAACCCAATAATGGCCCATTCCACTCCTATCCAGCAACTGCTTCACCAGGCTTACCCAAGTTGTTAAGTTTGGTTCATTAATATTCAATTGCACAAGTTCTTTGTATACTGCACGAGTGAATGAGCAATCATTACTTCCTGGGCGAATAAGTTTCAACCAATACTTAATAACTTTCATTTTTCTTTCAACATGCAAAGGATACACCCCCAATTCCCCATAAACAAAACAGTTTGGTGTGCTGTGCTTAACACATAGAATGGATTTAAGAAAACCGAGGTGAAATCTTTCAATTGGATCAGCTCTTCTTAAACCCCATATTTCTGCCCCATAATTCAGTATTGGTAAGATAGTACTATTGAACAGTTTCATTTGCATCTGTGGTAAAATTTCTGTGTTAGTGTTAAAATACTTTCTAAGTGAAAATAGTGCTCTTCTGGCTGAGTTTGTTACTTCTTGTGTACATTTTGTAAGAGATCCCGATGCGCTAAAATGACAGCCTAGATACTTGAATGACGAGATTACTTCAATACTTTTACCCTGATATGACCATTTGTCTTGTTGCCCCGTTTTCCCTCCCTTTTTAAATACTACGATTTTTGTTTTACTGATATTTACCTTTATTCCCCATTGCATGCAATATTCTTGTAAAGAGTCTAAACCGTTCTGCAAACCCTCTTTTGTTTCACTGATTATTGCCATATCGTCTGCAAACATGAGCAATTTAATTGTAATATCCTGTATTTGTAATCCTATGGAATCGTCACTTAATTTACTTTCAAGATCATTAACAAACAGCGAAAACAAAAGTGGCGAAGTGCTTTCACCCTGTAATAATCCGCTATTTGATTAAAAAAAATTGTTGTTGACCTTTACCTCCTGTGGCCAGCTCAACCTTTGAATACATGTTTCTAAATAGCTTAACAAATTTTGAGCTCACATCGGATTTGATCAATTTTGTAAATAATGCGGATCTGTCAATAAAGTCATATGCTTTTTCATAGTCGATAAACGCACAATGTAGCTTCTTCCCTTTTGATAGCAATATCTCGATAATTCCATGTAGAATAAAATGGCAATCTGCTGTGCTCCTTCCCTTTCTAAATCCATATTGAACCTCGTTTAACACATTCTCTCCTCCACCCATACATTTAGTCTTTCATTCATCACTCTTGTAAACAGTTTTCCTATACAACTCATTATTGTTATCCCTCTATAATTGTTCACATCTCTTTCATCTCCCTTTTTAAAAATCGGCACAATTCTACCCTGACTCCATATCAAGGGGAAATATTCCAATTCTAGTATCTTATTGAAAATCGATAAAATCAGTAATTTGATTTCTGAAGTTGCATTAATAATAAATTCATTTAACATATTATCCACTCCAGTAGCTTTGCCGCGTTTAAGAGCCTTAATTGCTTTGTGTAGTTCCCCCATCTCGATTGGCTTATCTAAAATGTCTATATCTATAATATTCCTTCCCACATCCTTTTCTACCTCTGCAATCTCCGCCCTACCCATCTCCCCAACCCCTGATTCTTTATTAGCTAAAGTTTTAAAATGGTCGTAGAAGTTTATATCTGGCAGCTCTCTTCGTGATACTGAATTTCTTTTTATTTCCTTCCAAAAGTTCTGGGGTTCATGCTTACTTAAATCCAATAAATGCTGCGCTTTTTTGCGACTGTAATTTCTTTTGTTAATCCTACATACCTTCCTGTATTTATTCCTTTCCTTACACATCAATGTCCTGTTTTCCCCTGTCCCCGTCTCTATAAACTTATGTGCTCGCTCAGTGAATACTTTGCGTTGGATCTGACAAGCTTCGTTATACCATGGTGCTTTCTTTCTTCTCCCTTTCTTTTGTTTATCCCCTCCCCCTCTATCCTAACTACATGATCTATCCCTGCTTCTGTTATAATATCTGTTAACTCGACTATATTACCCTCTAATACCTCTGGATCTGTGTTAGTTTGTACCAAATATATTAGATTTCTCACCTTATTATGACACACTTCTGTATTTAATAATGTAACGTAATTCTCCTTCTTATCCTCTTTCCACTTTGTCAACATAATCCCATCTAAACCGTCACTTACCTCCCGTCTATGATCACTATTGTTTAATTTCAAAGTAAACGATATTATCTTATGATCTGACATTTCATTTGTTTCATGGACGTTAAAACCACACACATTTCCTATAACCCGCTTATTGCAAATAACATAGTCGATTGTACTCTCCCCTTTTTTTATTGCCAAACGTTGTGCACCCTTCATTTTATCCTCCCCTGTTCTCCCATTTAATATTGCAAGGTCACATGTGTAACATAATTGGAGTAATTTCAGTCCATAGTCATTTACTTTTTTGTCCTTATTAAAACGTCTAACTGTCATGTCATTACATAAGAAATCTCTTTCACATAAAACATTCTCCACCGAAAGCTCTTCTGTCTGATTCTCTCTAATGTCAACAGTCAAACAATCCTCTCTCTCCGCCGTCCTTGCATTCATGTCTCCTGCTACTATAATCCCTCCCTGATCGGTCACTTTTGTCAATTGATTTAACAGTTCATCAAAACAACTTACATTATCGTCAAAATCGCTACGCGTTGATCCATACGGCCTCATGTAGACAAATAATAAATATACACTTTCATTCCATCCAAAATGTTCCTTATCTAATTTAAAACACATACCATCTTCATACTCCCAATCTACAACGGACACACCCTTTTCCAAACGCTTCCTGAAATAACACACTAACCCACCCGAATCCCGTTTGGCCCTTGATTTTCTTTTGCGGTGTTTGCAGAACGGTTCACAGTAGCCATCTAACATTAAATTACTTCTCTCATTCGTCCACGTCTCACTTAACAAAATTACATCAAATTTATAAATACTTTCAACAAATTCAGGACATTCTTTCTTCATTTCCAAACTACCATTGATATTAAAAACACAAAAGGATACATTTGAAAGGTGGCTCCGCGGCGCATCTAAGAGAAGAGCCGCTTGACCTACTCCATTTTACTGAGACACATACCGTCTATAGTACAATATGTGTGATTCACTATGTTTACCATCAATTGATTATAAGATGCTTTGTTTTGCATATAAAAAATCATGAACGAAATTTCCCCTGCTTACATTCAACACCTAACTTCTCCCTAAAAACCAGTGCTAGCTTTGAGATCTACTGACTCTTTATTGATTAATGTAATAATATTTTCAAATTAATTTAACAGTAAAGCTTTCTGTATCAGTGCCCCTCGGTTATGGAATAGCATAAGTTTTAAAACTAGATCCAGCCCTTCATTTGACATTTTAAAAAGAATCTGAAAACAGAACTTTTTCCCCTTGCCTGTTCTTCTTCTTCTAGGTTCCATGCCTGGTCCAGGCTTCGGATACTGCATGAATTATCTCTCTCCATTCCTCCCTGTCTCTTGCTTTTTCAAACAGCTCTTGGATTGTTAGGTTGGTGAAGCCCTTCAGTTGGTCTATGAGTGTTTTTCTTTGTCTCCCCCGGGCGCGTTTACCAGGTATTTTTCCACAACTTGCCAGGTATTCATTCTTATCTTTCCTTACTATGTGTCCGAAAAAGGATAGTTGTCGATCCGCTATTAAGGGCATTAGTTTCCTTTGTTGGTATGTTTGTTTTAGCACTTCTTCGTTCGTTTTGTGTGCAGTATACGATATTCTCTGCATCCTTCTCAAGCACCACATTTCAAAAGCTTCAATGTTCTTTTGTGTTTCTGCATTTGTAGTCCAGCTTTCGCATCCGTATAACAAGATTGGCCACACGTAGCACTTCAAGACTCGGAATCTAATCCCGAACGACATCTGTTTGTTTTTCAAAATGTTTCCCTGGTCCATGAAGGCCTGTTTGGCTTGAGTTATTCTTGCTCGTATGTCTCGGTTACATCTTCCATCTGTTGTCACTATTGAACCTAGGTATTTAAAACTTTCTACCTTGCCTGTTAGTCCGTTGTTATTATAATGTGTGCATTGATTCACTATTGATTGTAACTTGACTGTTTTATTTATTTTGGTTGTTTTTGAAAAAAAATATTTTATATATTTTATTTTTTTTATTTTTTTTTCATAGCGCCCTGAGCACCTTTGAGTGGAAGTATGCCCTTTATAAATGCTTCATCTTATATATATTATTTATTATATTATTATTATTATTATTATTATTATTATTATTATTATTATTATTATTATTTATTATTATTATTATTATTATTATTATTATTATTATTATATACTTATTTAATTATATTACAAATCACTGCCATTGTTTACATTATGAAGAATGTCCGAGAGGCGTGGTTATCTAGGTGTCTATTATTTCCATTGGTCACGGTCCTGGGCCCGAGTTTTGAGGCTGTCAAGATCTTCTATCAAGTTGTGTTCTTCAAATGACGTCATTACAATTCGCCTTCCACACCTAAAAAAATTGATTCATCTTTTTAATTTGACACTTCCGAAAATGGCGTCGATCTCAAAGGATGAAGTTGTGATCCAGACGCTTTGATTGACTTAGATTTGGGTGGTGTTCTGTGATTCTGTGGTGGGTGAAGACATGGTCAGTCGTCCCGTTGATAATGTGAATGTTCGAGATATTGTTTAGAAACAAATCATCGTCATAATCGTTTTCATCATCTTCTTCCATCCTGACCTCCCATAGTAGGCAGGGGGTACATACTGTGTCTTCTATCCCCTTATATCTGTTTTCCAACATGCTTTCTGCCATTGTCTTGGAATGAGATTACTTGGGTTTGTCCCGGCTTTGGCCGGAGTACTAGCTGGGAAACAGTCAGTTGCATAGTTATTGTTTTGGGAGATGATATTTTTTTCCTTGTAAATCATCTCTCTGTTATGTCTTATTATAATATTTGTTATTTTGAATGTATAATGTAAGCATTTGAGTGTATTCCTCTTTGTTGGATTTTGTGCTTGTTTCCGGATGAGACTTAGAGGTGATTTCAAACTAAGTACATTGGTGGTATTCTCTTGAAATTTACATCTGATCCCTATTTGTTCCCAGTTCCCCTATGTCTTACTTTTTCTTGGGTGCTTGCTTTAATTGTAATTCTAGAACTTTTTGCTATTCCATTTTCTTCCTTTTTACTGGCGCTGATATAACCTAAATATGTTGCAAGCGCTGTAAAACCCTTAAAAACAAACAAAACAAACAATCTTTTTCCCCATTTGTATTCATTATCAATACAGTGCGGCTATGTGATCTTGTGGTATGACACTCGCTTTCGGATCGGAAGGTCCTGGGTTTGAACCTTACTTGGCGCATAGTTGAGTCCTTGGAAAAGGCTCTTTACTCACATTCTTTCACCGTACTCAGGTGTAAAATGAGAGCCTGGCCGTTAAAAGTGTTGTCTCTGTCGGAAAAATAAATGCAAAATCGCCTAACAGTCGTCATGTCTTGTTCTACATGTTGGTCAGGGACCCCTTGTAAAGCGCTTTGAGCACGATTAGTGGATATCGCGCTATACAAAAGCGAGTGTCATACCACAAGACTACATAGCCTCAACCATACATCAACTCGCCCAACTACTCATCCATCCATCCATCAACCCATCCATCAAACTATCTATATAACCACCCATCCATCACACCATCCATATACCCACCCAATCACCAGCCCATCCTTCCATTAATTACCCATCTATCCACCCAATCACCAGCCCATCCAACCATTAATCCACCCATCCAACCACCCACCCACCCATCAATCCACCCATCCAACCACCCGCCCACCCATCAACCCACCCATCCAACCAACCACCCACCCATCAATCCGTCCATTCATCAACTCTTCCAACCACCCACCCACCCATCAATCCACCCATCCAACCACCCACCCACCCATCCAACCAACCACCCACCCATCAATCCGTCCATTCATCAACTCTTCCAACCACCCACCCACCCATCAATCCACCCAACCACCCAGCCAACTACCCATCCACCCCCCCCCATCAATCCATCCATCGATCCGTCCATTCATCAACCCTTTCAACCACCCATCAATCCACCCAACCACCCATCCATTAATTACCCATCAATCCTCCCATCTATCCACCAAACCACCCATCCATTAATTACCCATCTATCCACCCAACCACCCACCCATCAATCCGCCCATCTATCCACCAAACCACCCATCCATTAAGTACCCATCAATCCACCCAACCACCATCTTAATTACCATCAATCTCCATTATCCACCCAACCACCATCCATTAATACCATCTATCCACCCAACCACCCACCATAATTACCCATCAATCCACCCATCTATCCACCTATCCATTAATTACCCATCATCCACCAACCACCACCATTAATTACCCATCTATCCACCCAACCCCCATCCATTAATTACCATCTATCCACCCAAACCACCCATCCATTAATTACCCATCATCCACAACCACCCATCTTAATTACCATCATCCACCACAACCACCCATCCATTAATTACCCATCTATCCACCAACCACCCATCCATTAATTACCCACTATCCACCAACACCACCCATCCATTAATTACCCATCTATCCACCACCACCCATCCATTAATTACCCATCATCCACCCAAATCCATCACCCAACCATTATTTTACCCATCTATCCACCCAACCCACCATCATTAATACCCACTATCCACCCAACCACCAATCACTTAATTACCATCATCCACCCAACCACCATCCATTAATTACCCATCTATCCACCCAACCACCATCCATTAATTACCCATCATCCACCCAACCACCCATCCATTAATTACCCATCTATCCACCCAACCACCCATCCATTAATTACCCATCTATCCACCCAACCACTCATCCATTAATTACCCATCTATCCACCCAACCACCCATCCATTAATTACCTATCAATCCACCCAACCACCCATCCATTAATTACCCATCTATCCACCCAACCACCCATCTATTAATTACCCATCTATCCACCCAACCACCCATCCATTAATTACCACAATCCACCCACCACCCACCATTAATACCCATCTACCACCCAACACCATCCATTAATTACCCATCTAGCCACCCAACCACCCATCCATTAATTACCCATCTAATCCACCCAACCACCCATCCATTAATTACCATCAATCCACCCAACCACCATCCATTAATTACCCATCTATCCACCCAACCACCATCCATTAATTACCCATCAATCCACCAACCACCACCATCCATTAATTACCCACTATCTATCCACCCAACCCCATCCATTAATTACCATCAATCACCACCCCATCATTAATTACCATCATCCACCACACCATCCATTAATTACCCATCAATCCACCCAACCACCCATCCATTAATTACCATCAATCCACCCAACCACCCATCCATTAATTACCCATCTATCCACCAACCACCATCATTAATTACCCATCAATCCACCACCACCATCCATTAATTACCATTATCCACCAACCACCCATCCATTAATTACCCATCAATCCACCCAACCACCTATCCATTAATTACCCATCTATCCACCCAACCACCCATCCATTAATTACCCATCAATCCACCCAACCACCCATCCATTAATTACCCATCTATCCACCCAACCACCCATCCATTAATTACCCATCAATCCACCCACCACCCATCCATTAATTACCCATCAATCCACCCACCACCATCCATTAATTACCATCAATCCACCCAACCACCTATCCATTAATTACCCATCTATCCACCCAACCACCTATCCATTAATTACCCATCTATCCACCCAACCACCGATCCATTAATTACCCATCAATCCACCCATCTATCCACCTATCCATTAATTACCCATCTATCCACCCAACCACCCATCCATTAATTACCCATCATCCACCCACCACCATCCATTAATTACCCATCAATCCACCCAACCACCCATCCATTAATTACCCATCTATCCCCCCAACCACCGATCCTTTAATTACCCATCAATCCACCCAACAACCCATCCATTAATTACCCATCTATCCACCCAACCACCCATCCATTAATTACCCATCTATCCACCCAACCACCCATCCATTAATTACCCATCAATCCACCCAACCACCCATCCAGCTACCCATCAATCCACCCAACCACCCATCCATTAATTACCCATCTATCCACCCAACCACCCATCCATTAATTACCCATCAATCCACCCAACCACCCATCCATTAATTACCCATCAATCCACCCAACCACCCATCCAACTACCCATCAATCCACCAACTTACGTGTCTCTATTCTTCCAGCCATCAAGTAGACCATCACAGACCACAGAATGCCTCCACCAATCTATCCAGACAGATTACTTATTGGTGCCATTACAGTGAACTTCGCCGTCATTTTATATACAATGCTTTTCTTCCTGGGAATTGTAAGCAAGGATTTTCGTTGTTATTTCGTCACGGATATGATTGAACGGAGCTTTCGCTCAGCATTTGGTACGTTGCCGTCTCGCACCGTCGTCATCGTTAACATGAAGCTTAACACAAGAACCCTCTATCTAGGACTTATAGTTTGACGTCATTTTTTAGGGGTTTTTTTGCACCGTCCAGTGAGTTGTCGCTAGTAGTGCTCAAGAGAACAAGTGATTCTGTTTGTTAAACTGTTGAATACAACTCACAATTTGTTTTCTTTTGTGGCCAAAGACTTGTCTTTTGACGTAATTTTTGTTCGGTGTCAGGCCATACGTTTACGATGACTATGCTAGTACTCCCTGTGGCACTCCAGCTTATACCGTAGCCATCATTAACTAATAGCCCGACACTAGAACCTACACAAAGACTTATCTGCGGCTATGTGGTCTTGTGGTATGACACTCGTTTTCGGATCCGAAGGTCCTGGGTTCGAGCCTCGCTCGGCGCATACATAGTTGATTCCTTGGAAAAGACTCTTTACTCACATTCTCTCACCGTACTCAGGTGTAAAATGAGTACCTGACCGTTAACAGCGTTGTCTCTGTCCGAAAAAAATGTAACATCGCCTAACAGGCGTCATGTCTCGTCTTACATGTTAAGTGTTGTTGTTGGCCAGGGACCCCTTGTAAAGCGCTTTGAGCACGTTTAGTGGATATTGCGCTATATAAAAGCTCAATTTAAAAAAATTTAAATATTTTAACGTCATTCTCTTTCTTCGTCTAATATATTAATACGATTCAATTCTTATCGTTATTTTTTTGAGGCTATATAAGCACGTTGGTGGGTTGGTTTGTATTGTTTTTTG
The DNA here is from genome assembly GCF_034508935.2 of Berghia stephanieae. Taxonomy (NCBI): domain Eukaryota; kingdom Metazoa; phylum Mollusca; class Gastropoda; order Nudibranchia; family Aeolidiidae; genus Berghia; species Berghia stephanieae. The sequence goes on along the minus strand of NC_088366.1, from coordinate 7,220,763 downwards.
TTTTGTTTTTTTTTTAGTACGTCCTTTCGTTACGTCATACATAGATACCGTCGCCTAGGCATTCCATGAAGGCATATAGATAATTGATGAAACAAGATGTCTGATGTCAACAGGAATCACCCATGTTGTCACAGTGAGCAAACTGGGAGTTGGAAAGATGGGGGGCAGCGTGGCTCAGCGGTAACGGTCTTTGCTTTATACCCGAAAGGTACCGAGTTCGATCACCCGCCGCTGCGGTGTGCGGCCTTGAGCAAGTCACCTCGCTCTAGCTCAATTTGCGGCGCTGCACTGCGGCTGACGCCTGGGTTATTCCAGTCTCCTCTTGGAATAGGCCCTAGAGAAAAAATTCCCCTATGTGATGAATAAAGGGAATTTTATTTATTTATATATTTTGACCAAAAAACTCGTCCTTCAATAAGAATAATTTGATGTTAATGATTTTGTCAAAAACTCTCAAACATGGGGTTTCTTTAAAGACGTCCTTTTGTTTGTCATGGCATGCTGGGGAGTCTCTGGTCTGTCTTCCCATCCTAACCTGTATTCCTTGTCAGCTGATATAACATCAGATACATGACATGTTCCTCATATAATTCATTTTTATAGGGTTTATTTAGCCAAGTAGCCTTCATTCTGTCTTTCCCACAGTCTCTTTCATGTTCGCCCATTCCCCGCCACCTTCTGTTTCCTGGCTTGCAGTTATCTATTTCAGTTATTCATTCTGCTTAACCCTCTCCTTACCAACTATAGGAAAATCGTCACATTCGTTACGATACAACCAACATTTTTCTTATTCAATTTTCTTTTGTACATCATAAAATTTAAAGAAAATGAACAGTGTGTTATAGATTACGTTTTGCAAAAGAAACTAGATCTATGTATCGCAAGAATTTCAATGCTATTATGTCTGAGTGATAAAAAATCTATTTTTGTGTTAGTTGGGTGTGAAGTTTTGGGGAAATCTTGAAAATGGCTGGTAAGGAGAGAGTTAAAGGGCCATAATATTTCATGAACAGAGGATCGTCACGTCCTGGGTCATTTGTGTCGATGAGAGATTCTGTGGGCCTTAAACAAAGGGATACCAGCCCTTTCCCCTAAAAATCTCAATTTTTAAAGAAGGATACATGATTACAATCAATCACAGATAGTCATGCAGAAGACATGGGCCACAGGCCGACCAAAGAGGGAATATAGAAGTGTTAAAGTTACAGCAATAGGAAACAAGTATGAGCTATAGGGGTAGATTAAGAAAAGTAAAGACATACAGAAGACACCACAATACAGAATGAGTGTGAGGTGGGTGGGTGAGGAGCAGAGCGTGTACCACTTACCGGTGGGTTCTGTCTCCTGCACCTTAAGAGGAAGGGGTCCCACCTACTCCCTATATACCACCGGGGACTCGGTCGCGCCCATCATAAACTCAGTAGAAAAAGGGAACACCACGGGAAGGTGCTGTTATGGACACAATAATGCATGAGTGGCCATATGCAATAATTTCTGTCAGACAGGATTACGCGGCGATCAATGCACCTGGAAATGAGAGGTGTTGGGTTCGAAATGCACATCGATTTCCTTTCAGCAAGCGGGACGTCCGACCCAGATCTTGCAGCTCCCCAAAGACGTCTAAGTTTCAGATTTGAAAGTATACGACAATATAATGATGACGATTATACTACTACTACTACTACTACTACTACTACTACTACTACTACTACTACTACTACTACTACTACCACTACTACTACTACTACTACTACTATACTAACTACTACTACTACTATACTACTACTAACTACTACTACTATACTATAACTACTATACTACTACTACTATACTATACTACTACTACTATACCTACTACTACTACTACTACTACTACTACTACTTACTACTATACTACTACTACTCTACTACTACTACTACTACTACTACTACTACTACTACTACTACTACTACTACTACTACTACTACTACTACTACTACTACACTACTACTACATACTACTACTACTACTATCTACCACTACTACTACTACTACTACTACTACTACTACTACTACTACTACCACTACTACTACTACTCATACTACTACTACTACTACTTACTATACTACTACTACTACTTACTATACTATATATAATAATAATATATATAATAATATAATAATATAATAATAATAATAATAATAATATAATAATAAAATAAAAAATAATAATAATAATAATAATAATAAAAATAATGACTTTATCCTGACACTAGCACGATGCTTCTTCCCTGTATTTCAGTGTTACACAAGTTTACCCTGGTCACCTCTCTTCTGGCTACTTTCCTGGGATGGTTGTGCGCCACCATCCTCACCATTTACACCTACAAAAGACTTCACAGTTCCAATGGATTTGTCTACGATCCGGGAGAAGTCGCTCACATGACCCCCATCCTTGCCTTTATGACAGGTAAGTGACGATAAATAATAGAGCAGGCACTGGAGTTCGGCTATATGGTCTCGTCATCGGATCGGGTGGTCGTGGGTTCGAGCCCTCCTTTACGTGGCGCATAGTTGAGTCGGAAAAGGCTCCTTACTCACAATATCTCATCGTGGTCAGGTGCAAAATGAGTACCTGGCCGTTAACAGTGTTGTGTCTGACCTCAAAATTATAACATCGCCTAACAGGTGTTTTGTTTGTCTCGTCTTACTACAAGATAAGTGTTGCTCTTGGCTATGGATCCCCTGTAAAGCGCTTTGAGCACGTTTAGTGCTATTGCGCTATATAAGCGCTAAAGGTGTTGGTGTAATGATATATGTAAAACGTGGATAGAGGTGAATGTAAATGTCCCGGACTAAGCAGAAAGGAAAATACAAGGGGGCAAAAATCTCCTAGGATAACAGGATCGTACGTTGTTGCTCACACCAAGAACCAAGCCCGTAAATTTTGGCGCTCGGTCATAATTCGTTAATTCACTCAATCCTAGAGAATTTAATAAGCATGTGCATAGATAAAATTAAGTATGCCTTTTCAGCCATGACATCATAAGACATCGTCGCCTATGCATTCCACGAAGGAATATAGATAACTCATCAAGCAATATAGTGCATAGATAGTTTTGTTCAAATACCATTGACATGCAAAAATTAAAAACATTAGCTTTGATATGATGATACGTCTTTATTTTGTCTCAATATAAGCACGACTGTTGGGGTGGTTTGTAGTTTGTTTTTTTTTTTTTTGTTTTTGTTTTTTTTTTTTGTTTTTTGTTTTATTATTATTATTATTATTATTATTATTATTATTATTATTATTATTATTATTATTATTATTATTATTATTATTATTATTATTATTATTATTATTATTATTATTATTATTATTATTATTATTATTATATTATTATTATTATTATTATTATTATTATTATTATTATATTATTATTATTATTATTATTATTATTATTATTATATATTATTATTATTATTATTATTATTATTATTATTATTATTATTATTATTATTATTATTATTATTATTATTATTATTATTACACCCTTCCGCTACAGAATGATTAGATACGGTCGCCTAGGCATTCCATGAAGGAATAAAGATAATTCATCATCAAACAAGATGTCTGATGTCAACAGGAATCACACATGTTGTCCAAAGTGAGCAAATTGGGGATTAAGAATCTTTCCCAATAAAATAAACCCGATAAAAAATAAATATAAAAATATAAAAATAAAAATAAATACAGTCCACTCCGGATAATCGCAACACCTTGGGATCAGCAAAAATGTTGCGATTATCCGAAGTTGAGTTTCTTTGTCCACTGTAGCAACATTTTCCCTCTGAGTTTACACAACCTTGGACAGCGCAGGGTCTCATTAAAATGTGTGTGTTTTTAAAATTTGTTTTTGCTTTTGTTTGATTGGTTTCTTGAATTTGCCACTTCTGAGATCGAAAATTTGTTGCGATTAATCAGTGGCTTTTATATAGAACTAATTTCGTTTCTTGGGAAATGTTGCAATTAACCGAAAGATATATAAATTATAACAACAAAACCATTAAATAATAGTGCTCAACTTTTTGTTAAAAGGAGCTATTTATAAAATATTTCAAGTATAATTATGATCAACCTCTACAATATTGTTTCGAGAAATTTTGAAAATGTTTATGGCGTCTAATATTATTTCATTATGTTTCATCCATTTCCAGCATTCCTACTGGCTGTCAGCGTCTACATGTTTGGGTATTTCAAAACATCTTCCTGCTTCGGTCTGATGGTCCTCAGCATGCTGTTCCTTGTCGTGGGAGGATATTTCCTGATTCGACATTTCGAGTTTGAGAGAATCGGTCAGGAGATTTTGGCGCAAAGGGGGCTCAGGAAGCAACAGATGCTAGAGCTTATACAGCAACGACGGCGGGAGATGAAACAGAAGTTGTCTGTGGGTCATACCGAGGTGTAACCCTGGATTGCTATCAGAGACAGAAGTTGTCTGTGGGTCATACCGAGGTGTAACCCTGGATTGCTATCAGAAACAGAAGTTGTCTGTGGGTCATACCGAGGTGTAGCCCGGATATGCCAACAGAGACAGAAGTTGTCTGTGGGTCATACCGAAGTGTAGCCCTGGATTACTATCAGAAACAGAAGTTGTCTGTGGGTCATACCGAGGTGTAACCCTGGATGGCTATCAGAAACAGAAGTTGTCTGTGGGTCATGCCGAGGTGTAACCCTGGATTGCTATCAGGGATAGAAGTTGTATGTGGGTCATACCGAGGTGTAACCCTGGATGGCTATCAGAGACAGAAGTTGTCTGTGGGTCATGCCGAGGCGTAGCTCTGGATTGCTATCAGAGACAGAAGTTGTCTGTGGGTCATGCCGAGGTGTAACCCTAGATTGCTATCAGAAACAGAAGTTGTCTGTGGGTCATGCCGAGGTGTAACCCTGGATTGCTATCAGAGATAGAAGTTGTCTGTGGGTCATATCGAGGTGTAACCCTGGATGGCTATCAGAGACAGAAGTTGTCTGTGGGTCATGCCGAGGTGTAGCCCTGGGTGGCTATCAGAGACAGAAGTTGTCTGTGGGTCATGCCGAGGTGTAGCTCTGGATGGCTATCAGAGACAGAAGTTGTCTGTGGGTCATGCCGAGGTGTAGCTCTGGATGGCTATCAGAGACAGAAGTTGTCTGTGGGTCATGCCGAGGCGTAGCTCTGGATGGCTATCAGAGACAGAAGTTGTCTGTGGGTCATGCCGAGGCGTAGCTCTGGATGGCTATCAGAGACAGAAGTTGTCTAGTAGTGGTGCATGGCCGATGCGTAGCTCTGGATGGCTATCAGAGACAGAAGTTGTCTGTGGGTCATGCCGAGGCGTAGCTCTGGATGGCTACATGAAGTTTTGATTATCTGTGATGAAGATAATTATGATTCTATGGTGATAAAATAATGATAACATAGTAAGGATGACGATGATGATGATAATAATGACTATCATGATCGATGGTGATGGTGATGGTGATATAGTAATAATAATTGTTATAATAATAATGATAATAATAATAATAGTCTATTAATAATATTGATGATGACGATGATAATAATAATAATAATAATAATAATAATAATAATAATAATAATAATAATAATAATAATAATAATAATAATAATAATAATAATAATAATAATAATAATAATAATAATTGACTTGACTTGACTTAGATGCCTTTCGCGTCTCGACCGAAAGATCGGGTCGCCTTGGCTGTTTCCAGTATTTCCTGTGTGAGGTGTCTCCAATATTGCCGGTCCTCTGCTAGGGTTCTCAGATTTTCAAGGTCCCCTGCCGTTATGAGACTAATGCTTTGTCCAAGTGTTGTGAGGTTTTTGTTTAGGATCACAGGGAGTGTTGTGATCGGTCTTCCTCTGAAAAGGTTCCCGTGTTTTTGGAAGTATCCCGACATGGCTTGGTTAGCTGGTATGTTTTTGTCCCTGCGTAGTATGTGACCGAAAAGTTGCCATTGTTGTTGTAAAATGTTAAGGGAGATTGGTCTTTCTTTTGTGATCTTATAGAGTGATTCATTTGAGATCTTTTTTGGGTATTTGATGATAATAATAATGATAATAATAACGACGACGACGACGACGATGATGATGGTGGTGATGATGATGGTGATGATGATGATGATGATGATGATGATGATGATGATGTTGATGATGATGATGATGATTATGGCCTACATAAGTTTCAAAACACGACATTACTGTTCTACCCATGGAGTTTTAAAAAAAGCCCAAACAATATAAATTATAAAACAAAAATAACAAACAAAAAACGTGAAAACCAAATGTTGATTTTGGTAGTACCTGGTACTTTCAAGGTTCTAGCGTTGCCATCTTTAACTTATAGCCTGACACAAAGACCCACTAGGACTTATCTTTTGACGTCATATTTTAAGTTTGTGCACAGCCAGGTGAGTTGTCGTTAGTAGTGCTCAATGAAGCAATTATTTATCCCATTGGTTGAACTATAGAATAGAACTCCGAATTTGTTTTCTTTTTTTTTTTTTTTTTTTTTTCGAACGACTTGTCTTTTGACGCCATTTTTTGGCCAGTGTCAGGCTGTAGCCACCGTTAACTTATTGCCTGACACTGACCAAAAAAATGACGTCAAAAGACAAGTATTTGGCCACAAAAGAAAACAAATCGTGAGTTGTATTCAATAGATCACCAATGGAAACACTTGTTTCCTTGAGCTCTTCTAACGACAACTCACAAGACGGTGCAAAAAAAAAAAAAAACACAAAAAAACAACTAAAAATGACGTCAAACTATAATTATAAGTCCTAGAGGGTTCTAGCGTAGCTATCGTTAAAATATAGCCTGACACTAGAACCATAGCCATCGTTAACTTATAGCCTGACACTGACCAAAAAATGACGTCAAAATGCCAGTCTCTGGCCACAAAAGAAAACAAATCGTGAGTTGTAATCAATAGTTCAGCCAATGAAATAACTTGTTTCCATGAGCACTACTAACGACAACTCACTTGGCGGTGCAAAAATCAAATAATGACGTCAAAATGCCAGTCTTTTTGGGTTTCATTGTCAGGCTATAACTTAACGATGGCAACGCTAGAACCCTCTGAGACTTATAGTTTGACGTAATTTTTTAGGTCAGGCTATAAGTTAACGATGGCTACGGTCAGGCTATAAATGTAAGTTAACGATGGCCACGGTCAGGCTATAACTATAAGTTAACGATGACTACGGTCAGGCTATAAGTTAACTATGGCTACGGTCAGGCTATAACTGTAAGTTAACGATGGCTACAGTCAGGCTATAACTGTAAGTTAACTATGGCTACGGTCAGGCTATAACTGTAAGTTAACGATGACTACGGTCAGGCTATAAGTTAACGATGGCTACGGTCAGGCTATAACTATAAGTTAACGATGACTACGTCAGGCTATAACTATAAGTTAACGATGACTACGGTCAGGCTATAAGTTAACGATGGCTACGGTCAGGCTATAACTATAAGTTAACGATGGCTACGTCAGGCTATAACTATAAGTTAACGATGACTACGGTCAGGCTATAAGTTAACGATGGCTACGTCAGGCTATAACTATAAGTTAACGATGGCTACGTCAGGCTATAAGTTAACGATGACTACGGTCAGGCTATAAGTTAAAGATGACTACGGTCAGGCTATAAGTTAACGATGACTACGGTCAAGCTATAAGTTAACGATGACTACGGTCAGGCTATAAGTTAACGATGACTACGTCAGGCTATAAGTTAACGATGACTACGGTCAGGCTATAAGTTAATGATGACTACGGTCAGGCTATAAGTTAACGATGACTACGGTCAGGCTATAAATTAACGATGACCACGGTCAGGCTATAAGTTAACGATGACTACGGTCAGGCTATAAGTTAACGATGACTACGGTCAGGCTATAAGTTAACGATGACTACGTCTGACGTCGCCACGCGACGCCCTGTGCGCGAGCTCGGGGAACGTAATCGTTAACTTGCTATCATTGGCTATTCGTCCAGAGTCCGTAGCCAAACAATGTTGTTGTTTTCGACTGTGTGACACTGCGGCTTGTTGACTCGGCGTGATTATTTGAATGAGTTACAAGCTTTGCATGACTGGCCTTTTGCATTGGGCCAAATACAATCATTTTTTGTTGTTATTTTATGAAAGACGAATTGATGCTGTGCAATTGATTAAAAAACGCCTAACATCCGCCAGTCGGATATAATGTACCAATACATGAAATAATGTATAGAGAGAATGAAGTTGACGTCAAAAGGGTCTTTGTTATTGTTTTTACCATACACGTTTATGAGTAATTCTCACTGCACTGTATTAACCAGATTATCAACGTTTATGGTGACACATAGTTTGGTGTGTGGTCCATTATACTTCCGGATGGCAATGTTATGAGCTTCTCAGTCAAGCGCATACTATGTATAACCTGAATCGTTAATAGTATGCGTTTGGCTAAGAGGCTCACAGCATTGCCACCCGGAAATATAACGGACCAACAAACTATGTGTAACCTTGAACGTCTATAGTCTGGTTAATACAGTTTATTGAAAATTACTCAAAAACGCGAATGGCAAAAAAAAAAACAAAAAAAAAAAACAATTACGAAGACTGAGTGACGTCAACTTCAGACTATTTATAACCTGAAACGTTAATAGATGGTATGCGCTTGGCTAAGAAGCTCACAACATTGCCGTCCGGAAGTATACGGACCCACACACAAAACTATGTGTAACCATGAACTTTTATAGTCTGGTTAATACAGTTTAGTGAGAATTGCACATAAAAGTTGATGGAAAAAAAGCAATAACAAAGAGTCGAGTGACGTCAGCTTCATTCTATCTATAACGTACCAAAACACAGAATAATGTGTAACCTGAAACGTTTATAGAAATAGGCTTCAACAATGGTGACGTCACTTCCCTCGTTATGACGCATAGTAACTTGGTAACTGGTACTAAACTATCGGAACAATGGCGTACGCCCTTTTGAAATACTTCTCCGTCGAGGATAAAAGGCATCCAGAGGAGAAAAACAGTATAAATCTGATCATGTTTTGACTTTTATATAGATAGAATGCGCTTTGCCAAGGAGTTCACAACATTGCCATCCGGAAGTATAACGGACCAACACACAAACTCTGTGTAACCATGAACTTTTATAGTCTGGTTAATACAGTTTAGTGAGAACAACTCACAAACGCGGATGGCAAAAACAATAACAAAGGCCTGAGTGACGTCATCAGCATACTATCTATATTCTGATCACATGACACGGGGGAAAGTTCTAGCCAGTATGAATAATAAAAATTACCGATTTTCATTGTTTAGAACCAAGCTGCTGGATGCTGGGCGGACGTGACATCAGACTATTGAATCCAATTGACGTCACTCACCCGATTGTTATTGTTTTTAGTTTTTACCCAGCAATTTTTATGAGTTTTCTCATGAAATTCTATCAATCGAACCATAAATAAACATTCAAGGTTAAACAGAGTTTTGTGTTTTGGTTTGTTATGTCGTAGCTACCATTAACTTATGGCCTGACACTGAACGTAACCATTATCATCTTTTAGATAGTATGCACTTGGATAAGAAGTTAACAACATTGCCATCCGGAAGTATAACTGGCCGACGCACAAAACTATTTGCAACCATGAACGATTATAGTCTGGTCTATAGATAGTATGCAGATGACGTCACTCAGGCCTTTGTTATTGTTTTTGCCATCCGCGTTTGTGAGTTGTTCTCACTAAACTGTATTAACCAGACTATAAAAGTTCATGGTTACACAAACTTTGTGTGTTGGTCCGTTATACTTCCGGATGGCAATGTTGTGAACTCCTTGGCCAAGCGCATTCTATCTATACAGTTTAGTGAGAATTACTCATAAACGCGGATGGCAAAAAAAAAACAATAACAAAGACCTGAGTGACGTCAACTTCGAACTATCTATAGATAGTATGCGCTTGGCTAAGAAGCTCATAACATTGCCATCCGGAAGTACAACGGACCAACACACAAAACTGTGTGTATCCATGAACGTTTATAGTCAGGTTAATACAGTTCAGTGAGCATTACTCATAAAACGCGGATGGCAAAAACAATAACAAAGACCTGATTGACGTCATCTTCGAACTATCTATAGATAATATGCAGATGACGTCACTCAGGCCTTTGTTATTGTTTTTACCATCCGCGTTTGTGAGTTGTTCTCACTAAACTGTATTAACCAGAATATAAAAGTTCATGGTTACACAGAGTTTGTATGTTGGTCCGTTCTACTTCCGGATGGCAATGTTGTGAACTCCTTGGCCAAGCGCATTCTATCTATAGCCTGACACTGACCGTAGCCATCATTAACTTATAGATAGTTCGAAGATGACGTCACTCAGGTCTTTGTTATTGTTTTTTACCATCCGCGTTTATAAGTAATGCTCACTGAACTGTATTAACCTGACTATAAACGTTCATGGATACAAACATGTTTTGTGTGTTGGTCCGTTATACTTCCGGATGGCAATGTTATGAGCTTCTTAGACAAGCGCATACTATCTATAGCCTGACATTAGCCATCGTAAAGTTATAGCCTTGGCACTGACCAAAAATGACGTCAAAAGTCAAGTCTTTGACCACAAAAGAAAACAAATCGTGAGTTGTATTCAATAGTTCAACCAATGGGATCACTTGTTTCCTTGAGCTCTGCAAACAACTCACTTGACGTTGCACAAACCTTAAAAACGACGTCAAACTATAGATAGAATGCGCTTGGCCAAGGAGTTCACAACATTGCCATCCGGAAGTATAACGGACCAACACACAAACTCTGTGTAACCATGAACTTTTATAGTCTGGTTAATACAGTTTAGTGAGAACAACTCACAAACGCGGATGGCAAAAACCATAACAAAGGCCTGAGTGACGTCATCTGCATACTATCTATAAGTCCGAGTGGATTCTGGTGTCAGGCTATAGATAGTATGCGCTTGGCTAAGAAGCTCATAACATTGCCATCCGGAAGTTTAACGGACCAACACACAAAACTATGTGAATCCATGAACGTTTATAGTCAGGTTAATACAGTTCAGTAAGCATTACTCATAAACGCGATGGCAATAAAAAAAAAAAAAACAATAACGAAGACCTGAGTATCTATAGATAGAATGAAGTTGACGTTACTCAGGTCTTTATTATTGTTTTTTGCCATCCATGTTTATGAGTAATTATCACTAAACGGTATTATCAAGACTCTAAGCACAGAGCTTTGTGTGTTGGTCCGTTATACATCCGGATGGCAATGTTGTGACTTTCTTAACCAAGGGCATACTATCCATATGATAACGATGGCTACGGCTATGTCCGGCTGGCGGATGTTGTGAGCTTTTTGGTTAATGCAAAGCACCGATATAGATAGAATGCGCTTGGCCAAGGAGTTCACAACATTGCCATCCGGAAGTATAACGGACCAACACACAAACTCTGTGTAACCATGAACTTTTATAGTCTGGTTAATACAGTGTAGTGAGAACAACTCACAAACGCGGATGGCAAAAACAATAACAAAGGCCTGAGTGACGTCATCTGCATACTATCTATATCATACATTCAAAGGGTGGAACAAAACTGACGTCACTCAACTCTTTGTTATTGTTTTTAGACTGCCATTATTATAATTAGTTCTCACTAAATTCTATCAATCAGACTATAGATAGTTAGAAGATGACGTCACTCAGGTCTTTGTTATTGTTTTTTGCCATCCGCGTTTATGAGTAATGCTCACTGAACTGTATTAACCCGACTATAGACGTTCATGTATACACACAGTTTTGTGTGTTGGTCCGTTATACTTCCGGATGGCAATGTTATGAGCTACTTAGCCAAGCGCATACTATCTATAAACGGTCGAGGTTACACAGTGTTATTATTTATTTATTTTTTTTTTTGGGGGGGGGGGGGGCTGTGTGTTGGTACATTCTATGCGGCTGGTGGGTGTTGTGAGTTCTTCAGATAAACGTAACGCATCAATAATTTTATGAGAAGAAATCCCAAAACGATTGCTCTAAACAATAACAAAGATCTGAGTGAAATGAATTTCGTTCCTTCTATTGATGCCATGCGTTTGGGGGAAAATAGTCACCATATCCACCAGACGGATAGAGCGTACCGCGAACAAAGCTATGTGCCACCTTTATCGTTTATAGATAGAATGCGCTCGGCCAAGGAGTTCACAACATTGCCATCCGGAAGTATAACGGACCAACACACAAACTCTGTGTAACCATGAACTTTTATAGTCTGGTTAATACAGTTTAGTGTGAACAACTCACAAACGCGGATGGCAAAAACAATAACAAAGGCCTGAGTGACGTCATCTGCATACTATCTATAGTCGGATTGATATAGATGATGTGCGTTTAGGTAAAATACTCATAACATCCGCAAGCCGAATATAGGGTGCCAGCACACAAGACTATGTGTAACCTTATAAGAATCTTGAGCTTTTATATAGAGCAATATCCCACGACACGTGCTCAAAGCGCTTTACAAAACTTTTGTGTTTATAGTCTGATCAATAGAATTTAATAAGAATTAATGATGAAATTGACTGTCTAAAAATAGCTGAGTGACGTCAGCTTTGTTCCTTTTTATATCATGAATACTCTTCAACGTCACTTCCTTCCTAATGACGCATGGTAACTTAGTAACACTGGCTCTTAACTATCGGAACAATGGCGGACGCCTACATGAACTATTTCTCCGGCGAGCATAACAGCGTACCCAGAGGGTAAAGAAACATAAATTTGATCATGTTTTGACTTTTACACATTCTGATCACAAGGCATATGAAAAGTTCTAGCCAGCATGAAGAATAAAAAGTATTGATTTTCCTTGTTTAGAACCAAGAAGGCCGCCATTGCCGGGCAGCGTGACATCAGACTACTGAATCCAATTCAACAGCACCTGAATCAACGATGCCCGATGTATCAATTATAACCAGTAGATTTTTGACCAATCAAAACATGGAATTTGTGACACGCCTTCACACGTGCTCGGACAAACACAGTTGGTTGTTTATAAACGATAACGTGAATGAAATCGACCTCCATCTGATCATTGTTATTGTTTTATACCGCCAAATGGGTGACTAGTTTTCACACGATTTTCTCGATCATACTATATCTAAACGTTAAAGTTTACACATAATTTCCTATGTTGGTTCTATTGATCAAGCGGTAGAACAGTGGATATTTTATTTAAACACATACCATCAATATTAAAGCCTGTGTAGTTTGCTATGTTTACCAATCAATGTCATTGTTTACATTATGACGACTGTCCGAGAGGCGTGGTTATCTACTAAGTGTCGAATGGTCATGAATTGTTATAAAACGACGTGCAATTATTTGCAGGTCTGATAACCCAATTCCTTATAGGTTCACTGTTGTAATGGACATCTCAAAAATAAAATAAAAGACGCAAAATATTGTCCATTACAACAATGTTAAACTTGGCCCATAATTAATAGGTTCGGATGTCAGACCTGCATATATATATATATATATATATATATATATATATATATATATATATATATATATATATATATATATATATATATATATATATATATATATGTATGTATGTATGTATGTATGTATGTATGTATGTATACACGCCGTTATAAAATCATCTGTCACTGCTGTTGTCACGTGAAACTATTTGGTATTTTCCTTTTTCGGGGAGTTTTCTCTTTTAATTCCCTTTCTTCTTTATTTTTTCTTTTTCTTTTTTTTTACCGTTACTTTCCTGATGTCTGTACGTGATCATTGATAAAACATCATCTGTTGTTTTCCCTAAAAAAGAAAAAGTGACTTTGCGTACATTTTCATTGTTGAGGAAAGTCGTAATATAATTCGTTCATCAGTGAAAAGATGAAAAATAAAGAAGAAGAAGAAGAAGAAGAAGAAGAAGAAGAAGAAGAAGAAGAAGAAGAAGAAGAAGAAGAAGAAGATAAAAAGACTGAGGTGAATGAAACTGATCGCTGACATGAGTGAATAAGTAAAATTAAACATTATTGAAAAACGAAACTCAACATTATTGAAAAAACGAAATGTTTAGAGAGAAACTAAACGAAACGAAATAGTTGGGATTTTTTAAAACATTGATTCTTTGCTTTGCCATTCAATGACAGAATACCGTTCTTAATATTTTGGCCAGTTAATGTTGACGTCACATTTCCATTGATTCCGGTTCATCTCAACGTCAAATGAGTCCAACCCTGAGACTTCGCAGAAAACTCAGGTTTGAAATAATATTGTTATTATGACAAGCAGGAGGTCATCCCCATCTATCGGTAAATGAAATAATAACCGTTTGGTCAACATGAAGACAGAGACGTTTTGTCAACAAATTCCAACCGTTTGACTGACGTAATGACAAATTGAGTACATACAAAGAAGATAAAGGATTTTTGTTTTTCTTTCCACAACGCATGGTAGTATATAAGTGGGAAAATTGACAGGTTTTTCAAATGCTCGATTCTTCAAACTGAAACCCCATCACTGATGGTTGGAAATGGTTTAATTTATCGTTCATTTAATGTGTCCATATTTGATTCAATATTAGACGCGTCGCACCCTTGGAGTCGAGTTGGATAATTTCCAAAAAAATAATAATAAACTTGTTTACAAATTAAAAACAATATATTATTGTTATTATTAATATTTCTTAAAGGTCAGCATGAATTCAAAACGTGTCACCGTTACTTGTGTGTTTTTCATTGTTTTGCTCTCAACACCCTGTGTCCAATTTGCCTCGTCTAGTAAATGGTTCATGAAAGCATTTCACCATCGCCATCATGGTGGTGGAGGAGGAGGAGGTGGTGGTGGGGGTGGGGGTGGTAGCAGCATGAACCTTCTCCAGTTGCTTCTTCCACTCTTGTTAATGGGGGGCGGGACAGGTGCCCTTGGAGCGACCACACAACCGGACGTAATCATTTTGCCACAAACACCAGCAACCAATCCCGCCCTCTTTCCGCCCCCGAGACCACTGCCACCACCAGGATAAGCTTTTTTTAGAAGGACCGAAGATGATGACGTCACTCAGCTCTTTCTTCTTACCATTTTTAGACAGCCTGTTGTTAGTGATTAGTTTTCATTCAGTAAATTAAATGAATCAGTGGGCGGGGCGGGAGTTTTGGAAGGACAACGCCCCGGACTTAAAGCACAAAATTCCAACACCTTTCTACCCCCGAGACCACTGCCACTACCACCAGGATAAGCTTTTAGAAGGAACGAAGATGATGACGCCACTCAGCTCTTTCTTATCGTTTTCAAACAGCCTGATAGTGATTAGATAGTTTTCATTCATTAAATTAAATCAATCAATACTATAATAAACGTTAAACGTTTTATGTTTTTTTTTTTTTTTGTTGTTTGTTTGTTTTTTTTTTTTTTACGACACACCGTTGTTTATGTTGGTAAGTGTTCATTTGACAGGCGGGTGTTGTGAGTATTTTATCAAAACGCATGGCATCAATTTAACTGGTTATTTGAGTCTTTCATTGTGAAACGCGTAGAGTATTGCGAAGCATTGGGGAAAATGCAACAGTATTGTTTCTGATGAAGTTTTTTTTGTTTTTCCCGTCAATTTTAGTTCTTGACAAAACATTTAACTGACTACGACGTGTACATATATGCAGGTCTGACACTTGAACGCAATTATTGTGGGCCTAGTTTAACATTGTTGTAACGGGCAATGTTATTGTGTTTCATTTATTTTTTTTAGATTTCCATTACAACAATGAGCCCCATAATGTATTGGGTTATCAGACCTGCAAATAAGTGCATCTTTATTACCGTTTAATTTACTGTGAGAAATTGATAGGAACTCTACATTACTCTGAACCCCCCCCCCCCCCCCCAAAGAAAGAAAAAAAAAAGAAAATAAAAGAAAAAAACCCAAAAAAAAACAAAAACAAAAACAAAAACAAACCCTACACATTTTTAAAAAATTGGCCAGAAATCTCGTCCTAATAAATGGGGATGAGTTTTCTGGCCATATTTTTAAATACGTGTCTTCGGCGGTTAACATGGGAGGCGCTCAATGGAAGTCACTGTGCTTGACCGTGGCCATCGTGAACTTTTAGCCTGACTTCGCAGCTATCGTTAACTTTTGCCTGACACTGACCGAAAAAATGACGTCAAAATGTCAGTCTTTGGTCACAAAAGAAAACAAATCGTGAGTTGTATTCAATAGTTCAACCAATGGGACCACTTGTTATAGTTATAAAGTGTATCGGGTCATTACAAAAAATGGACGTTTCGGATACAAACCCGAGTTTGTTCCGGATTGGGTTTTTTTTCGACAGAGACAACGCTGTTAACGGCCATGTACTCATTTTACACATGAGTACGGTGAGAGAATGTGAGTAAAGAGTCTTTTCAAGTATGCGCCCAGCGAGGTTCAAACCCAGGATCTTCCGATCCGAAAGCGAGTTTCATACCACAAGGCCACATAGTCGCACACATGAGAAAAAGAAGAAGAAGAAGAAGAAGAAGAAGAAGAAGAAGAAGAAGAAGAAGAAGAAGAAGAAGAAGAAGAAGAAGAAGAAGAAGAAGGAAGAGGAGGAGGAGGAGAAGATGTCGGTGATCCGTCAGGTCTACGAAAGATATGCACCGAAGCTGTGTGTGCGCTGGCCCCCAACCATTTGCCATCTCTTTCTTTCAATGAGACCCCCCAGAGATTCCACCGTTCTAACTCTCAGAGAGATAGTATTCGGCCATAGGATCTTGATCAAGATGTGACAGACCGTCAGATTAAACCTGGCGCTTCAAGTCGTATTATTTTAACCTGAAACTGGCCGGACTCTGGAAGGACACGTATTTGAAAATCTGGCCAGAAAACTCGTCCTTCAAATACCCATCGATTTAAATGACCCTCAACTTGGCAAAATATCTCAAACCTGGGATCCCCGCGAGATCGTCTTTGAAGTCCGAGATTTGAGATATTTGATCAGACAATAAACGTCCAAGGTTTTTGTTTTATCGGTATGTTACACGGCTGGGCGAATCTTGTGAGTGTTTTACCTAAACGCATAGTATGTATCAATAAGTTAACGAAGGCTAAAGAACTGAACAAGTGTGTAGTATGAAAGGTGGCAAAGGTGACAAAGTAAGGAAGACAAATACAAGGAAACAAATCATCCCAAAATATCAATCGACCTCAACTGTGGATCGAATCTCAAGACCTTCTGATTACCGGCCAGACGTGCCGCCATTACATACACACTAGTTCGGTTCTTTATATTACACCAGTGCCTGCTCTTTAACTTCTTAATTTGATATTACCGAAGCCTATACGGGAGAACAGTAACGAAGGTTACGTTTCAAACAGGTGAATAATTTACGTAAACGCATACCATCGATTGTATTACCTGTGTCGTTCGCTTACTTGAACAACCTTTGCCATTGTTTACTGAGTTATAGTTACGACTGTTTGGACTGTCACATTGTGTGCGCCCCATTGCGTAGAATCAGCGCTATTTTAGTTGGAACTCCCAAGGGACCAATAACTCTCCCAGCTAGCTACTGTGCTTGAGGTCATTGGAGTTCAACTGGTATCAGGCAGTGCCGTGTCCAATGGGGGCAATTATGGATATTTATGGTCTTATAATATGTCTGTATAGCGGGAAAACAATTACAGACTCTTTCACTTTATTATTTTAATTCGAAAAATCAGTTGTCTTTCTAAACATCAGTGAAAATTTGATATTCCTGCGGTTAATCGTTTTCTTTATATATCACAAATTGTGGATCTAATTTTAAGTTTCTTGTAAATTATGGTGCACTTAAATAAAAAAAAATTGTTATTCAAAACTCAGAGGCAGTATCTCAAGAGTTTTAATAAATATCAAAAGTACATTTATGCATCTATGTTCCTGTGCATTATAATCATAATGGCAGTTGATTTTCTTGATTTATTCATCGTTTTGTTTATTCTGTATATTTTTCTACCACTACGATTCCTCTCAAACGGTTGTGTTGGTCATAACAGTAAACTGATATGTTTTATGTCTTTATGTGGTAAATAACTCATGAGGATAATATTTTATTGACCAGTAAAAACTAAAAACCAATATTATGTATTATTTCAATCTCTCAATTTACTATCAATCTGCCTATTAAGTATGACCTCTTTACAAGACAAAATTCAATCACCCAACAAAGCTACTGGACATAATACAAATATTGTAGTATCAATCATCAATTACAACTAACACTAAGTACTGGTACGGTTAAAGTAAATGATTTGCTCAAACAGACGGACACAGATGTGGACAAAAGAGGATTCAAAATTATGAGGGTACATGTATATAGTTTATTCTAAGTAGCGACCTCTTTCTCCTTATCGATTATTACATTCAAAACGAACAAACTGTCCATATAGGTTATATAGAATCATCTCCTTTCTTCCAAGAATACACATTCAGTCATTGTCTTATAAAGTCATCTGATATACCACTGAACTCCAGTCAGTCAAATTTAGAGATAAAACAATTGAATAACAGTCACGAGTCAAATCAGTACAACACCACAGGCAAGTAGTAATATAAAAAGCATGAGAAACCCTTGTTAAATTGTTAAATTAAAAATTGCATGATCAGCAGTTTATAACAATAGTGTGTAAGTGTGTTATAGTATTACACGTGTGTAATAGGTGTGTCAATTGTATTATTGTTGTGTGTTGTACACACTTTGCAGTTATTTTTAATTGTATTATTGTGTGTTTTACACACTTTGTAATTATTAATGTCGTTAATATACATGCGTAGGAGAAACCGTTATTAAATTGTAAAATATGTATTATCATTGTATTATAGTAGTGTGTAAGTTTGTTATAGTATTAGATATATATGTAAAACGTGTGTTAATTTTATTATTGTCGTGTGTTTTACACACTTTGTAGTTATTTTTAAAATTGTATTATTGTGTGTTTTACACACTTTGTAATTATTTCTTAACATACATGCGCAGGAGAAACCGTTGTTAATTTCTTTAATATGTATTATGATTATTTTATTATAGTGTAATTGTGCTATAGTATAAGATATATCTAATCCTTGTGTTGATTGTATTATTGTTGTGTGTTTTACACACTTTTAATTATTTCCGTCTTAGATGTGCGATAGCTATATTGATAAGATTTAAAAAATAGATAACAAAAAGTCCATGTTTTAATGTCATTGTCCTAATGTAACGTCTGTGAATAGATACGAAGATGCACCGTCACATAAGTTAATAACACTCACTTTAAACAATGTTGATATATTTTAGAATAATAATAATCATAGGTTCAAAATTACTCATAATAGATCTCGCATCTCTATTCGGATTTGAACTTGAGACATTTTCGTGCGATAGAAAGACGCCTTACAATTTGTTCAATAAAGAATCGGTGTGTGAATACGACACATTATGGTCGTGAGCAAAACACTTCGTTGTTTTCTTGCTATCCTTGTCTTATGACACACTCGATACTCGTAAAAACAGACGGCAGGGGAATAACCTTCGTTCACTCGTCACGTCTTATTGGTACATCTATATTCCGTTCGTGTTATCACCCAATTGACAATGATGATTTGTTAACAACGATCATCTCCAAATGTAACCCCCCCCCCCCCCCTTCTTCATATTTTACAGTCTAATTCAATAAATGGAATACAGCTGCTCTAAATAATTAGTTCGAGTTATTTAGTCATTCATCACAAGAGTTCGCGAAAACGTTATAGAAATAAAAAATAATATACTATCAACTTAAGTAACTGTGACTGTAATTTTGATTATCTCGCCTCATTGGACACTACATTCTAAATATCTCATTTTATTTTGTGTAACCTCACCATTACCACCGCACCATGAAATTAAAACTTCTAGCATCAAAAATAATATTCCATTATTTAACTAAAAAAGATCTTGATATATACAAATGTTCATTAAAAAATAATTATCACGCGTGTCCAATGATGCCACCGTAAAGATAATTTACCCACCAAACGAAGAAGAGATAAATCAAAGATAGTGCAGGGTGTAACAAATACATTCGTTTCGTTTCAAGAAGTGAACTCAACACTGAAATTATGATGAACAGTTTTATTCGATTCATATTATTGTTAATAGAAAAACAGATTAAAGTAGATACCATGTCAGTCAAATCCCTTTTCTTCGTATTCCCCTCCTCTCTTTGAAAATGGATTTTAGAATCGATGATACCAAACGACTATTTTTCGAATTAACAAATTATGATTTGGACTTAATAAACCGTAATCACAGACACGTTAGTAGTTGCATTGTCCTGATTTATTGATGTCTGTGAATCTTAAGTACGAAAATGTCCGAAATAACACGATGTCACGCGGTAATCAATGTTGATATATATTTTTTTAATAATCATGGGTTCAAACTGACTTAAAATAGGTGTAATATCTCTATACAGATTTAATCATGAGAAGTTTTGTTTAATAGTTAAACGCCTTACCACTTATCAACGAAAGGGATCACCATATGAAATCGACACATGGTTATTTGGTGAATTTAGCAACAAAGTGTCTGTTTGCTGTCACCCTTGTCTCAAACAATCAATTTTAAAGAATTATGTAGTTTTTCCAGTGATTTACTGTACTGGGATGGAAGAATTATCATGTATGGTTGTGTTGTTGTTTTTTCTTGGGTTATTTTTCTAAAGCGGGTCTTGTAGTTTGTAATTTCCGTCTTAAATGCCATTTGCTTTATTTTTTTAAATAAGACGACGGAGAATTTTATTTAATGCAATTAAAGTAGGTCTCGTTCTTGTCTTGGTCTGTTAAAATAAATGAGATGACGTCATACACTTAATACAATCCCCGTAGACAATGTTGATATTGTAGAAACCTCCGGTATAGAGATTAGAACATGAATTCGAAATCAAGACGTTTTGGTATGGTAAATTAGACAATCTATCCATCGACAAATTAAAACCTCTTCACTATGTGAATACGACTAGTAGATGGGTGCAATAGGAGGTGAATGTTTTCATTGAAATTTCACGTAGGATCAATTAAATAGAAATACGACCGATAAGCAATGTCCATGTGTCCACACAAGTTAAACCCAATATCATGTTTTACAGTCATATTCTCTTTACCCAATATCATTTTTGGAAACACTTTGATTGGGTTCATGAAAAATTTACATCTGAATCAAAACTAAAAAGAATTGATGACAAAAGCTTTTGTAAAACTCCAAAAACTTTAAACACACGGACTTATTTAAATTGGCTGCTTTTTAATAAAAAATATTCTTGTCTGACATAATACTTGTACCCGTCATTTTCAACATGCGGCGGGTTTCGTGTTTTGTATCATGGACTTGAATTTTTTTTCGCAGCAAGAAATAAATAAATGAAACACAACAATCATTACAATACACAATATTGATTGATCAATTACTTAATACAATAACATTTCCTTGCCAAGTTACTCACTTCGTGAAATAGATTTTGATGAAAAAAAATGAAAAGACAATTCCATCACTTCATGTCCTATATTATGGTTATCATACCAAGACATAACCTAATTGAAAATGTAACAAAAATTTTGTGTATGAATAGTAAATTTTATGAACCAGGTATACATTATCTCTATTTATGACATTAAACCATGAACGTTTTTAACGCACATTTTCAGGGTTTGACCCTATATTTACTGTACTTCTCCAGTAACATTGTCGAAGTTTTTAGATATTTGATACCACAACACTTTTAGATAACAGCTGGTGTTTTTTCCTCAAATTTTATCGATCTGAGCAGATAATATATTTTATCCCAGTGAAACGCTGTCCTAACAGCTGCTATATTTTTGTAAGATGATAACCCAAATAATCAGTAACACCCAATGTGTAAGACGTAGACGTGCAGTCTTTTAGTCGATAGTGTAATATACAAAAACATATGTCAAATGCGTAGTAATACCTAATGGCGATTTACAAGACGGTCAAAATTTATTAAATAAACGTTTTCAGGACAGAATGTATCAATTGAACCTAAGAAATTAATTTTTTTTCAAAGCCAAAATGTGTGTGATGTAATTGATTTTTTTTAAAGCTAAAATTAATAAGATATAAGCTTGATAGCAAAAATTTTTCTAACTAAAACATTTGAAGTAAAACATTGTTGGCTAAAAATGTGAAGTTAAAGTTTTCTTACCAACATTTGGGAAGTAATCATTTTCAGGTCAAAGTTTATGAAATACAAACTGTATGACAAAAATGTATGAAACTAAAGTTTTTTTTTTTTTTTTTATCAAAATAGTGTCTGGTGAAAAAATAAATAAAAAATAAATAAATAAAAATTAAAAGTTTTGTGGTCAAAATGAGTGAAGTAAAAACATTTTTTGACCAAAATTTATAAAATAAAAGTATGCGTGTAAAAATGTATGAAATGAATACTTTCTATCCAAAATCTATGCAATGAAATGTTTTTAGACCAAAATGTTTGTAGTAGTAGTATCTTGATAAAGTTTATGAATCTCTCTCTCTCTCTCTCTCTCTCTCTCTCTCTCTCTCTCTCTCTCTCTCTCTCTCTCTCTCTCTCTCTCTCTCTCTCTCTATGTGTATGTGTGTGTGTGTGTGTGTGTGTATTTGTGTGTGCGCGAGTGAGAGAATTACCAAGAAATATAAGATGAAATCATCTTTATATATATAATATATATAAAGATGATTTCATCTTATATTTCTTGGATATATATATATATATATATATATATATATATATATATATATATATAATATATAAAGATGATTTCATCTTATATTTCTTGGAAATATATATATATATATATATATATATATATATATATATATATATATATATATATATATATATATATATATATATATTTTTTTTTTTTTTTTTTTTTTTTTTTTTTTCAACTTTCCACTTCCTGTCACACTGCATAGAACTTAGTACACGCTACACACTTTTTGTTTACCAACAAAAGAAATGAATCAATATCGATGAAGGCTACCTCAATTCTCATCCCCCCCCCCCCCCCCCCCCCCCCCCCCCCCCGGCCGATTGGATTACCGAAAAAAACGTCGCCGGTTTTTTGCGATTTGGATTTGATTGATTTTTTTTAAATTGTGCAACTTGTGACAAGAAACTTAACAAATTACTGCATTACAACCTTTGTATTAAACATACAACAATTGTGGACTACTATTATGAAGACTAGCATCCTAGACTAGGGGGATGAGAATAGTCACTTCGATCGAAATGAAACTGCACGCACTTTGGATTAATTCAAACGACTTCGAAAAAAGAATTTCCAAGAATGTAGATTGATTATAATTACAGAAATTCTTGAAACACGGAACACGATTTGTATGAGTGAAGCTGTAAAGCAACATCGGGTTAAAACAAGCTTTCGTTAGTGTGTTGCTTGTAGTGTTGGGTTATTTGATCGCTTTTACTCGATCGACGACCGAGTCAGCGTCAGCGAGTCAGCGTCCGATCTCAATGCCGGAAGAGCGAGTCAGTAAAACGATCGAGTTACTAAAACGATCAAGAGGGTTGTGAGCTTGAGACGAGCTTGAGACGATCTTGACACGTGAGACGAGCTTGAGACGATCAGGATCCGAGCGAGCGGAGGGGTAACGAGTGTTTCGAATCATTTCAAATTCAAACGATCACAGTTTGCCATCCGATACCAATCGCCAACGTTTGCACACGGTAGTCTGTGGTTCTTCCACAGCCCTCACTCATTGTCAGATATTAGTGTGTCTGGGTGGCAGGGAAATTGGTATAGGTGTATCATGCGTGTGTAACAAGTCTTCACTAAACCTACTCAAGTTTGACTATCACACACACACACACACACACACACACACACACACACACACACACTAAGGCTATTTCTATGACACACACGCATCCATCTATCAATGAACACTCCTACAGTAGTGCGGCTATGTGGTCTAGTCATGACGTACCTATAGTACTCTAGTCGGCCATGGGTCTAGCGCATTATAATGGTCTAGTGGTATGACACCCGCGTTCGGATCGGAAAGTCCTGGGTTCGAGCCTCGCGCTCGGTGCATAGTTGAGTCTTTGGACAAGGCTCTTTACTCACATTCTCTCACCGTACTCAGGTGTAAAATGAGTACCTGGCCGTTAACAGCGTTGTCTTTGTCTGAAAAATTGTAATATCGCCTAACAGGCGGCATGTCCCGTCCTACATATTAAATGTTGCTGTTGACCAGGGACCCCTTTACAAAGCGCTTTGATCACATTTAGTGGATATTGTAAAGCTCAATGTTTTAAAGTAAAACATTAACTTTGAATATGGAATGTTTCAAGTTTAGATGCCTGTGTATTCTTTGTTAGTTCCCATCATCATCATCATCATCATCATCATCATCATCATCATCATCATCATCATCATCATCATCATCATCATCATCAGGGGCAGCGGTATGGTCTTTGGTTGGCACTCGAAAGGTACCGAGTTCGATCACGCGCCGCTGAGTGGTCTTGAGCAAGTCACCTTGCCCTAACTAAATTTGCGGCGCTGCACTGCGGTTGTCGCTTGGGTTATTCCAGTCTTCCCTTAGAATAGACCCGAAAGACGAATCTCCCGTATGGGATGAATAAAGGGAATTATGTTTAATTTATTTATCATCACCATCATATCAGCGGGATCATCATCATCACCACCACCACCACCATCCTAATAATAATGAATAAAATAAATATCAACACATTTCAATGTAATAATCAATCTAAAATCAATCAGTGCTCCTAAAAGACCCCTTTGATTTCTTTGTCTAATTCGTTCCATACTTTTGGAGTCCCGACAAAGAAAGATTTTCAGCTAATTGTAGTTTATAAATGGGAACATTAATCAGTCGTTTATATTGGAATCGGAGTTGTCTAGCAGGTGTATTAGTTCAAAGCGCATTTCCAATGATTTACCATGCTCAATGAATTTCACAATATTTAATTTAATTTATTCCTCCGGCACGCCATATCGACCATACATCCATTTCGTACAGTAGGTACCGATCGCTGTTTGGAGTCTTTTTGTATTAAAGCTCTTTACAATACCCGTCATTGCTTATAAGATAAGAATACATTCACACCTGAGTCAAGTGCCTTACACACGGACTTAACGTCTGGATCACAATTTTCAACAATCACTGTTACTCATTCGGCCATTGACAAGGCTTGATTTTCTGACAAGAGACACCGTACCACTGAGCGACCGAACAAATAATCACCATCTGCGCCATCGTCATCATCATCCTCATCACGCCGTAACAGCCAGCAATACACAATCATCATCTTCGGGTCCGGTCTATCCGTGTGGGGGGTGGGGGTGGAACCTGCTAAAGTATTTCATTTTTTAAACAGAAACATGATAATCATCATCATCATCATCATCATCGTCATCCATTGTCGTCGGCATCGTTATCATCGTGTCCGGGCAATCCGTGTGTGTCTGGGTGTGGAACCTGCTAAATATTATTATTATCTACCTACCTAATAAAAACACACCATTCTTGTTCATTTATTTTTCAAATAATGAAATGAAAGGCACGACCTTTTCCCGCACACACAAGAGGCGATGACGACCAGTGACAAGTTATGGGAGGTGGGGGCGGCCGACAACTTTTGGCGCGACATAAATATGAAATGTTTAAGGTGACAGCGGGATGATGGTGGTGGGAGGGGGGGGGGGGGGGTCTCAACCCTTCACCATCAACAACTGTTTGATGGCGTGTGTGTGTGTGTGTGTGTGTGTGTGTGTGTATGTGTGTGTGCATGTGTGTGTGTGTGTGTGTGTGTGATGCGACGAACGATCATAATCAAGGCTGCCAGACAGCCAGATTTCTTCTTGCCCAAGTAGTCAAATAGACCCCAAATAGCCAAACACCACAAGCATTCTGACTCCCTTGAAAAACTCATTGGTTTTGATTAACAAAAGAATCGACTACAGTTGGATAAACTTATCTTTTCATTTTTTTTTTTAAATAAAAGATTTTTTTTTTAAATGAATAATAATAGAAAAGCGTTTCTTAGTAACCAATTTTGAACTTGGCCATCTGGCAGCTCCCATCATAACCAGCTGCAGTCAAGCCAGCCACAGACATAATATAAGAGAGGGAGGGGTATGTGAAGTTATCTGTGGCAAACGAGATGCTAGTATTTTTTTTTTTTCAAACGAATCACTGCTCGATGACGTCACTGACTCGAAACCCGCCCGAAACCGACTCGATTTTAGAGGACTCGATCGAAAACCCGCTCGATTTGATCGTTTCAAACTCGACCCAGCACACTGCCAGTGACTCGGCGACCTGATCGGTGTGTGTATGTGTGTACTGTGTTCCGCTTAAAGCATACAGTAGCCTAGTAGCCCATATTATTATCGGTCACATTTTCTCTGAAATTAAATGTGTCCCACTTTTTCTTTTTAACTTGGAAGGTCGGTCACTGTCCGAAATCTCATTCATCCTATGGCGATGACGAATCACGTCTGGTATCAGTTGTTTGATAGGTAGTCGTAGTACACATTGTGTTTTGGATAACCCTTACTGACTACACATCTCAAACTCAATTACGGAGGTAAGACTTTCTGGTACTACCGCAAACTCGGGGACCCAAATAATTTTGAGGGTTTGGGAGGGGGAAAACTTTTTTTCCCCCTTCCAAAACCCCCATATTATTTGGGTCCCCGAGTTTGCGTTAGTACCGACTTTCTGTGTCAGTCATTCCTTCCGTTCTGATTAATTACAGGCGAACACTTTAAATTTAAACTTACTTTCTAATGGGTGCGATCTGTATTCAATTTTCTTCCAACCGAGTCATTGATCACACGATTTGTTGTTGTCCAGTAGTTGGATATGTCTCCATAAATATAAACAAGGTTCTTTGTTTATGAAATGTGTAAACATACCCATGAGTCATGCTGAACAAAATGACCTGTTGTGATAATTGATTTTCCGAAAAATGTGAACACTTTTCTCTATGTAGCTTTGGTCATTTCGAGCACACTTTGCAGTGTGAACAATGTGCTGCTATGTGGTCTAGTGGTATGACACTCGCTTTCGGACCGGAAGGTCCTGGGTTCGAACCTCGCTCGACGCCTAGTTGAGCCCTTGGAAAAGGCTCTTTACTCACTTTCTCACCGTGCTCAGGTGTAACATAAGTACCCGGCCGTTAACACCGGTGTCTCTGTCCTAAAATAAATTGTGATATCACCTAACAGGCGTCCTACATGTTAAGTGTTGCTGTTGGCCAGGAACCCCTTGTAAAGCGCTTTGAGCACGTTTAGTGAATATTGCGCAATATAAATGCTCTAGTTTGATGCTCCAGTTAAAGAATTACTCGAGCACATGGATAAGTAATAATAATAAGTAGTCATCTCCATTCAATAGACAGTTCGAAGATGACGTCACTCACGCCTTTGTTATTGTTTTTGCCATCCGCGTTTGTGAGTTGTTCTCACTAAACTGTATTAACCAGACTATAAAAGTTCATGGGTACACAGAGTTTGTGTGTTGGTCCGTTATACTTCCGGATGGCAATGTTGTGAACTCTTTGGCCAAGCGCATTCTATCAATAGACACTTAGATAACCACGCCTCTCGGACAATCGTCATAATATATACAATGATAGCGATTGGCAAACTCCACAGGTTTTAACTATCGATGGTAAGTGTCTTATTAAAATACCCACTGTTCTACCACTTAATGAATATTATAATCAACACAGAAAACTTTGTTGTAAATTGAAACGTTTATAATAATATGATTGAGAAAATCGTGCGTTAACTAGTCACCCATTTGGTGGTATAGATAGTATGCGTTTGGTTAAGAAGCTCGTAACATTGCCATCCGGAAGTATAAGGAACCAACACAAAACTGTGTGTAACCTTAAACGTTTATAGATAGTATGCAGATGACGTCACTCAGGCCTTTGTTATTGTTTTTGCCATCCGCGTTTGTGAGTTGTTCTCACTAAACTGTATTAACCAGACTATAAAAGTTCATGGTTACACAGAGTTTGTGTGTTGGTCCTTTATACTTCCGGATGGCAATGTTGTGAACTCCTTGGCCAAGCGCATTCTATCAGCAACACGTACCATTTTTAGGAGGAGACATGACGCATGTTAGGCGATGTTACAAAAAAAAAAAAAAAAAAAAACTCCTACAGAGACAACGCTGTTAACGGCCATCTACTCATTTTATAGATAGTTCGAAGATGACGTCACTCAGGTCATTGTTATTGTTTTTTGCCATCCGCGTTTATGAATAATGCTCACTGAACTGTATTAACCCGACTATAAACTTTCATGGATACACACAGTTTTGTGTGTTGGTCCGTTATACTTCCGGATGGCAATGTTATGAGCTTCTTAGCCAAACGCATACTATCTATACCAGAGTAAGATCAGAGAATGTGAGTAAAGAGCCTTTTCCAAGGACTCACCTATGCATATGTGGGTACCAGATGGAACAGAAATGAAAAAAAATATTGTCTTGTGAACGATCGTCTCAGACAGCCGTTGTAAATAAGCACCCTACCCTACACATTGAACTACACTCATCATTCAACGACAATGATGCATTTTAAAACAACCCATGTCATAATGATGATGGTGATGGCGATGATGATGATGATGATGATAATGATGATGATGATGATGATGATGATGATGATGATTATAATATTATAAAACAACAAAAACAACTAAAACAATCACAACAACTACAACAACTACTACTACTTTTACTACTGCTACTACTACTACTACTACTACTACTACTACTACTACTACTACTACTACTACTACTACTACTACTACTACAAGTACAAGTGCTACATTTAAAACCACTTCTACAACTGTCGCTACCGTGAAATTAGTGGAAAGAGATAGGTAGATATAAATATATATATATATATATATATATATTATATATATATAATATATATTAATATATATATATATATATATATATAATATCTGTTGATACAAAATATACAATACTACAGTAACATGAATATATAGATAGTATGCAGATGAGTCATCAGGCCTTTGTTATTGTTTTTGCCATCCGCGTTTGTGAGTTGTTCTCACTAAACTGTATTAACCAGACCATAAAAGTTCATGGTTACACAGAGTTTGTGTGTTGGTCCGTTATACTTCCGGATGGCAATGTTGTGAACTCCTTGGCCAAGCGCATTCTATCTATAGATAGGCAGTGATTGAAATCACCAAGAATTATTACGGGGCATCAGGATATTTTCTTAAAAAATTTAATGATTCCTCCTCAATTACCTGTAAAGCTGTGTTAGCATTCGCATCAGGAGGGACGTACACAGCAATGACATAAATAAGTGGGAATTCCCGAGGTAAATAGTGGGGTCTAAGATAGAGGGAAATGAGCTCGATGTCCTTTTCACAGCTTTTGCACCAGTTTTTGTTGACATACACACAAATACCACCGCCTTTTTGTTTTCCTGTCATTGAGCTATCTCTGTCACGCCTATGTATTATGAAATTTTCCAATTCTACACTTTTATCTGTGTCTAAATGAAATGTCGATACAACACACAAATTATATTTCTAAACTCATATTTATAGATAGAACGAAGATGACGTCACTCAGGTCTTAGTTATTGTTTTTTTTTGCCATCCATGTTTGTGAGTAATTCTCACTAAACTCTATAGATAGTTCAAAGTTGACGTCACTCGGGTCTTTGTTATTGTTTTTTGCCACCCGCGTTTATGAGTACTTCTCACTAAACTGTATTTTTTCAGACTATAAAAGTTCATGGTTAAACATAGTTTTGTGTGTTGGTCCGTTATACTTCCGGATGGCAATGATGTGAGTTTCTTAGCCAAGCGCAGAGTACGCCAGAATACAATAACAGAGGGCTGCACTGTAACATTCAGTCTATAATCCGGGTGCTATTAGAAACAGCAGGTCTATTATCCCCCCTTTAGATTCAAGGTTCTAATCTTCCCAAGACAGAACACAAACCAAAAGATGATTACTCCTTTGAACAAAATTAACATATCTAATCACATTAAATTATTTAAATAAACAAGAATTTAAAATATTTTACTTTTTATTGATGATGATGATGATGATGATGATGATGATGATGATGATGATGATGATGATGATGATGATGATGATGATGGTGGCATTTTTGAAACAATATATTGCTTGGATTATGAGTTATTAAAGTTACGATAGTTTGAAAGTATTTTTATTGGAAGCAAGACTATCGTTTGTTGAGATAGGATATTTTGAGGAGGATAGGGAATGAGATTAGCGGAAGAGCAGCGTCCCTTGATTGGACGTCGCCTAACAGATAGAACGTCAATTTGGTTTTGAAGTGTCTCAAGCCGCTTTCACCGGAAGCGAGGACGAGAGACGCATGCGCACAACCAACATGACGTTCTCTCTCTAATAACTTTTCCGCGGGTGACGTCACAGACTATGGGACGCTACTCTTCCGCTAATCTCATTCCCTATAGAACAGAACTAAAACTATTGTAACTCAGAGTTACGATAGTTTTTGTGGCATTGTCACCATTTAATAGACAAAGAGATTATGAGTTAGGATGCCTGAAACAAGGTCTAAGACCCATCGGGTTGGTTACTCTGGAGTTTATACCAGTATTTAATACTAGAAACGGCCTAGTAACAATCATAATTGCATGTCACCACTGGGCAGGACCTGTAAAAAAAGGTAGTCTTTTTCTTTAAATTACTTTTCCGCTTCTCATACTCGCTCCTTCTCTTCCCAACTTTTTATATTTTTTTTTACTTCTTTTCTATTCCTCTTCCTCCTCCTTCTCCCTCTCCCTCTCCCCACCCCTCCTCTTTTTATCTTTTGTCCTCTTCTTCTTTCCCCCTACCCTCCTTTTCCTACTCCTCCTCCTCCTCGTCACTGCCTTCTCTTCTTCCATACCAGTTTCATTTCTCCTTTTCCCCCTCATTTGTTATTCTCCTCCTCCTCCTCCTCCTCCTCCTCCTCCTCATCATCATCATCGTCACCATTTTCTCCTCCTCCTCCTCCTCCTCCTCCTCCTCCTCCTCCTCCTCCTCCTCCTCCTCCTCCTCCTTCTTCTTCTTCTTCTTCTTCTTCTTCTTCTTCTTCTTCTTCTTCTTCTTCTTCTTCTTCTTCTTCTTCTTCTTCTTCTTCTTCTTCTTCTTCTTCTTCCTTCTTAATTGAGTTTTTATATACCGCGAAATCCAATAAATGTGCTCAAAGCGCTTTACAGGGGGTCCCTGACCAATAGCAATACGTAACATGTAGAACGCGACCGAGACATGACGCCTCTCAGGCGATATTACAATTTTTTTTCTGGACAGAGACAAGGACTCAACAATGCGCCGAGCGAGGCTCGAAGTCAGGACGTTCCAATCCGAAAGCGAGTATCATGCCACTTGACCACATAGCCGCACTTCTTCTTCTTCTTCTTCTTCTTCTTCTTCTTCTTCTTCTTCTTCTTCTTCTTCTTCTTCTTCTTCTTCTTCGTCTGTAGTTGATGGATCTACAGATCCTCGCATGGATCATTGTGCTCCAAAGATTCAATGTATCCATGAGCCCGAAGGCACAATGTTTCTCTGGGACTCAATAAAAAATCGAAAAATTCAGATAGCTATCAGACATTCCAAATCATAAATTTGAAGGGAAAATTAAAACCTGGTTGTAAGACTATCTTAATTCAAGTTACGAGTCTTATTTCCATAAATGTGTAACCGTTTAGTTAAGATATTTCTTCAAATTGGAATAACTTTTTTGCTTTTAATGCGACAGGAACATCGTTTTGACACAAGGTGTGTAGTATTTCAGCGCACAACATGTCTCTCAGTGCTGCTAAACTATCGTAACTTGACTCACGATAGTTTTGCACCCTTCTTCCTCGTAATAATATAGGGACATGTCGCCGTCAAGATTATATCTGTCTCAGGTGCAAGTTTATACAATGCACCGCTGATAAGGGGCTGGTTGCCCTTTCAAATGTAGGTGTGCTTAACTGGCCCTTTGTAGAATGGTTATTGTCACGGAGGCGACATTGATAACAAGTAAGCTTAGTTGCCATAATAACATATATTCTTCTTCTTCTTCTTCTTCTTCTTCTTCTTCTTCTTCTTCTTCTTCTTCTTCTTCTTCTTCTTCTTCTTCTTCTTCTTGTTCTTCTTCTTGTTCTTCTTGTTCTTGTTCTTGTTCTTGTTCTTCTTCTTCTTGTTCTTGTTCTTCTTCTTCTTCTTCTTCTTCTTGTTCTTGTTCTTCTTTTTCTTGTTCTTGTTCTTGTTCTTCTTCTTCTTCTTCTTCTTCTTCTTCTTCTTCTTCTTCTTCTTCTTCTTCTTCTTCTTCTTCTTCTTCTTCTTCTTCTTCTTCTTCTTCTTCTTCTTCTTCTTCTTCTTCTTCTTCTTCTTTCTTCCTCTTCTTCTTCTTCTTCTTCTTCTTCTTCTTCTTCTTCTTCTTCTTCTTCTTCTTCTTCTTCTTCTTCTTCTTCTTCTTCTTCTTCTTCTTCTTCTTCTTCTTCTTCCTCTTCATCGTCGTCTGTAGTTGATGGATCTACAGATCCTCGCATGGATCATTGTGCTCCAAAGATTCAATGTATCCATGAGCCCGAAGGCACAATGTTTCTCTGGGACTCAATAAAAAATCGAAAAATTCAGATAGCTATCAGACATTCCAAATCATAAATTTGAAGGGAAAATTAAAACCTGGTTGTAAGACTATCTTAAGTCAAGTTACGATAGTCTTATTTCCATAAATGTGTAACCGTTTAGTTAAGATATTTCTTCAAATTGGAATAACTTTTTTGCTTTTAATGCGACAGGAACGTCGTTTTGACACAAGGTGTGTAGTATTCACGGTTGCCAGATTATTTTTCAACAAAATGCCAGGGGAAGACTAAAAAAAATGCCAAAACACTCAAAAAAATGCCAAAGTCTGTTGACTCCCACCCCCACTAAGAAAACTACTCACTTTTGATAGACAATTTACTATCATATCCTGGTGGCTTGCGTGTTTTCTTTTCTTTCTTTTTTTCTTTTTTTTTAAATTATACTAAATTTCCTGTTGGGTAATTTTTTTATTAAGAAAAGGTGTCATTTGAAGTATAATATACAAGAAAGAAAATGCCAAATGCCAAATGATTTTTCTAATGCCAAACGGTTTTCAAAAATGCCAGATTTTTGGAATCTGGCATTTAAAATGCCAAACTGGCAACCCTGGTAGTATTTCAGCGCACAACATATCTCTTCTTTTCTTCTTCTTCTTCTTCTTCTTCTTCTTCTTTTCTTCTTCTTCTTCTTCTTCTTCTTCGGATGGGGATCCTCTCCTCCTCCTCCTCCTCCTCCTCCTCCTCCTCCTCCTCCTCCTCCTCCTCCTCCACTGTAATGGACAAAATTATGCGTCATTTTCTAAATATTTCCATTACAACAGTGAGCCCATAAGGAATTCTGTATCAGGCGTGAAAATAAGTTCATGTCGGCCTAGATACCTCCTTTATTTAAAATCATTCATATTTAAAAAATCATTCCATTCATTTTTAAAAAAAGATTACAGGGTTTAATATGAGGCATTTGCTGTACATTTTGGTGCTGCTCTATTGAACACGGACACACACGTTGTAAATAAACATGAACAGTAGGCACATATTTATCTATCACTCCTCTGCATACGGAATAAATAACATCATCCTGTTTTGTTGATAAAGGGAAAACCCGAAAAGTCCATTCATCTGTTTTCGTATATTAAATTGAACCTTACATTCAATTTTGCATTGTTATAAATGTATTTATTTCTTCGAGCTTCGAGCAGCACGGTTTACATAACTCTGCGTACGGAACATGCCAAGCGGAAACGCCCTCTACAAAAATTTTGCCACCGTAATTTTGATCGTTTCTTGCTATCTAATAGGATTCAATAGTCTGATGTCAGGTCAGCCCAGTAACCAGCAGCTTGGTTCTAAACAAAGATGATCGGTACTTTTTATTCTTCATGATTGCTAGAACTTTTTAACTTGATCAGAATGTATAAAAGTCAAAACATGATCAGATTTATAATGCTTTTATCCTTTGGATACACTGTTATGCTCGTCGGAAAAGTATTTCATAAGGGCGTCCGCCATTGTTCCAATAGTTTAGAACCAGTTACTAAGGTACTATGCGTCATTACGAGGGAAGTGGCGTCACGACTGTTGAATCCTATTAAACCACTAAACTGTGATTTTTTTCTATTAAGGTCAGCTCGAGGTTTTGATTTTTTTTTTCTCTTTTAGAGTTAGTTATAAGTCTTAGGCAGTAAAGATCCTAGGCGACGAGCACTTATTTGCAGGTCTGATAATCCAATTCCTTATGGGCTCATTGTTGTATTGGAAAATCGTTTAAAATGACACAAAATGTTGTCCATCACAACAATACAATGGTAAACTAGGCCCATAAGTGTGTTCGGATGCCAGAACCACAGTCAGAACTACAAATATGTGTACACGTTGGTCTTATGGTGTTTGTTTTTCCTATTAATTTGGGTTAGATAGTGTTAAGTATTTTTTTTTTTTTTTAATTTAAATTTTTTATTTTTAAGGATAGTTGAGGGTATATTTGGGTTGTTTCCCTTTCGGAAGGCCTCCCTATAGTTGTTTATTGATTTGAAATTATGTAATACTTTGTCTGAAAGTGTTATGTCAGGTTAGAGCAGGTACTCTGTTGACATGTTTGCATCTCTGATAACTGACGTGTGTTTATTTGCAGGTCTGATAACCTATTTTGTTATGGGCTCATTGTTGTAATGGAATTTTTTTTTAATGACGCTAAATATTGTCCATTACAACAATGTTAAACTAGGCCCATAATTGCATTAGGATATCAGACCTGCATATATGTACGCGTCGCTGATAGCCGAACGAAATTATGAGCTTGTCTCAGCATTGGTTTGTTTTGTTTGTTTGTTTGTTTTCGTCTTAGCATTGTTTTGTAATGGACAATATTTTGCGTTAGTTTTAGAATATTGAATATGTCCGTTACACCGATAAGTCCATAACGACGTTTACTTATATGCAGGTCTGACATCCGAACATCCGTATTATGGGCCTAGTTTAACATCGTTGTATTATGGACAATATTTTGCGTCATTTTTTTTTTTTTTTTGGTGTGTGTGTGTGGAAATTTCCATTACCTATAACAATGTGCCCATAAGGAATTGGGTTATCGGACCTGCAAATAAGTGCACGTCGGCCCATAACAATTTGGGTTATCCAGACTGGCAAATTAATAGGATGTCACTCCAAAGACATGACCAGATATTCACGTAAAAAGTCATAAACAAAAATGAATTTGATAGCTTAAAAAAATGTTTGTTTTTTTTTTAATGGAAAAGTACCAAACACGGGACGTTTCAGGCTCAAAACCCTTCTACAGCTAATAAAAACAACAACAGCAACAACAACAACATCAACAAAAAGCAATGAAAACTTAAATACATTACTCAAAAATAATTAAAAAAAACAAACAAAAAAACCCCAACAAAAAACGATCGACGACAGAGAAATATTTTGATGTTAAAAAAAAAAAAATAATTTTTTTTTCTTTCTTGAAGGTGTTGTTCATTTTGTGTTTATTACTTTTTACAGACCACAGATTAGTCTGCCGTACTCTGGGAAAACCCATAATATTTGAAAATTTGGCCAGAAAACTCGTCCTTCAAATATCGATCAATTTAAAAATACAAAACAAAACAAAACAAAAAACAAACAAATCCAAAACAAACAAAACAAAAAACAAACAAAACAAACAACCCTCAAACCTGGGACTTCGTGATATTTGAAGGACGAGTTTTCTGGCCAAATTTTAAAACATGTTTTTTTCCCCCAGAGTACTGCAGTGATGTCACTTCGAAATTTATTATCTACCAAGTACACTTAAGTACACAGTACTTCAAGTAATTTTATCCTGAAAAATGATAAGCTCAAGTAAACCTTAAGTACCTAGATTTTTTTCATTCTTTATTAGGATTATACTTTATTATTGGAGTCAGCATGGCTCAGCAGAGGTACGGTCTTTGCTTCATACCCGAAAGGTCCCGAGTTCGATCACCCGCCGCTGCGTTGTATGGCCTTGAGCTAGTCACCTCGCTCTATCTCAATTTGCGGCGCTGCATTGCGGCTGACGCCTGGGTTATTCCAGTCTTCCCTTGGAATAGACCCTTGAGAAAAATTTTCCTTATGGGATGAATAAAGGGAATTTTTATTTTGTTATTTAAAAAAAAATATTTCTGCAAAACAGGAAAGTTGTGTACAGTTCCAACCATGGTCAATGTGGCGGTCATCGGAGCAGGTATCATGGGCTACAGCTCTGCAGTCAATGTCCAACGAGCTCTCCCCAAGGCCAGAGTGACCATCATTGCTGACCAGTTCGAGCACCAGCTGGTCAGCTACGGGGCGGGAGGGCTGTTTCGACCCATGATGGACAATCACGTGACAAGGGAAGAAAAACAAATGATTGAGTAAGTCTCTGCCAGTTGTTAGATGCGTAGGTAGTATAGTATAACACGTCTGATTGGTAATCACAAGGTCTGACGTTCGATCCCCAGTCGAGGTCGACTGATTTTTTGGGGATGGTTTGTTTTTTTCTTGTATTTTTCGTTATTGCTTTGTCTGGCACCTTTCATACACACTTGTTCAGTTCTTTATCTTACACACTGGTGCCTGCTCCTGAATTTCTTAATTTGGTAAGTATTGTGTTTCTTTCTTGCTTTGTCTGGCACCTTTCATACACTCTTGTTCAGTTCTTTATCTTACAAACTGGTGCCTGCTCCTTAATTTCTTAATTTGGTAAGTATTGTGTTTCTTTCTTGCTTTGTCTGGCACCTTTCATAAACACTTGTTCAGTTCTTTATCTTACACACTGGTGCCTGCTCCTTAATTTCTTTGGTAAGTATTGTGAGAAATCATCTTGTGTTTGAAGTGGGTGTTTTAATTTCTTTGATGACAACTTCACCAAGATCGAGTCCTTTGCCTTGCTGATGTATGAACTGATAGATAACATTTTCTATTCAAACATACGAGTAATTTTTGTGATCACGTTATCATGTATGGATATTTTTTTTTCTTATATAGTACAGTAGTGTATTGTATAAAAATGGTGGTGGTGATGGTGGGGGTGGTGGTGTTGGAGATGATGATGATGATGATGATGATGATGATGATGATGATGATGATGATGATGATAATGAAACAGTTGATGTGATGATTATGAAAATGATGATGATGATATGATGATGATGATGATATGATAATGATGATGGTGATGATGATGATGATGATGATATGATGATGATGATGATGATGATGATGATGATGATGATGATGATATGATGATGATGATGATATGATGATGATGATGATGATGATGATGATGATGATGATATGATGATGATGATGATATGATAATGATGATGGTGATGATGATGATGATGATGATATGATGATGACGATGATGATGATGATGATGATGATGATGATGATATGATGATGATGATGATGATATGATAATGATGATGGTGATGATGATGATTATGATGATGATATGATGATGATGATATGATGACGATGATGATGATGATGATGATGATGATGATGATGATGATGATGATGATGATGATGATGATGATGATGATGATGATGATAATGAAACAGTTGATGTGATGATCATGAAAATTATGATGATGATATGATGATGATGATGATATGATGATGATGATGATATGATAATGATGATGATGATGATGATGATGATGATGATGATATGATGATGATGATGATATGATAATGATGATGGTGATATAGGAACTTTCTTTATTACATATTGCTATTGAAGTCTCACCATGTATGTTTAAAGACTTGCATCTATTTTTCAGGCAATGTATTCGAGATTCCTGGAACCATTTCTCCAGTCTCACCATGTATGTCTAAAGACTTGCATCTATTTTTCAGGCAATGTATTCGAGATTCCTGGAACCATTTCTCCAGTCTCACCATGTATGTCTAAAGACTTGCATCTATTTTTCAGGCAATGTATTCGAGATTCCTGGAACCATTTCTCCAGTTTCACCATGTATGACTAAAGACTTGCATCTATTTTTCAGGCAATGTATTCGAGATTCCTGGAACCATTTCTCCAGTCTGGCCATGTCAGAACACGCCAAGGTATCGGGACAGATGATGGTGCCAGGATATGTCTCACACAGGCAGCCTATGGTAGGATTTTAATCTCTACTATTCTATAGGCATTCTCGGAGGAGATGTGATTAGCAGTACATGCAAGAAAAAATGATTTAAAAATTTTAAAAATCGAGCATTTATTAGAGCGTGACTCAGCAATACAGTCTTTGCTTCGTACCCGAAAGGTACCGAGTTCGACTACACGTCGTGCTGTGTGGCCTTGAGCAAGTCACCTGGCCTTTGCTCACTTTGCAGAGCAGCTCTGCACTGCGGCTGATGCTTGGGGGGTTATTTCAGTCTTCCCTTGGAATAGATCCTAAAGAAAAATTTCCCTTTAGGGATGAATAAAGGGAATTTATATATTTATATCCAATAAATTTGCTCAAAGCACTTTACAAGGAGTCCCTAGTCAACAGCAACACTTAACATGTAGGACAAGCCATGATGCCTGGTAGAAGATACTACAATTATTTTTCCGACAGAGACTCAATGCTGTTCATGGCCAGGTACCTACTTAATTTACACCCAAATACGGTGAGAGAATGTGAGGAAAGAGCCTTTTCCATGGACTCAAGTATGCACCACTCAAAGCATGACTCGAACCCAAGACCTTTGTATAAAAAGGCGAGTGTCATACGACTAGACTTAGCTAGGTGGCATTTGTTTTGTTAACTACTAATAACGGTGGTCTACCGACTTGTGAACGCTATTAGTGGAATAACGATTCTACAACAAATGTCTTCAAAATCTGATTTTA
Organism: Berghia stephanieae; assembly: GCF_034508935.2. Classification (NCBI taxonomy): domain Eukaryota; kingdom Metazoa; phylum Mollusca; class Gastropoda; order Nudibranchia; family Aeolidiidae; genus Berghia; species Berghia stephanieae. The sequence goes on along the minus strand of NC_088366.1, from coordinate 7,181,682 downwards.
GCTGTCATACAAGTTGTCAAGGAAATGACGTGTGCAGAATTCCGATTCTATATGTGGTCTTATGGTATGACATCGCCTTCTGATCGGAAGGTCTTGGATTAAAGTCCCACTCTAGGCAGCATGTAGTTGAGTCCTTGGAAAAGACTCTTTACTCACATGTAAAATGAGTACCTGGGCATTAACAGCGTTTATATCTATTGGAAAAAAAATTCTATTATAGCCTAACAGATTTTACAAGTCTTGTCTCGTCCAATATGTTAAGTGTTGCTGTTGGCTTGGGACTTTGAGCATGTTTAGTGGATATTGCGCAATATAAATGCTCATGACTTTTGCTCATCTCGCTCCAAGCAGAGCGACAAAATGGAGAGTTTTACACATTCTCCCGCAATGAGAAGAGTTAGTAGTCCTTCAGAGCCATTTGGCCCATGGAGCCGGAATTTATCTCAGTTTCTATAGCGTGTAACGGACACTAGCAATTGCTTGCTATCCTTTGGATAGGACGCTAGTCTATTGCAAAGTACTTTCCGCCAAATGTAACAGACTCCGCTACTCAATAATTGCGAGGTGGACAGGGGGAGGGGGGGGGTCATAAAAAAATCTCGAGTGCACCCAGGATCGATCTTGGTCCCTTTGTGTGTGAAGCGAGTACTCTACCAACTGTTGTGTCGGGACCCCCTAATTAATTTTATTACTCATCCAATTAACAATACAGAGCATATTAAATGAGTAAAATAAAATAATTGAAAAAAACAACAAAAAGAAACATATATATATATATATATATATATATATATACATATATTGCTATACTTAAAAAAAAAATTCTTCACTTTTAACTTGCTTCGCCAAAGGATGAAGTCTATGCAATGATCAAGGAATGCATCCCTGATTTTCGTCGTGTGTCCGAGGATGAATTACGGAGAATGAAAATCCCTGAGAAATTCAAGTAGGTCCAATAAGTAATTAACATGGTTTATAATAATTTACAAAAATGAATAGAACGGCTTACAAAAAGAATAAAACGCCAAACACGTAACGTTTCAGACTCAAAACCCTTCTTCAGTTAACAACAAAAGACAATAAAGAAATAAATACATTACTAAATTCCAGATATATATATATATATATATATATATATATATATATATATATATATATATATATATATATATATATAATATATATATACACGACAGAGATCATTTCCAAGATTTTTCTACAAGACAAGACCTACCAATTATCTCTGTCGTCTATCTGGAATTTAGTATTGTATTTATGTCTTTATTGTCTTTTGTTGTGGCCGCCTGCACTCAGATATCAATGGCATCAGGTATTGTGGTTATAAGCCATGAATGCATTTGAACATTACTTAAGAAATCATGCGCTATCAAAATCTCTCAATTTTGAATCCTGATTTTGATTGTTGTGTAAAGTATTAGACTTTCATTAATTTAAATGAAAATTTTGATAAGATAAATGTAAATATCTCATCTTTTTGCCTTAAGAATTTAAACGATGAAGGGAAGATATAATCGAAGTGGGAGACCTCTGAACCTCTGAATCGGGGACAGTTTGTCAAAGCCACCCGATATATATATATTATATATATATATATATATATATATATATATATATATATATGGCGCTATGTGGTCTAGTGTTATGACACTCGCTTACGGATCGGAAGATTCTGGCTTCGAGCCTCACTTGGTGCATAGTTGAGTCCTTGGAGAAGGCTCTTTACTCATATTCTCTCACCAGAAAAATAATGTAATATCGCCTAACAGGTATCATGTATATATATTATATATATATATATATATATATATATATATATATATATATATATATATATATATATATATATATATATATATATATATATATATATATCTATATGTAATGTTTTGTCTTTATCTACTCATTTTCAGATACACCTACTTTTATACATCTGTGGTCTCCCAGCTACAAATCTACATACCCTGGCTGAAGAAACAGTAAGATTTTATTTATTCTTATAATTATATAATATCATGGTTTTCCTCCCACAATCATACTTGCAATGAGGAAGATGATGATGATGATGATGATGATGATGATGATGATGATGATGATAATCATTATTATTATGATGATGATGATGATGATGATGATGATGATGATGATGATGATGATGATGATGATGATGATGACGACGATGACATGATGATGATGATGACATGATGATGATGATGATGATGATGATGATGATGATGAAGATGGTGATGATGATAACTAAAATTATAATGAACATAATAATGTTCATTATCATCATCATCATCCTATTTACAGTTTGTTTTGTTTTATTCCGGACTCCAGTCAATGTTGACATCAGTCCTGGCAATCTAATGGGTCGTGTCTTTGACAATATTCTTTACAGATTTGAAGCCAAAGGAGGACAGATACAAAAACGAACAGTCCATAAGTTAGAGGAGGTAAATTCTATTTTCAAAAATGGTTTTGTAAAATTGAAGGCTAGTTTTCCAAAACTCGTTAAATCGATTTTTCTACTTTTTGAGATTTTTCCTCCATTAGATAAATTGAAAACGTAAACTTTATTTTAAGCATCATTTGGTACAAAATTGTCACAATATTTGTGTGATTTGTTTAATCATGATAAAATAATAGACCGAATGAGAAATTTTAGGGGAAATAATCCTCAATATCTCAAAATGGTGGGCGGGTGCTTGGATGGGAGCATCACCCTTGAATCATATACCTATGATGTTCGCATGGGTGTACGATCCGATAGTGATGGCGTTTCTTCTTCTCTTTACTAGCCTATCCTGCTTCTTTGGTTTGTGATTGTATTTTTGACAGGGGATATTTTTTTTCTGTAAATCTTCTGCCTGTTTGTTCTTGGTTATTTATAATTTAGCTTATGATATCTTTAGGTTATGATTTTGATTTACATTTGTACTATTTTTGTTAGATTGCTTGTTTTTTTGTTTCAGCGGTCTCTCATATAACCTCAATTGTGTTGGAAGAGACCTAAAGCAACAAACAAACAAACAAATCAAAATGGTGGGAAAAAGAGAATTAGGGAGTTTTGGAAAACCACTTTTCAACTAGATTAACAAATGAAACAATGAATGAACGACAGAATTTTAAAAAAAAATTATTTAAAAAAAACACAAAAAATGAAGAAAATAATATATAAATATATGAATGAATCCTTTCTTATAAAAATATAACCTTGTGGAGAACATTGTGCTTATTTGAGTCAATAAAAAACATTATACGGCATTATAAAACTCTACTTAAAGATTTGATAATTAGAAATGTATTTTTTACAGATAGATAAACAGATATCTTGATTTCCTTTTATACTTTAAAGTCAGTTTGAAAGTTTGTTGAGTCAAACAGATATCATAAAATACGTACCGACGACACTAACACTCTCAAAAACAACCAATTTCGACACTGTAAAAAGTTGTCAGTTTGGCGTTTTTACGCAAATCGTTGCATTCGAAATAATGGATTCACTAAATGTAAATGTTTCTGCTCGAAGCTCGAAGAAATAAATAATAATGTGAAATTGAATGTAAGCTTCAATTTAATTACAAAAACAGATCAAATGAATGTTTCGGGTTTCCCCTTTATCAACAAAACAGGATGAATGAAACACCACAGATGAATGAGATAATGTGGTAGTGGCGTAGTTAAGATGAATAAACAAAACATTGGATGGCAGGAAATAGTATGCTCCTTTGTAAGGAAGCACGAATTAAAATAGAATCCTAGATATTTCTAAAAGGTGCGCAATTAATTAAGTGAAAAGAGGGGAGGCGGGAAGGAACTGTGTAATGCAGTTTAGAAAGTGAAATATAAAAATGTGTAGACTGTTGTTGGAAAATAAATACAAAAAATAATAAATAAGGGATGTCGGTATAAATATAAATCATTCGTGACAGCATTAGGAAGTAATCTGTGGTGTTTCATTCATCCTGTTTTGTTGATAAAGGGGAAACCCGAAATGTTCATTTGATCTGTTTTTGTAATTGAATTGAAGCTTACGTTCAATTATTTATTCACTTAATTACTTTAAGGATTTCAGATCTACACAAAGTTTTCAACAGTTTTCATCTATTTATGACATCAAGTATTATTATTGCTCCTGTGATGCTTTCAATGTGATGGTTTCGGGTGGATAATACCCAGGTTTTACTTATGGCCACACCCTCAACTCTATCTGTCCTATATAAACATCAATACAGAAATTCCTGAGTGAGGAGCTGTCCAATTGGCTTTTTTCAGCAAATCGTGGCATTCATAATGATATTATTCACTTGATCACATTAAGGTATTCGGATTTACAGAAAATTTAAATAAGTTTCACCGATTAACAACATCAACTAATATTACTGCTAATATTACTGTCGTTTTTATGCCATCGATGCGATAATTATTGCCCTGGGAAATATTTAGTTAAACGTTATCGGCAAACTGTCAATGGGAGCGATCTATATTCATGTTTTCATCCAACCTATACATCGATCACATTAATTTTTGCTGTATAACTATTGGAGTTTTCTCAATGTTTCTAAACATGCTGCTTTGTTTATGAGTGTTGTAAACATACCCATGTATCATGCTGAGCAAAATGACCAATTGTAACGGTTATTCTTAAAATGTGAACAATTTTCACTATGTGGGTCATTTTGAGCACACTTTGCAATGCGACCAATGACCTCGAGCACATGGAAATGTAACATAGATCGTACCCCTTGTATCATATTATTATGATGGAATACTTGATACTGTTTGCGTCTGCTTCAGATTTTCATTTGACCTCAGGATTAAAGTGGTCAAGACACCCATTTTCTTTCATGTAAGTTAGATCAGTGTATATTACGCAGTGTATATTACTTAGTTTTGAATTATGGGCAAACTCTCAATTTTACCAATCAACAATCAAAACATGATCACCAGAGTACTGTACTACTGTACTGTAAGGTATGTTCTCGATCCCAGGATCGGGGAGACATTCCGAAAGCTCCTCATCCCCAGTATTCTTTAAATTTGTATTTTCACCGTTGATCCTTTGTCAGGTGTTTATTTATTCAATTTGTCATCATATAGAAGCATTTAAAAAACTCTAGAACAAACCTTTATAGCTTTGTGAAAGTTTAAAATATCCTAATTTGATCATTATTTCGATTCTGGGCCGCCATTTTGATTTTTGAAGTATTGAAAAGTAGTGCAAAGCAGTCCGATGGGTTAGCTCGAGATCGGAGGATTTTTTTTTATTAGGGTTCGGTTAGCCATAAGTCTTAGCAAAGGTGCTAGGGTGTTTGTTTTTCCTATTATTAAAAATCAACAGAGGATGTACCAAGTTATACAGACAACGTTGTTTACCAATCTGCCCTCATTAAATGATGGTGGGTACAATATCGAATGAAAATAGTTCTTTCCCCGTGAAATTGCGGGCTTTTTACTAATTAATAAAAATAAAGATAAATCAATAAACAGTTGATCAGTAAAAGGGGTCAGTCCATTAGTGCCATATACCTCCTGGGCCCAGAGTTTAACCAAAAAAAAATATTGTTTGTTACCTAATAGATAAGACACCAATTGGTTGCCATGTACTTTCTGCCAGAGTGTGATTGATCCACTCACTAATTTATCGCTAGGTGTAGCGGGGAGTCAGAGAAACAAAACAAAAACCAAAACATACTGACACAACCTGTGTGTGAAAGGGTGAGACTCTAGCTTACACCTACAGACACATGACATTAGATGGTCTGATTACCGAACGGAATTACCGGGTGGGGTTCCTGACCTCCCATTGTGGGCAGGGTGGCACTTACTGTGTCTTCTTCTATCTCCCTATATCTGTTTTCCACCATGCTTTCTGTCTTTGTCATGGAATGAGATTACTTGGTTTTGTCCTGGCCTTGGCTGGATACCCTGGCTGAGAGGGAAACAGTCAAATGTATAAATAGTTTTGGGAGATGATATTGGTTTTCCTAGTAACTCATCTCTCTGTTAAGTACTGTTAATTTGTTTTATTCTTAACATACGATTTGTAAACATTTAGTGGTGACTTTGTCCTGGTGTTTGGTGAGACTTTTAGGTGATCTCAAACTAAGTACACTGATAGTGTGCTCTTGAAATCTACATCTTTTCCCTATTTGAACCATTCCCCTTTGTCTTACATTTTTCCTCAAGTCCTTTTAATCGTACATCTAGAATGTTTTTACTATCCCATTTTCATCCATTTTACTGGCGCTGATATGATCTAAACATGTTGCAAGTGGAATTATGGGTTCGATTTTAACAGTGTTATAATGTACAATACTGTAATGGTTTGAGAGTATTCCCATTACCGTAATGAGACCGTAGCAATTTGGATTATCAGATCTGAAAATAAGTGCCTGTCGACTTACACTCATAGGTTTTCAAAATGAATAAAATATGAACAATTCTACAGGGCATTTCCACACGTTTACCATGCTCATTCCACTTCATAATGTTTCAATTCTTCCCAGGCCATATTTCCATGTTATACAGTAAAAGTCGTCCTTTATAAGTCTGTCATAAGACCTTGTCTAGAGTGTGGAAATAGTATTTATTTAAGCGACAGTTTGTTAACATTGAGAACATACAAAGACGCGCTATGAGACTTTTGCCTGACATTCGACATCTATCCTATTTAGAAAGATTAAAGTATCTAAATTTGCCTTCACTAAAATATTGTAGAATAAGAGGTGATCTTATTCCTATATATAGACTCGAGCATGGTTCTTACAATATATATTATAATGATTTTTTAAATTATTCGCATGTTACAAACATTAAGGGAGATAGGTTTAAGATATTTGTTGAAAGATTCAATTCCTCTATAAGGGAAAATAATCTAATTCAAAGGACTGTGACAATTTGGAATAATCTAAAGTTTGAGACAAAAAATTCTAATTCAATTAATAATTTAAAGAATGCCATTTTGTGTAACAATTATTTGAAACTCTTGAATGTACAAGTTTGACATACCACATGAATGTAAAGAGAGTAAATTATACTATGAATATTGAACATGACTTGTTTATGTATTAGAAATTTAATTCTCAATATCATCAATTACTTGACATTGTATACTAATTAAATAATTGATCAATTGTATCTATGCATGAAGCTTACACAGAACATTTAAAGGTTTTTATAACCTATTAGCTTTTAAACGATACGATACGATACAATATAAAAACGTGACACTGTCTTGTAGGGTTCATTTTGCTGATCAATAATATTATGCATAGAATGTATTTGTTGTTTTTCTGTTTGCGTAAGAAAAGACTATTTTTGGTATTGGGTGGATGTGGAATTTTGGGGAAAATTCTGAAAATGGCTGGTAAGGAAAGGGTTAATCAACTGGCCTGTCATCTGCATTTTTTGCCAAATTGGGACCTAAAATTTGCCAAAAAACCCCCAAAATATGCCAAGAAATTTTCCAAAAAGACCAAAATTTGCCCAAAAATTTGTCGCACTTTGGCTCCTTATTTAAAGATTTTTTGAAGAAATGATCCATGACTGAAGTTGGAAGTGTAAGTGACTCGATTAATTTGACTTGAGATATGAAATGACTGTGAATAGCTTTGTTACAAAGATTTTAAAGGATCATTATCCGTAGAGTGTAGCTTCCCTTGGTTTGGGCCCAGGCAAAGCTGCAACATTTCTCAAGTTTCGCACTTTTTTTTTTTCGTTATTTTGTTTTTGCTTCTTTTTTTCCACCAAAGTTTGCCACGCGATTTGCCAATTTTCCCAAAATTTGCCACGATTTGCCAATTTTGGAAAATTTGCGGATCGCCCTGATATTTGCGGCCGCAAAAAATGCAGATGACAGAGTGGCCAGTGTTTTATTTTTCCTTCCAGTTGTACGGAGAATACCAACTAATCATCAACTGTTGTGGACTGAGAGCTAAGACTTTCCTGAATGATTCAGAATGTTTTCCCACTCGTGGCCAGTTGGCGATGGTAAGCAAAGTTGATGTCGTGTGTAAATTAATTTATCGGTGACCTGTTGATCTAACCTCTGAAGTATAAAGTATTGCAAAGACGCTACTCTATCCTAATGATTTATATAAAGGTGAATTACGTAACATCACAGATTGTTCCAATAGTTCAGTTGGTAGACTACTTCCTTCACAAACTAACGGACCACTGTTGAGCTCGGTGCAGTCAAGATTTTTTTTTTTTGGAACCCCCTTGTCCGGGCCAGCAGTTGCTGGGCGGTTAGATCTGGTGGAAAGTACTTTGTAATGGACTAGAGTCCTATCTAAAGTGTAGCGAGAAATTTCTGCAGTCCATGTAGGGCTACAGAAACTAAGATGAACTCCAATTCCTTGGGCTTTTTGGGTTTAAAACAAGGTAAAATCCCAGCAGATGTAGTTGTTAAAAATGATTGTGAGATAATGAGAGTTGAATGTGGTTGTGCCACTGGAGTGTGATGGGTGAAAGAAGGATGAGCAGACACTCTCTCGATGGATGGAGGTAGTAGAACGAAATACCGGTAGATTAACAATTTATTCATTGACAGATACAGAACAGTACGTTTTGTAAACAAAGTCAAACTTCTATTGTTATAGAAGAACAATTTTATTTCAGCAGTCTTTGTTTTATTCGTTTTTAAAAATGTTAATTTCACAGCCAATCACTCATCTCAACAATCTACATACATTTTTTTCTTTTCTTCCGACAGGTAAAAGCCCCGTGGTTCAGACACTTTCATTACTTTGACACAGATAACTATATGATTCCACAGTGAGTGAAATAAACCCAATTTCACTTAGAACAGCTTGTACGTTTGATTGTTGCCATAAGACTGGCTAAGCGGATATGTGGTCTTGTGGTATTGAGCTTTTATAGAGCGCAATATCCACTAAATGATCTCAAAGCGCTTTACAAGGGGTCCCTGGTCAACAGCAACATTTAACATGTAGGATGGGACATAACGCCTATTAGGCGATATTACAATGCTGTTAACGGCCAGGTACTCATTTTACACCTGAGTGCGGTGAGAGAATGTGAGTAAAGAGTCTTTTCCAAGGACTCAACTATGCACCGAGCCTGAGGCTTGAACCCAGGACCTTCCAATCCGAAAGCGAGTGTCATACCACAAGACCACATAGCCGCACATGGTATGACATTCGTCTTCCTGGCTGAGGTTCCTGGCCTCCCATAGTGGATAGGGAGGTACTTACTGTGTCTTCTATCTCCCGATATCTGTTTTCCTACTTGCTTTCTTTCTTTGTCTTGGAATGAGATTACTTAGTTTTGTCCTGGCCCTAGCTGGGAGGGAAACAGTCAAATGTATAGTTAAGAGCTTTGGGAGATGATATTTTTTATCTTGTAAATCATCTCTCTGTTAAGAATTGTATTAATTTTTTTGTGTTATATATAATACTTTGTAAACATATGAGTATATTCCTCTTAGTGGGGACCTGTGCTTGTGTCTATGTGAGACTTTTAGGTGGTCTCAAACTAAGTACTTTGATAGTGTGCTCTTGGGATCTACATCTGTTTCCTGTTTGAACTAATTACCCTTTTTCTTACCATTTCTTGGGTGCTTTAATTGTAATTCTAGAAGTTTTTACTTTCCCATTTTATTCCTTTTTTACTGGCGCTGGTATGACCTCAATGTGTTGAAAGCGCTTTTAAAAAAACGAAAAAAAAAACAACACTCGTCTTCGGATTAGAATATCCTGGGTTCTAGTCCTGCTCTAAGTGGTGTTAAGTTTAGAAAAGGCTCTTTATTCATATTATCTCACCATAGTCAGGTGTATAATAAGTAACATTTACAATGTTGTCTTCTCTATCAGAAAAAATTGTAATTTCGTCTTACGAGCATTGTGTCTCGTCTTACATATTATGTGTTGCTGTTGGCTCATCACCACCATCATCGCCATCATCATCATCATCATCATCATCCATCATCATCATCATCATCATCATCATCATCATCATCATCATCATCATCATCATCATCATCATCATCATCATCATCATCATCATCATCATCATCATCATCATCATCAAATAATACCATTTTAGGATGGGGGATCACACAACTAGACAGAGTGAAATGTATCTGGTTTATTTGTTTTGTTTTTTCCTGCTCATGCAGTACTGACAAGTTGAATATTGGAGGGATACGAATCCACGGCGATGGGAATCAAAATGTAGACCCAGAGGTGACCAAAGAATTATTGAGAAAAGCCCAAGCCTTGTATCCAAGATTGAAGGTAGGTGTCGTGAATGGGTTATTACACCATTTAATGTAGGTGTCTTGAATGGGTTATTACACCATGTAATGTAGGTGTCGTGAATGGGTTATTACACCATTTAATGTAGGTGTCGTGAATGGGTTATTGCACCATTTAATGTAGGTGTTGTGAATGGGTTATTACACCATTTAATGTAGGTGTTGTGAATGGGTTATTACACCATTTAATGTAGCTGTCGTGAATGGGTTATTACACCATTTAATGTAGGTGTCGTGAATGGGTTATTACACCATGTAATGTAGGTGTCGTGAATGGGTTATTACACCATTTAATGTAGGTGTCGTGAATGGGTTATTACACCATTTAATGTAGGTGTTGTGAATGGGTTATTACACCATTTAATGTAGGTGTCGTGAATGGGTTATTACACCATTTAATGTAGGTGTCGTGAATGGATTATTACACCATTTAATGTAGGTGTCGTGAATGGGTTATTACACCATGTAATGTAGGTGTCGTGAATGGGTTATTACACCATTTAATGTAAGTGTCGTGAATTATTACACCTTTTAATGTAGGTGTCGTGAATGGGTTATTACACCATTTAATGTAGGTGTCGTGAATGGGTTATTACACCATTTAATATAGGTGTCATGAATTATTACACCTTTTAATGTAGATGTCGTGAATGGGTTATTACACCATTTAATGTAGGTGTCGTGAATGTAAAGCTTTGAGCATGTTTAGTGGATATTGCCCAAGAGATGTAAATGCTTCTGTTAGTATTCACTTTGAATGATTTTATTTGTTATTGTTATTGTCTAGGGTGCCGAGATGGTGGGTGAGTGGGCCCATTCAAGGCCTGGGAGGTCAAAACCCAGGGTAGAGGCAGAGGTACTGGACCTGGGAGAAAACAGAAAACTGACGGTAGGTTTTGAATGCTGTAGTTTGAAATCGAATCCCATCTTGAATGGAAGATTCTTATTTCTGTGGGGCTATGTAGTCTTGTGGTATGACACTTGCTTTAGGTTGGAAGGTCCTGGGTTTGAGCTGTGCTCGGCGCATAGTTGAGTCCTTGGAAAAGGATCTTTACTCACATGCTCTCATCATAGTCAAGTGTAAAATGAATACCTGGCTGTTAACAGCATTGTCTCTGTTTGAAAGAATCGAAATATCGCCTAACAGGCATCATGTCCCATCGTGGAAGTTGAATGTTGCTGTTGGCCAGGGAACCCTTGTAAAGTGCTTTGAGCACGTTTAGTGGATATTGCGCTATGCGCTATATAAAAGGTCTATTTATTCTAACAGCAGGTAGGTCTGGTTAATCCATCAGTTAAACCAAACTGCAAAACATTCTGTTACGGGTTGTTTTGTATAGGGGTTCAAGAATACCGCTTTGTCCTAAGACAGCTGACAAATGCGGTCTGTATCATACTAGAATATGAAGGACTCACAGATAAAAGTCTCCGGGCCACATCATCAGATTATTAAAAGTTAAAATCCCAAGTTTGAGAGTTTTTGCCAAGATGAGGGTCATTTAAATCGAGTCCAGTCATATCTTGAGTACCACAGGGAACGGTGCTAGGACCCATACTATTTCTTTGTTTCATCAATGACCTACCTCTACGAGTAAAATCTCAGATTAGTTATTCGCCAATGACTGTCTAATATACCGACCAATAAAATCTGCAAATGATCAAAAATTGCTACAAGAGGACTTGAATAGTCTCGAACAGTGGGCTAATAATTGGGGAATTAAATTTAACGCAAACAAATGCTACATCCTCAGCACAGCTAAAAAGTACAATGAGACTTACAAGTTAAACAACACCGTCCTGAAACAAGTCGACGATAACCCATACCTTGGCATCACCTTCTCAAAGGACTTGAAATGGGGGAAACACATTAACAAAATAACCCAAAAGGCAAGCTGCACCCTCGCGTTTCTCCGCCGAAATCTTAGCCACGCCCCAACGTCATGCAAACAAAACGCCTACCTCGCACTTGTGAGATCACAATTGGAATACGGAGCAGTTGCCTGGGACCCCTACAGGAAAGAGGATATTCAAAAACTTGAGAGAGTCCAGAGACAAGGCGCCCGGTTCATAACTGGGAACTATAAGTGTAGAACCCCAGGATGCATGACAAAAATGTTAGAAGAAAGAAATCTCATCAGCCTCCAACAAAGAAGAAAAGAAACCCGTCTGTCATTCATGTTCAAGATAATAACAGATCAAATACCATCAATAAAGGCAGACTCCTTTTCCACGCCACGACCAAACATAAGAACAATCCAAGCACTCACTTTCGCCAACCGCATAACCGAAAACCCCATTGACAGATGCACCACAAACAATTCGAAGTGCTTCAAAATCCCACAGACAAGAACACAAACTACAGAAATTCTTTCTTCATTAGAACTATCTCGGAGTGGAATGGGCTGGATGAACTGGTCATCATGGCACCACACCTAAACGATTTCAAGGCCCGACTGACATGGGCCAGCGCCCAATGAGGATGCCGCTGAAATACAACCAGACCATTGGTTTCTTCAGCGCCAATCATACAGATACAACCATACAGATTTGATATTTGAAGTATGAGTTTAAATTATATTAGGTACGGAAAACCCAAATTTAGATTATATAATTGTTGTCTTTAAGTTGCATTCAACAGGTAGAACTTTTTTTCCTGATTAAAATGGTATAAAAATTATTAAAATTGGTTAAAAATTAAAAAAGATATGTTATTTCGAAATTTGTAGAAAATCGCCAAAATTTGTCCTTCTTTGAAGGCAACCTTTTGTCCGTTTTCAAAATGCCGTATTTTCATAAATATTCAAACCAGACCTCTGTAACTTTCTAACAATACACATCTTTTTATAAACAATATGTGTATTTTTTTTCTGAGCTCAACTCTAAGTAAAATAGAAATAATTTGCCCCTAAAGTAGCTGACAAAGCCAAAATTGTCAATTTCAACGCAAAGTTACGAAATATCAGCGATTGTGCCCCTTGCCTGAGCCGGCATATGAGTGAAGTGAATACGGCAAATGTTGTAGTTGTAGTTTCGTTTTCAGTTGGCTGGTGAACGCAAAGCTATTAATCTTGCTTTCGTATACATCATTTTAAAGCTGAGATTTTAAACTTTCTTTTGACACCAGAATCGTCCAAATTTTCAAATTTTTCTCAATTTTTTTATCAATTTAAAGTTTTTAACTTGAAACTTCAACCTTTGAAAAAAATCATAAAAATGCGAATCTGGTATCGAATGAAAGCTTGTTCAATTTTCTTTCGGATGCAGCCATTGACGTTACTATTAATAGCGCTGACGCGACCAGCCGAGCGGAGAGAAAAGACAACCGTCAGTTACGGTGATCGAGTAGCGGAGCGCCGGTTCCAAAATCGAAGTTTACTCCTCTTCTTCAACTCAAAGCCATGAAATAACGGCAAATCATATGAAAAAAGCATGAACGTTTTTTTAAAGATGAAGATTTGAGATTTAATTTGATACCAAAAACGTTTTATTTGACGGACTGAAAATGAGAAAAAGAGAGAGACGATTTGAGTTAAAATTCTCGGTTTGCCAATAAAGCCATGACTCGATAAGAGGGTTTGCCATACCTAATTATATCTATAAATATATTTTGGCAGTTGATCAGTTAAATGTGTATACTTATTTTTGATCATGAGTATATAATAATGGGGGGGGGGGGGGGGGCTGAAGTGGCTTCGTGGTTAAGGCATTGTTGCATTGTTGCACTGTGATCCAGAAGGTCCCGGGATTGAGCCCCGCTTCAGGCACTTTTTTTCCTTGGGCAAGGTTATTAACCCCCAATTTGTTCACTTGGACAACATGGGTGATTTTTGTTGTCATCAAACATCCTGTTTGATGAATTATCTATATTCCTTCATGGAATGCCTCGGGTTCGTATGGTGCCGATTGGGCGTAATTTTTAAAAATCTGCAGTGTTTAATGATAATACTACTACTGCTACTACTACTACTACTACTACTACTACTACTACTACTACTACTTTTAGAGATAATTGTGTGGTGGTGGTGGTGGTTGTAATTGTACTGGTGGTAGGGATGATGTGGTGTTATTTGGAGTAGTAGTGTTGGTAGGGATGATGATGTAGTGGTGGTTGTAATAGTAGTGGTGGTAGAGATGATGTAGGGGTTTTGGTGAGTGTTTTTTATTCAGTGATAATAATAGCAATTTGTCAAAAAGGAGGAAAATGTCTCCGTCTATCGGTCAAACGCAAGCAAAGTGTAAAAATAACAGGATCATAGTTTTGTATTGGTATTATGCAATATATTAAGCACTGTAAAGCACTTTGAGCAAATTTAGTGGATATTGAAATACTTTTTCAAAATTAAAAAAAAAATTAATCATAATTTAATTTATTCATTTATATATGTACAATGAATTTATTTCGTTATCTATTGATTAATTCTTACCTTGGTTAATTTGAATTCCAGGTAATCCATAACTATGGTCACGGGGGACACGGCATCACCCTGAGTTGGGGTATGGGAATTCATGTAGCCAAGCTGGCTAAAGATGCCTTGAGTAGGATGGTCCCTAAAGCTGCCTTATAATGATGACGACAATACAGTAGAAGCCGGTTTTTGGAATGCAGCTTTGTCTGATCACATGCTTAATTGGAATAATCTGTCTGTGATGACATTTTTTCTATATAATTTATACTGATTGAAATACTTATAAAAAGCCCATTTTTAAAATTTGTTTTTAAATTTATTATTTTAAAATCATAATAAATTTATTCATTTATTTATATATGTACAATGTGCGGCTATGTGGTCTTGTGGTATGCCACTTGCTTTCGGATCGGAAGGTCCTGGGTTCGAGCCTTGCTCAGCACATAGTTGAGTCCTTGGAAAAGGCTCTTTACTCACATTCTCTCACCATACTTCAGGTGTAAAATGAGTACCTGACCGTTAACAGCGTTGTCTGTGTCCCCCAAAAAATGTGTAGCAGGCGTCAGGTCTCATTCTATGTGTTACGTGTTGCTGTTGGTCAAGATATCTTGCATAGAGCCTTTTATTTTATTGAACTACCTCAGTTTTATTTTTATGTGTCAGTTGATAGTATGTGTGTTATAAGATTATAATTACAAATGCTTGATTTAATGTCATATCATTACTGACAATTTAACTCACTCAATTCTACAGATTTTTGCGACTTTTCAAAATTGGAAAAAATGTATTTAAAATGAGCTTGTTCATGTTCATAGCATTGATAGTTTTATTCAACTACCATTAACGTGTAAAAATTAAGAACATTAGCTTTGATACTATGCCTATAATTTGTCTCACAAAAATGTAATAAATAGGCATGGGGTAAAAGTAACCCCAGGTATACTACGGATATAGTCGGTGTGAGGGTCGAGTGAGTTAAAGTGCATAGAGCATGACATCATCATGGTTATACGCAAATAGAATAATAAATGGGGCAGCGTGGCTCAGCGGTACAGTCTTTGCTTCATACCTGAAAGGTACCCAGTTCGATCACTCGCCGTTGCGCTGTGCACCCTTGAAGAAGTTACCTCGCCCTAGCTCAATTTGCGGCGCTGCATTGTGGCTGATGCCTGGGATATTCCAGTCTTATCTTAGAATAGACCCTAGAGACGAATTTCCCCTATTGGATGAATAAAGCAATTTTTATTATTATTTTTATTATTATTTTTATTTATTATTTATTTAGAAGTGATATTTATTATTTATTTAGAAGTGATATTTATTATTCATTTAGAAGTGATATTTATTATTTATTTAGAAGTGATATTTATTATTTATTTAGAAGTGATATTTATTATTTATTTGGAAGTGATTGATTATTTATTTAGAAGAGATATTTATTATTATTTAGAAGTGATATTTATTATTTATTTAGAAGTGATATTTATTATTTATTTAGAAGTGATATTTATTATTTATTTAGAAGTGATATTTATTATTTATTTAGAAGTGATATTTATTATTATTTAGAAGTGTATTTATTATTTATTTAGAAGTGATATTTATTATTTATTTAGAAGTGATATTTATTATTTATTTAGAAGTGATATTTATTATTTATTTAGAAGTGATATTTATTATTATTTAGAAGAGATATTTATTATTTATTTAGAAGTGATATTTATTATTTATTTAGAAGTGATATTTATTATTTATTTAGAAGAGATATTTATTATTATTTAGAAGTGATATTTATTATTTATTTATATTAAGATGTACATTGAGTTTTTTTCTTTATTGAACATTGTCTTTTGGGGTAATATTTGTTGTATTCTGGTAAAACCCGTCGGATGTCCGACAAAAAAAAAAATTAATCCTATATTATTATATATTTGATTGGAGGCATCATTTCTGGAACAAATGCAGTTTGAATTTTGTAATTATCTTAATTAGGGCCAAAGTTATTCACAAATCAAGGGGGGGGGGGACAATTTTTTTTTTTTTTAATGAGAAAATTGCTTTTAAAGAGAAGTCATACATACATGTATTAACTACAAATTGTTTAGAATACAGTAACATTATCATCTCAACAGCACTTGCACACCAAATTCATACCTAAAAAATAAGAAAACAAAGTCCGTCTGAAACACACGCCAAAGATTTTGACTTTATTTCTCCCTTTTGTCCTTCTTGACTATGTGACGTGATACTTTTATGCAGCTATGCGATCTTGTGGTATGACACTCGCTTTCGGATTGGAAGGTCCTGGGTTCGAGCCTTGCTCTTTACTCACATTCTCTCACCGTACTCAGGTGTAAAGTGAGTACCTGGCCATTAACAGCGTTGTCTCTGTTCGATTCAAATTGTAGTATCGCCTAACAGGTGTCATATCCCGTCCTAAATGTTAAATTTGCTGTTGGCTAGGGACCCCTTGTAAAGTGCTTTGAGCACGTTTAGTGGATATTGTCCTAAATAAAAGCTAAAAAAAAACAACAACTTTAGGATGAGGAGGTTCTTGTGTGGCTTCATCTTCACTTGCCGATTGATCTCTCACTACTGTTAGTGTTAGGATTTCGTTTGTGATTTTATTTTTATTTTCAGATATTGATATTGACTTTTAGATATCGTATATTGTAAATTAAAAGAAAAGAATATGTATTATTCACCCCTCTCATTGGAAAACCCTATCATTTCTTAGTAAATACATAATTTTTGAATTATACTTTGAATGCGTTGAATGAAATTTTAATTCAACGATTGCAGAATATTTTTGCACATTTTATTGGTGTGAAATTAGATGTAAAAGGCAGCTGATTGGCAATTATAAATAATATTTTGGTGCGCATGAATACAAATCCAATGTTTTTAGTTTTGGGTCAAATTGTCATTCAAGCAGAAGGAGAAAGATACTTTTGTCAGATTTTTTTTATTAATGGCGCGTATTTTTCTGGGTTTTCTCAGCTGCCCCTCTATCGAAAGGGGTAGAAATTTGTGTCAACATTTGAATGAATTTGTCTTAACTGAATCTAGATTTTGGACCGTGTTGATGTTATATATAAAAAAAGTTTTCATCTTTAAGACCTATAAAAAAAGCTACTCTACTTTAAAACCGCTGTCATAAAATTCGAGATTTTACACTGTCAAAATGTAAAGTTACACACCACAAAGTATGAGATGAATTCATCGCTTTTCCAAAAAAAATCTCGTGTTGACACGTAGTTCCGGCTAGTGATTATGAGTTCACGTCATACTTGTTTCCGAATTAAAACAATTCGCTTTAACTGCTATAAAATTACAACTTATGTAGTTTGCCTTAAATTTTGAATTTATGATTTATTGCATATCAATATTAAGGGCATTCGAGGGATTTTATCCTATTTTGCCCTATACCATATGTTATGTTATGCTATATCATGCATGTTATTGCATATTTATTGCATATTATACATCATGTCACAATTACCGATATGAAATCTCTAGCTTTAAATCCTTTGAAATACTGATTATATACTCAATATTTTCAAATTAGCAATGAATGCTGTTTATATAACTTTGAAAAATTCCATGTATGCATGAAAGTTTCACAGAGCATATATAGGCTTTTAAAACATAATATAATCTTTTAAACTATACAGTACAATACGAAACGAAAAGAGAAGATGGTTATAGAGATACGACAGAGAGATCACCATTGTGGAACGACGTGATAGGAAAAGGATTCAAGACAACTTTGAAATGGATATCATCCAAATATGTATGGAGCTGGGTGACCGTAAACATGCATCCGACAAAGGAATGGACGTCTGATAATTCGGGTAGAAAAAGTCTCATGGGTTCTGGCCATTGATATTGATATCCTTGAAAGTGGTGAAGATACTGGCTATTTAGAAGACTGCGTACCATTTTTTTTCTTTTCTGCATCATCTGGAAGGTAATGACTATCATTATGGGGTCAATGCAGAGGTGTTTGAAGACTGGCTAAAGAACCGTTTGCTGCCTTTCCTCGAAACACCCAGCTGTCTTGCATTGGATAACACTACCGTTCGGTGGCCTATGATGATCACTTCAAGGCTCCAACTTCGGCAACTATGCGGGTATGTGGTCTAGTGGTATGACACTCGCTTTCGGATCGGAAGGTCCTGGATTCGAGCCTCACTCGACGCATAGTTGCATCCTTGGAAAAGACTCTTTACTCACATTCTCTCACCGTACTCAGGTGTAAAATGAGTACCTGGCCGTTAACAGCGTTGTCTTTGTCCGAAAAATTGTAATATCGCCTAACAGGCATCATGTCTCGTCCTACATGTTAAATTTTGCTGTTGACCAGGGACCCCTTGTAAAGCGCTTTGAGCACATTAAGTGGATATTGCGCTATATAAAAGCTCGTTTAAACTATAAAAACTGATATGATTTCATGGCTCCAATGAGACAGCACTACATATTATTCTGACCATCACGAGGTTGACTGTGAACACAATCCATTCAAGCTCATTTGGACCCAAGTAAAGAGAAAGATTGAGGGGTGGAACATCAAATATACTCTCACCAACAAGGCAATCAATGATATAACAAGGGAAGACTGGAAAAGGCATGCTCCAACCTTCGCAAACTGGAGGAAATTACATTTCATTGGATAGAGTGATGCCACGAAATCTTTCCATAGTCGTTTCATTTCTCTTTTTCCTTATCATAGTCATCAGAATGTGATGATTGATGTCTCCATTATGTCTTTGTTGTTGTTGGTAGTGTTGGTGTTGTTGTTGTAGTTGTTATTTCTGAACACATGTACCTATTTGTAGAAACACTGAGTAATAAATTGATGAAAATTGATGAAGTTCTACTCTTGACCAGACTACATTAAATTTATGTAATCCTCTTAGGCATAACGGAGCGTTCACATATTACGTCATCAAAAATTTGCCCTTTTTAGACCCCCCCCCTCCCCCCAAGTCATCACTTGTCATCATTGACCTGACCCCCCCCCCCCCCCCCCCCCCCCCCCCCCCCCCCCCCCCCCCCAACAGATGATGACGTCATCTAATTTAATAAAAACTAAAAGATAACTTTAATTTCACAATTTTCAAACCATAAACATTGATTATCAACGTTTGATAAAACACATTCAGACATTTTATTAATTTCAGAAACTGTTGATAATTTATGTTTTACGATACAATGGGGACATAAAATTTAAATTTGCAAAGATGAAATCTAACAAACATTATTTAAATTAGGCTACTTGGTGCAGGTGCTATTAAAATAATTTCAGAAAGTGTAATTTAAAATAGTATAGGAGGTAAATTATTTTATAGCATATTAGTCTTTTAGTGGAATGAATTACTGTTTCAATTTCCAAACATAAAATTAATTGATTCAAAAATGTTTCTGCCTTGGACCTCTGGCAATGTACTATAAATAGTATCATCAATTTCATCTTCATCGTCATCACTTTCTCCCATTTGCTGTTCTTCTTGTATGTCGCATTTTCGTGAATGGTCTTTCATTGCTGTGATCGAGGAGTGATACAACGAACATTTAGGGCAAGTTCGCCTTTTGAGAAGTGATACCCCTTTCCCATCTTGTTTCTTGAGAGATGGGCAATACTCATCATAGCAATTTATCTTTAGCTGTTTTGAAAGGAACAAACTTTGAAATAGGCTTCCAAATCTTCCAGTATTGCCTATCTCCAAACCATCATCACATGAAGCAAGTGGTACAGGTGGTGGCAGAAAACGCTCTGGAAAAAAAGATGAATAGTTAGTACGCCAAGGTTTGCAGCATGAGTTGTCACTGCATTTCACTATTTGCAGCAGATATTGGGATTGACGAATGTGTTTTATCTTCCAATCATCTGTTTCTTGAAATTGAAGTTTAATTAATTTTTCACCTTTTTGCTAATTTATTTGGAATGCCATTTTTGAAGCTCTTGCATTTAATAAAATAGGCCTAATTTGCCTATGTTTTGATGACATCATCTTGGGTCTGACCCCCCCCCCCTCCCCCATGTCAACACATGTCAACATTTGGTAGACCCCCCCTCCCCCCCTAGCTGATGACGTAATATGTGAACGCTCCATAAACACAAGCTATTTCTATTAATTTAGCAATCAAAATAATGTTCGAAACGCTTAATGTTCACTATCATTTGAATTTTCATTAGTAATGTGTATTGATAGTTATAAAATATAGATGCTGGGTGGGGATCCTGACCTCCCAGGGTGGGCAGGGAGGTACATGCTGTGTCTTCTATCCCCCCATACCCGTTTTCCAATTGTATCCTGTCATTGTCTTGGAATGAGATTACTTTGTTTTGTCCTGATCCTTGCCGGAGTTCCTTGGCTGGGAGGGAAATAGTCGAATGTATAGTTATAGTTTTGGGAGATGATATTTTTTTCCTTGTAAATCATCTCTCTGTTATGCAATGCATAATATTTGTATATATATCTAGGTGAACAGACAGTAGGTCACATAGCCCGGAAGAGAATCGATTCTATTGGGGGCCTAAAAACTGGGCCTCAATGAATCTGTACGAATTACGAAACGTTTAAAACGCTTTTTAAAAGTGCCTCTCTACAACTATTTTTATTGAGAAATTATATTTTTCATGATTCTAGTTTAAATACATATTACTCTGATGATAGCTAACCTTGATTATAATTGCTTAAATCACAGATGGGTTAATTAAGGGCAATTCAAATTGATAGTTATTATTTTGTAAACAGTACGAAATATCAAGAAGAAACCCCATAAAATCTGAATATTTCTAGTTCTATGACACATTGCCATATTTATGGACAATAAAGATCTACTATTATTATTATTATTATTATTATTATTTATTATTATTATTTTATTATTTTATTTATTATTATATATAAGATAATAATAATAATAATAATAATAATAATAATAATAATAATAATAATAAGGATGATTATCATGACATGATTACTACTTATTTCTAAGAAGACTATATCTATTTCATATTTCATTGTTATTAGTTGTTAGTTCATATTCTCCATTAGCACTGACATGTACTTTTAATCTAAGTCTATTAACTTAAGAGTAATAGTAGTGAGGGATAGAAATGCTATTATTCACATTGTTGGAATACAACTTGACAAGTAGTCTAGTAAGAAAAAGAAAGTGAAAAATATCCAAATCTAAGGGTGTCTACTTACATGCCATGAATATCACAACCACAAATTAATCCTCAGAAAATCCAAATAAGAAACACACCATAATCTTAATCCATTGGAAGAATAATCCAGATGATTCCATTTCATGATACAATTTGTACCTCACTCTGCGTTTAACGGGCTTGTGACCGTCACAATCAAAATGTGGCCGCATTAAGGTTTTTTTTTTTTTTTTTTTTTTTTTTTTTTTTTTTTTTTTTTTAAATAAATAAATACATAGAAATACATACATGGCCCTATAAGTAATATTGGCGATTCTGAGGATATAAGAAGAAAATTATTTGAGAGTGTCTCTGAAATTCGAGAATTAATATTCACATTCATGGACATAAAAATTTAACATTGGGGCAGGGGGGGGGGGGGGGGGGGGGGGGGGGAGAAAGGATGCTTGATAACGATGTCTTATGTTGATGTCAGCTTTCTTATCTTCCTTGCACTCCGCTCAACATTTCTTTCCTCAACATTTTCCCTGCAATAATTCTTTAGCAAAATATTAACGAGTCTTGAAATTGCAGCGTCTGGTATGGAACAGTCCAATCTGAAAAAACGAGGAAATTCTTTGAATAAATTGAGGTATCTACGCCTACATGATAGCTCCACTGTCTGTCTGAAAAATCCAAAACACAAGAGAACAAATTGAAAAAGCCCTTCTAAAGGACAGCTCAAACCACCACGAGAAAGCGTTGCTGTAAAAGAAGTAGTCTCAGTGGGAAACGATGACATGTTGCCTTGGAGATCAGGGTGTTTCGATGCAATATAACCTACAATATAAAAAAGGCATTGTCTCATCAGTTGACAGTTTACTAGGAAAGTCTGGAAGTGAATCTAAAAGCAAAATATCATTGTCAGAAAATGGAAGGTCACATAAATTACAAGCATGCGGTGCTCCACTGTAATCAACATCTGTTGTCATGCTCTCCAGCATGAGCTTGGCACGATCAATGGTATTGGTATGTGAGGCATTCTCTACTGAAATGTAATAGTTACACCCTGCTGATCTGCGTAAGTGACCAAAATGGCTTTCAATATCATCCTGTTGAAAAAAACCAAGAGCGACATAATCATGATGGAGACTGTTATCTGAGAACAATTGAAAATTTGCCAAATCAATAAAGCACTTGCAGGTCCAGAAGAAAGCCTTGGCTGTATCTGCTGTAAGAGAATGCATACGAGGATTAGAAAGGGGAGTAAGACGTAATGCGATATCTGCCCATGAGTTCAGAATATCCAGCTGGTGATGCTCCTCATCCCTGATTACTGCCATATCAGGATCTCGAAGTCGAGTCTGTCGGAGAGGATCTTTTGTATTGAAAACTTTCCATAAACATATCACATTATCAATGAATATAGCCGTATCTTTCCATGACTGTGTCGAAGCTGATGAAGACTTGAGGGCTGCACTTGTTTTTTCTGAAAAGACATCAAGAACAAGAGAAACTTTCTGCTTTTCGATGTTAGAAAGCCTAAGACAAACATTATTTAATTTAGACATGCGCAATGAAAATTCAGATGTTTCATGATCATATAGTGCGATCAAATCAGACCATTTAGCCATCTTCTTGTCTGTGGGGTCAGGACTATCTAAAGGTGAAAAAGCAATGGTACCAGTTCTTTCTGAAATCCAATTATTACGTATGTTCTTTAACAGGTGAACTGGATCATAAATAGAGAATATAGAGAACGAGACAATGAATACCAACGAAAAGCAGTAAAAAGGTCCTCTGTGGAGTAAATGCGTTTATTTTTAGAGGCATTAAGAATGTGAACATTACGTTGTAGAAATTTCACCTGTGGAACATCTTCATCATTGGAAATGACATACTTAATCAATGCATCAAGCCTACTCCAACACTTCACTTGCTTGTCACTAGAAATAAAGTCTGGATAATTCTTTCTTTTTCTGACGCCCTTGTAGCATTCCAATGATAAAGCCAGAGAACCTGAGGAAGATAATATATTAAAAACATAGAAAAATCACAGATTGGACCATCTCTACGTATACTACAGAAAGTGTAGAGCCTTCTTGCCTTTTCAAATCCAACAACTCCTCCTACAGGATGGCCAAGAAGCATGTCAATAAAGCGTTCATGAAAATCCTTTCCATCAAGCGAATCTCTTGCACGAAATTCAGCCATTTCATCAATAACAACAGCTCTTGACTCTGCTGTTGCTCTGTCTGTAGTACGACAAGTATGTCTGCCAGCCTGTAGAGGGATACAAGATTTTGGAACGTTAGGGAAAATAGAAGGTGGATTAGCAGGTCGAAAGGCTCTTCCGACGGTTCGAATCATTTCAGTGTCTTTCGGCCAATGTAAAGAACACACGCCCATGTTATCAGTCACTGTCATGGACTAAGGGTTGCAACTGAGTATATTAACAAGTACAATTTAACTTGGTTAAGTCCCTTAAATTGAGACTGCTACCGTTGGAACTGTATTCTGGTTACGCAACACTTTTTATCGGACTAAGAAATAAACATGTTGCTTTGAGTTTCATACTAAACCTTCAGCTTGTCATTCCTTTAATCAAAACATTACATGGGGGCAGCGAATCTTCATTCCCCATTTGATAAGTATTTCTAAATTTCTAAGACTTTAGTATTTTCCCACCAAGCATTTTATTTTCATTTTTTCACCCGTGGTCTACCGAGTCAGAAGTACTGACTTCTATCCTCAAACCGGCATTCAACTGATTGTTCGTCATGGCCGATAAACCTCCAACAATGGACTGGGGTGCCCCCAATTTGTCAGATGCTTTCAGACTATTTAAACAGAGAATGGAGCTTTACTTCATAATTAATTCCAAGCTCAAAAACGAGGAAAAAGTGGCAACAATACTCCTAGCATCAGGACAGGAAGGTCTCACCAGATTCAACAGCTGGAATCTTACCGAGCAAGAGAAGTCAAACCCAGAGATAATCTGGGAAAGATTTGCAAGACAGCTCGATCCCGCTGATAACTTTCGAATCAATCGTCTAAAACTCTCTACCTTACGAAAACAAACTGAAGAATCATTGGATGATTTTGTCAATAGAGCCAAGCAAATCGCAAACAAATGTAAATTTACAAACAATGAATTGCAAAACAGACTAATCGAGATAATAATTGCGGCAACACCTATTGCTGATTTCCAAAAAGAACTCCTCACCAAACCCCAAACGTATACTTTAGATGAGGCTCTGCAACTCGGAAGATCGCACGAAGCTTCCCTACAACATCTAACTGCACTGAAAGCAATCGAGCATCCAACCACGAACCAGAAATCAATCGATATTATCCATCCACCACGTAACAAATCAGCACAACGACCCATCCATAACAAACCAGTACAACGGTCGGTTTGCAAAAACTGTGGCCGAGATCACCCCTTCAACAGGGGACAGTGCCCAGCTGCCAAATCGACATGTGGCGCTTGTGGAAAACTTGGACATTGGGCAAAACTTTGCCTAACAACTAAATATCAACAACAAACTAACCCACAACAACGTAGTTACCGAAGACAACCGCAAAACAATATGCACACAATAGAAAGAGACGAATCCGGTGCAGAATCAGAAACAGATGACATGAATTCACAACTACATTCCTTCTCATTTTCAGAAATCAAAACGAAACAACGCGGTAGGAACGAAGCATTCACAATACTACAAATCGAACTTTCAGATATTCCAGGTATCCATGATTTACAACTAAAATTGGACACAGGAGCACAGGCCAACAACTACCTCTCAGAATTTATAGACAAATGTATCCAAAATACATTGACAGCAAAGGGAAACCGGTGGCAGGGACATTAAAACATACAAACACAAACCTCACTGCTTACAATGGAACAGAAATCAAGTGCTTCGGCACCACAAACATACCATGCCAGCACAGACAATCAAAATGGATAAACACCCAATTCTACATAGTAGATGTTGCTGGACCAGCGATACTCGGTCTCCCGAGCTGCGAAGAATTCAAAATCATCACCCTCCACTGCCCCCTCCATGCTACGAAAAACAAAAACACTACAATAAGAAACATCCACGACCTGAAAGCGCTGTACCCCTCGCAATTTGACCGCATCGGCGAGTTCAAAACTGAACACAAACTAACTATTGACCCAAATGTACCTGCCCGCATCGACCCCCCTCGAAAAGTCCCCATCGCTCTAAAAGAAAAAATCAAACTGGAGCTCGACAATATGTGTGAACAAAACGTGATACGTCGAATAGAGGAACCAACCAGTTGGGTAAGCTCATTGACCTATGTAACAAAACAAGATGGCAGTCTGAGAACCTGCCTTGACCCAAAACACCTAAACAGAGCGCTTCTGAGACCACACCATAGAATTCCTACTGTGGAGGAACTCAATCACGAGTTCGCAGGTGCAAAGTACTTTTCAAAGTTGGATGCTAAATCTGGATACTGGTCTGTAAAACTTCATCCTGAGAGCCAACCTCTCACCACATTCCAAACCCCTTTTGGAAGATACTGTTTCCAACGCCTTCCTTTTGGCTTATCAGTAAGCCAAGATATTTTTCAAATGGAAATGGATAGAATACTACAAAGATGCCAAAATGCATGCGGGATAGCTGACGATATCATTGTTTATGGAAAGACAGAAGAAGAGCATGACAAAAACCTGATCAAGTTCATGGAAATCGCAAATGAAGAAGGCCTTGTATTAAATTCGAGCAAATGTCAAATCAAACAGTCTGAGGTACCATTTTTCGGACATATATATACCAGTAATGGGCTTAAACCAGATCCATTGAAAATCAAAGACCTAGAAAATATGCCAGAGCCAACATCAAAAACAGAACTACAACACTTTATTGGGTTCGCAACATACCTATCCAAATTTATACATGACTTCAGCCAGAAAACAGCTACCCTCAGAGATCTTTTAAAACAAGATTCTATTTTTCTTTGGGAAAGACACCACAAACAAGCCTTTGAAGACCTAAAACGTGAAGTATCAGTAAACTCCCTCCTTCAATACTATGATCCTGCCAAACCAGTAGAACTACATTGTGACGCCAGCCTTCGTGGCATTGGTGCAGCCTTACTCCAACCTGATGAAAACAACCAACTAAAACCAATTGCTTTTGCTAGCAAAAGTAACTATGCATGCATCGAACGTGAACTTCTTGCCGTTGTATTCGGAGTCCAACGATTCCATACCTTTCTTTACGGACGTTTTTTCAAAATCATCACTGATCATAAACCATTACAAATGATTGTCAACAAATCAATCACTGCTGCACCGCCTCGTCTTCAAAGAATGCTTATTTCCCTGAATGGATACAACTTCACATTGTCACATCGACCCGGATCAGAAAACAAACTAGCAGATGGGCTCAGTCGTCTTCCAAACAAATATAATCAAAACAACATCGACCTCGACATGAGGGTTGATATAGTATACATGTCAAATGATCGTTCAACAATCATCAGAGAAGAAACACAAAAGGACCCTGTCCTTCAGGGCCTCAAAGATTGCATCATCAACGGTTGGCCAGACAAACAATCAGAACTGACATCAGATCTCCGTCCCTACTGGAGCATACGTGACCAAATGTCTGCTGAAAATGGTCTTATTCTCAAAGGTCAATGCATTATGATTCCTACCAGTCAAAAACAAGAAACTCTCCAACAGCTACATACCGCCCACCTTGGCAAGGTAAAAACTAAACTTCTTGCAAACGTCACCGTCTACTGGATAGGCATTCACAAAGATATTGACGCAATAATTGATAACTGTCAAACCTGCCAAGAACATCAAAATGCCCAAACGTCCGAACCACTCGAACCTCATGACATTCCCCTACGACCTTGGTGTACCCTTGGTACAGATATTTTTGAGATTAAAAGCCAACAGTACCTCATCATAGCCGATTATCACTCAAAATTTCCGATCATCCGAAAACTTCCTCAACCCGCACCTAGTAGTTCAATAGTAAATATCACAAAAAATATATTTGCCGAATACGGAATACCTGAAAAGGTTATAAGCGACAATGGCCCACACTTTGCGAGTCAAATGTACAAAGAATTCGCCGATTCGTGGCAATTCACACACGTCACATCATCCCCCCACAGACCACAAGGAAATGGTTTCATTGAGAGACAAATCCAAACTGTCAAAAACATTATCAAAAAGGCTATGCAGGCCAAAACAGATCCCAATATATTGCCCTTCTGCACTGGAGGTCCACCCCCATCACCCCGTCTTTGGGCAGCCCGGCACAACTACTTATGGGTCGACAAATTAAGACAACAATCCCATCAAAACAAAGATCCAATACTATACACAACCAAGATGACATCTACAACAACCTGAAACAACGTCAAGCTCAACAAAAGTTCTATTTCGACAAGACCGCCCGTACAACCCCTTTCTCACACCTCTACCCAGGACAACCTGTACGAGTTTTACACCCTGAGACACATAAATGGCTCCCTGCAACTGTTATGCGCCAAATTCAGAATGATCCCAGATCATATGTTCTCGAAGACGCGAACGGGACCAACTTCCGAAGGAACAGACAACACATCAGAGAAATACCTGCCTCTTCCGCCGTTGCCCCAGAGGAATATCAGAAAACTATCGCTATTCCCCTCTCTACAAAGACCTGTCCCAAATTGAATCCCCATCTGCCTCAAACTCAAAAGAGCCTACTGCTCAAACTAAAACTCCTAATGAACAACAAACAAAATCTCGCCCAATTCGCACGACCAGGAGACCAAGCCGTTTTGATGACTATGTATAGAACAAAACGAACAATATAGTGTGTCAACCAAATGAGAACACTTATCGCTACTTATTATTATTATTATTATTATTATTATTATTATTATTATTATTATTATTATTATTATTATTATTATCATCATTATTATTATGATGTACTCTATCCCGTTTTATTTATTTTTTTTTTTTTATTTTATTTTTAAAATTTCTATTTCATTTGAAAACAAGGGAGATGTCATGGACTAAGGGTTGCAACTGAGTATATTAACAAGTACAATTTAACTTGGTTAAGTCCCTTATATTGAGACTGCTACCGTTGGAACTGTATTCTGGTTACGCAACACTTTTTATCGGACTAAGAAATAAACATGTTGCTTTGAGTTTCATACTAAACCTTCAGCTTGTCATTCCTTTAATCAAAACATTACAGTCACATCCTCAAATTTCAATACATTAGGCAGACGTGAAATCCAAAGCCTTTTTGTTTCATCGTCAGTTGGAAAACGATAAACAGAAATCTTTTCATCTGATGCGGATGGTGGATTATCGCGAGTGGGACGATATCCACTTCGACAATTTACGACTGAGCACTTCCTTCCCATTTTATATTAAATCCTGTTGGAAATCACAAACAAATTAATCCTGAAATGTTAGAATGCTGTGGAAATAAGAATCATTTCATAGAAATCATTCTAAAAAGGGAAAAAAAATCAAATTTAACAGACTCTCATCAAAACATGCCATGTCTGATAACATTGGATGAGAAAGAGAAAGTAGAAATCTTGAGCCTTGACAAAACGAGGTTTCACTGCGTATTCTATGTCCGGTATGTAAGAGCTCCATGATATATATCGATTAATAAGTTTAGTTGTATTTATTTAACGTTGTAAACTGCCAAACTGGTTACACTGCACATTGTTTTGGTTTGAGTTGAATAGAACATTTTTCCGATTATCATCTAACAATCTTGCTGTGTTGTTTCTTGAGTCTTGAGGTTTGACTACTTAAATATAATTATTATTATTGATAATGATAAAACAATATCAGTACAATACACTTGGCGACGACATTACAATTGGCGACGAGGTGAACTCTGAAAATCACCGACTTTCTCAACTTTATGTTAATTTTATCATCATGAATTCCTTCGGTTTCGGGCAGATTGAACAGTTTGACCCTCAGCTTTGTTTGTTACTTTGAGGAGTACCTGGAGAGATTAAACTATTTCTTTATTGCAAATGAAATTATTGACGAAAACAAAAAGAAAGCAGTCTTTATCTCAGTGATAGGCCCAAAAACATTTAATTTACTGAGAGATTTAGTAACACCAAATTCCATTTCCGACCGAACATTCGAAGAGATAAGACAAGTACTTCAAAATCATTTTGAGCCAAAACCGCAGAAATTCGTAGCAAGGACAGAATTTGAGAAAGAATTAGAAGGAAGGAAGAGTCAATAGGTGATTTTGTGGCCGCACTAAGAAAGCTGTCACAATACTGTCAGTTTGGTGATCAGGTGGAAGATCGGCTGTGTGAAAAACTAGTCAGATCAATCAACGATGAGACAATCCAAAGAAAACTACTCGCTGAACCAAATCTAACATTGCAACGAGCTATCGAAATCGGTCAAGCCATAAAACTATCGTACGAGGGAGCAAAGGGTTTAAACGAAAACCTCCCACAAACAGTAAACCTCATTCGAACTCAACAAAATCAACACAAGTACTGCATGCGTTGTAACGACCACCGAGGTGTAAGGTGCAAATTTATCAACGCCGAATGCCATTTCTGCCATAAAACGGGACACTTGGCAAAATGTTGTTTACAACGAAAACAACAAAACTTCAACCATCGACCTTCAAATCAAACGCAACGTCGTCCGTTTGAACAACAAAAATTTCGTCAACATCGGCAACAACAACGTCAACAACAACAGCAACAGTGGCAACCTCAACATCAGCAAAATACACAAGGGCAACATCGACAACGTAGGCTACAGCATAATCAAAATCAAAACAGATGTCACAATTTGGAAAAACTCAATACCAATGAATCATATTATCTGCATCCTGAAGCTGACTCAGAAATCTCAAACGATTAGAAGTAAAACCAGTAAGCCAATCACGGTTGATCTACAATGCAATGAACAAAATATCACCTTTCAGCTAGACACCGGGGCAGCAGCAGATCTGTCATAACGAAGCAAGAATTCGATAAACATTTCAATGATCATAACTTTTCCCTTTCAGAAATTCAACTACAAACGTACACTGGTGAAAACGTTCATGTGTTTGGGAAATGTGAGATGTTAAGGTCAGGATAAACCCCCTGAACTAGCCAAAAAAAAAAAAATCTGAGGTAATTTTTTTTTTTGCTCAATATAAAACTTCAACCTTTTCTGCATCTTTTCATGTGAAAAACATCGTAAAAAATTTATTAGAAATATTTTATTTTAATTTTTATAAATTGTATGTGTTTGTTTGTTGTCCATGGTTACTAGAGCTTAGTTTATTGAAAAATTCATTTCTCAGCTTCTAATTTGCCGATTTTCACACTTTTTTCACCAAAAAACTGCAAATTTTTCTGGCTACATTCCGATCTTTCAAAGCCAATGAGAGAAAAAAAAGATATATAAGAAGAAATTTCATTGGTCTAAATCTCTTTGAAGAGAAAAATATCAGCCAATCAGAACGCTGCTTTCATTTCATCCAAACCACCACTTTCACTTCTGCTCAGAATGAAAACAAAGCGAGTTACTTTCATTTTCTATTCTTTTCTGTGAATCACACATGTTTTGAATCATTCTATTATTATTCTGTGCTATTTTACTTGATTATTCTCATTCATATTTCATTATGGAAGGAAAGAAATCCAAAGCAAATAAATATCGACCCAAGAAGAGAAAATTTCATGGCAATAGGTACACGAAAGCAAAGGCGAGTGGGAGTAGAAGTGGTTGTGATGATGACGATGATGTTGAGACAGTTGAGAATCGTCGGAGGGCAGTTGAAGATGATAAAGTTGAGACTGTAGACAAAAGAATGATAGAAGTAGAAGAAGTTGATGAAAGTAAATCAGCATCATTCATGAAACTTACTGAATGTTTAGATGAAGAGAGTGAGGAGAGAGGAGGTCAAGTAGGTGATGATAATAATAATAGTGATTATGAGGGGTACAGATTGTTTAGAAAGAAACTTATTGTGTCATGCATCCAGAGGTTAGCCTGTCCTGTGTGTTTATATAAAGCTGAGGTAGGAGAGACATTTGTTGTTGTTGAAAAGTTGACTGGCATAAGCAGTGAGATGACGGTGAGTTGTGCGTTTTGTAAAGAACAGGTGACAGACTTGGGACAAACTGAAAATGTTAATCTGAGGTTTCAGGCAGCTATGTATGGTGTTGGGTGTCATGATAAAAAGGGCAGGCGGTTTTTAGGTGCAATGGACATGCCACCACCCGTGTCAGTGACAAGATCTTGCATTTTTAGAGAGAAGATAAGGGCTGCGTCAGCATCGGTGGCAAAGGAGAGTATGAAGAGAGCGGCAGAGGAGTTGAGAGCAGCGGAGGGAGATTCTTCTTCTTCTTCTTCGTTCCTCTGATGGACATCTATGGCTGCAGTCCGATATCTGCTATGAAGTCTGTGGTCCGCTTTAGGTCCTCAGCCTCACCATAGAGCTTTGTGTTGAGTGTTGTAGGGGTGACCCAGTGGTTCGAACGTTGCACGTTGTATAATGGGCAATCCATAAGCACATGTAAAGTGGTTTCATGGTCGGTTCCACATGGGCAATAAGGGGTTGTTCCAATACCTAGCTTTGTAAACATATGTCCTCTTAGTCTATTGTGTCCTGTTCGGAGGCGGAATAGAGTGACTTGGCTACTTCGCTGAATGGCATGGATTGGATCCTGCTTGTTGTGTTCTAGGTGTGTGTCATTCCTTTCTTTGTCTATTTTTAGCTTTATTATTTTCTTTTGCTGATGGTAAGTGATTGACGACTTCGGTTGTTCCTTCTGGGCTCCTTCTTTGGCCAGTTGATCGGCAATTTCATTTCCATATATACCTACATGACTTGGAATCCACTGCAGCACAATTTTTCCTGTTTTATCAGATAAGCCCTCAAGGGCCTCCACAGTGTGTGCGGCTTCAGAGTCCTGGTAATTTTCAATAGACCGGAGAGCATCATCAGAGTCTGTCAAGTAAACCACATTTTTCCCGTATATTCTGTGATCTCTGGATAGTTCTTTTGTTGCATTGAGGATGGCTTTTTCTTCAGTTTTAGTACTTGTGCACATTGAACCCACTGATACAGATATTTTTGTTTCTGTTTTATCTGTCCAGTGTATGAGTGCACCAGCACCTCCATTCATGAGGGGGCCGGAAACTGAGCCATCTGTATAAACTCTTATCCAGTTGGTCATTGGGTATTTTTTATCGATCATCTTTAGGGTTTGAGCATTGTCATTATTGCTTCGAATGTTTTTCTTGTTGATGGTTATGGATTTTTGTTTCTTTTTCCACGGTGGTGGTTTGAGATTTGGGACATTGATTTGGGCAATATCTTCCTTTGGTGTCACTTTATATTCGCTCTCTAGTTTTTGTCCCAAGGCGATGAAGTTTTCCCTTTTGAGTCGATTCTCTTTCTTTTCCATTGTACTTGGATGCAGTGGTTGGGATTCCATGAATTTTATCTTTGAGAATTGTGTCACTATTTTTAAATTTCGTTGTTCTTTGAGAGGTTTTATTCCTGTGTGGGTTTCCATCTTGTGAATTGGTGTTGTTTTCATTGCTCCAGTGATCACGCGTAGGCATTGGTTTTGGATTTTTTCAACCTTTTGAAATTGAGCCTGTGAGCACGTTCCCCATGCCGATATGGCATAGTCTATTGCAGGTCTTACATATCCAAGATATGTCTTCTTCAGGACGTTTGAGTTTGCTCCCCATTGCGTTCCAGCAAGTTTTCGGAGAAGCTGCATTCTCTTGTACCCTTTCTGTTGACTTTCATCTATTTGATGTTTCCAAGTGAGTCGAGGGTCAAATTTCACTCCTAGATACTTAGGCATAAGGTCTTCTCTCAGAATCTTTCCATCTAAAGTTAATCGCATAGATTGCTTTTTGGTTGATAAGCTGAATGTTGTGTATGTGGTTTTATCAGCATTTACTCTCATACCCCAGTCTTTTGTCCATTTGCTCAAAGCATCAAGAGTCATCTGTATCCTGGCCTTTGCAGTACCAATATTTCTTTCAGTGCATATCAGTGCAAGGTCATCTGCATACATGGCTGCTTTTACTCCTCTGCATTTGGTTTCGCAGATGTCATTGATAAAAACGACAAAGAGGGTTGGTGAGAGAACCCCGCCTTGTGGTACTCCATTTGTCATGTTCGTTAGCTTGCTTTTAGAGTTTTGAGATTGGACTCTTGCTTTTCGATTTTTGGGGGTAATCTTTAATCCATGCAAACATGTTGTGTGAAACGTTGGCTTTCTTAAGTTTGAGAAGTAGTCCTTTTGTCCAGACTTTGTCAAATGCCTTTTCCATATCCACCCAAACTGTGACTGTGTGTTTTTTTTCTTGGTAACCATTTTCGATCAGCTGCGAGATGTATGTTATCTGGTCCTCTGTGCAGCGTAATTGTCTGAAACCAGCCTGTTCATCTGATATCAACTTATTGCTTTCTAAATACCATTGGAGACGGCGATTAACAATTCTCTCCATCAGTTTACCCAAGCAGCTTGTCAAACTTATTGGCCGGTAGCTTTCGGTTTTATTTTTTGGCTTGCCATCCTTCTTAATTGGTATCATGGTTGCCTGTTTCCATTTGAGTGGAAGTTTACCCTGTTTCCAACTTGCATTGAACAGTTGTTTCATTTTCCTCTTTGTGAGGGTTCCTAGGTGTTTCAACATGTCATTAGTAACATCATCTGGACCTGGTGATTTGTTCGTTTTTAGAGATTTCAAGGCAATTTCTACTTCTTCTTTTTTAATCGAACTGAACATGACATCATCTGTAGATTCTTTGGGTGTATCCTTGTGTTTTCTCAATTCTTTGTGGACTTCTCGTTTTCGTTCTTTTCTAATCTGTATACTCCCAACACTTGAGTACTGCTTCATAAAACAGTTTGCTGCTTGTTTTTTGTTGAGAATCCTCCCCTGATCATCTTCTACTGATGGTGCAGCATATCTGTTTTCTTGTCCACTTA
Source organism: Berghia stephanieae (assembly GCF_034508935.2). Taxonomy (NCBI): domain Eukaryota; kingdom Metazoa; phylum Mollusca; class Gastropoda; order Nudibranchia; family Aeolidiidae; genus Berghia; species Berghia stephanieae. The sequence continues at coordinate 7,146,806 of NC_088366.1, read as the reverse complement.
GAGCTTTGGTTAGGTTCCATAATTTTCTTCCGTCTCTGTCGTAGTCAAGTTGTCTGGTTTTTTCATGCCATGCTTCCTGTTTTGCTTTTATTGTTTCTTTCCTGAGAGTTTTTTCAGCCTCTTTGTAAATTTCCATATTCTCATCATTTGGCTCTCTCTCTGCTTTTTTTCTGTGTTCAGTGACTTGGCTGTTGAGACTTCCTAATTTTTCAGTCCATCCTGGACAGTAGTCCTTTCTTGATCCTCTGGGGATTGATTCTTTTGCAGCTTTCATGATTGATTTTGTGAAAGCTTTGGCTGATTTTTCTACATTCCTTGTTTTACAGTTTATCTCTTTTGTATAACTATCAGTCAACTTTGAAAACAGAGTCCAGTCTGCTTTTTTATAATTCCATCTCGGAGGTGGTGCCTTTCTGTCTTTTGCATGTTCTTCAGTTATTTCAACCAGAATGGGACGATGATCACTTCCTGCCAGTTGTTCCTTTATCTGTTTACTGACTTTTCCGGTGAGATCTTCAGATATGAGAGTTAGGTCTGGGGTTGATGTTGTCTTCCATGCTCTTGAGAAGTATGTATCTGGGTCATCTTCATTTCTGACAATTTGAAGCTTACTGTCTGTAAGCCAATTTTCAAGGGTTTCACCTTTTCTGTCTAAGTCATTGTATCCCCAGCTTGGGGAGTGGCTATTGAAGTCTCCCACAACAATGAACTGTTCTTCTTCACTTCTTATGTTTTCAATTGGCAGATTCTCTGATGGTGGGCTGTAACAGTTATATATTGTGTATTGCAATTTGTTTTTGGTAATTTTTACAGCTAATATTTCAACAGATTCATCTGTCGTTATTTCATTTGTCGCTATGTCATTTCTGACGAAGATGATTACTCCACCTTTGTTCCGTTCTTTTCTGTCTTTCCTAAAATGTTGATATCCCCTTATTGAACACCTAATGTTTTCTGTGAGGTGTGTCTCCTGTATGCAGGCAATATCTATCTTCTCATCCTGAAGAAACTTGGAGAGGGCAGTCTTTTTATGTTGTATCCCTTCTGCATTCCATTGTAGCAATTTGATAGTTCCAGTAGTCCGTAACCTTGCATCTCCTACCCTGGTTCCACAGTAGGAGGGCAAGGTACCACCAGATCGCTTGGGTGAACCCTGTTTATCAGGGCTCGACGCTAGGTCCGTCCGGCGGGAATCCCCAGACTTCGCGCCATATCGTCCGACAGTTTTGTTGTCCATCATTGTGAGGAGGATGCGTGTCACATTAATTTTTGGGTTGGTTTCCCTCTCCAGACTATTTGCGCCTTTCGGCTCTGCGACTCCGACTTCAGCGGTTCTTTATTCTCTGGATGTGATTCCATAGCCTTTCGTCTTCCCAGATCCACAAGGCAGTGGTGGTTTGAAGTTGGAGTTTTCCTTCTCCTAGACAGACTGCTTTCCAAGGCTATGAGCTCTGTCCACCCATTAATGGTGTCTAGGCTGGGAGTCCAGGAGGGTATCTTTGTAGAGTGACAGTTTCCCTTCACCCCACCAGCGTCATGGGGCTAGCACAGCTTATTGCGTGAACTAGGGCAATCTGGCCACGGCGGTTGATTCCTCCCTTCATCCGTCACCTCAGACACATAGAAACTCGTGTCATCAGCCGGTTAGAAAGTTCCTTTCGGAATGCTCCAACCGTTGCCCAGGAGGCGGGCGGGGAAGAATGCCCCTACGTGGACCCTGACACGAGCTGGAATGGGTTGCGGATCAGTACTGATCAAAATAATCCAATCCTGCCTCCCAGCGGAGGGAGATGAGGTGACAGTGTCTTGTGATGGTTCATGGCAGCGGAGAGGGTTCTCAAGTAAGAATGGTATAGCGACTTGTTTGTCAGTGAGTAAGAAGGTACCGGCAAAGGTGATTGATACGGAAGTAATGACGAATCATTGTGATTCTTGTGGAAAGTTGGAGGCATGGAAAACTGGCGAGGAGTTGGAGAAGTTGAAAGAACGGCATGAGGTGGATTGTAAAAAAAACTACACTGGAGCAGCAGGCGGTATGGAACCAGCAGGAATGGTAAAAATATTTAGGCGGTCGGAGGAAAGGTACAATCTTAAGTATAAAGGTTACCTTGGAGATGGTGACTCCAAAAGTTACAAGAATGTAGCCCAAGCTGACCCGCCTATCTATGAGGATGTTGGCATTGAGAAATTGGAGTGTTGTGGACATGTGCAGAAAAGAATGGGAAAGAGATTATTGGACAAGATCAGCCAGTGTAAGGGTAAAGTTTATGCAGTTGATGGCAAGAATGTGAAGGGTATAGGTGGTGCTGGAAAATTAACAAAGAGTGCGGTGAAGAGGATACAGGGTCATTACGGAGGTGCAATCAGGAAGAATGTTGGGGACTTGGAGAAGATGAAGAAGGCAATATGGGCTATATGGCATCATCGCAATGGAGAGCATGCTAAATGTGGTGAGTTTGATTGGTGTAATGGATCGGATAAGAATAGGTTGCCCAGTTTTGTGATGGAGGAGATCAAAAGTGTTTTTGAGGATTTGTCAGGTGGAGAGTTGTTGACCAAGTGCTTGCACGGCGGAACACAGAATGCTAATGAAAGCTACCATCACTTAGTTTGGGATAGATGTCCAAAATCAATATTTGTTGGCAGGGATAGGTTAGAAATTGCTGTTAGTGATGCAACTATTGTATTCAATGAAGGTGAGATGGGAAGGATTGATGTTTTTCGGAAGTTAGGACTAGATATAGGTGAATTTCAAAAAAGCGCGTTTCGACATATGGATTTACGTAGGATCAAGTCTGCGGAAAAGGATAGTAAAACCACATCAAAGAAGAAAAGGGCAGAGAAAACCATTGCCAAAGCAAGAGAAACAAATGAAGATAAGTCTTATGAGGGAGGAGCCTACTAATTTCACTTAGGTGGGTGGTTTTCATCTTGTCACAGTCATTCGTTATTGCTTTTTCATCGTTTTCTCTGAATGTCATTTTCACCGGTTTGCTCCACAGCTAAATCATGATTTCTCAAAAAGTTATAAAGATATCTCTATGAAATTTGGCATACATATAGCTGGCCTCATTTTACATCATTTCTTCTAAGATAAACATCATCAATTTATTAATGAAGGATTTATGATTTTTAAAAAATATTTTATTTCTTATATTTTCTGTCCGAAAACATATTTGGAGTGAAATTGCCTTAAAAACAAAAGTAATTACTTTATATTAAATATTTTAGTACACAGTGTTACTTTTATGATTTACTTTATATGTACAAAATTTCATTGACTTATCTTTAAATCTCTTTGAGAAATCTTGATTTCAAAATATGTCATTTTTCGGCTCATAGGACCCCCAAAATGACATTTTTTGGGTCCCTGGTGCCAAAAAACCCATTAATTTTGGGTAAAGGGCTATTTTTTCTGTATAACTAACCATACTCCATCATTATATGCCTTTTAAAACAATATTTAACCATTATTTCTGTTTGGGGGTTTATCCTGACCTTAAGTCACTCTATTCCGCCTCCGAACAGGACACAATAGACTAAGAGGACATATGTTTACAAAGCTAGGTATTGGAACAACCCCTTATTGCCCATGTGGAACCGACCATGAAACCACTTTACACGTGCTTATGGATTGCCCATTATACAACGTGCAACGTTCGAACCACTGGGTCACCCCTACAACACTCAACACAAAGCTCTATGGTGAGGCTGAGGACCTAAAGCGGACCACAGACTTCATAGCAGATATCGGACTGCAGCCATAGATGTCCATCAGAGGAACGAAGAAGAAGAAGAAGAAGAAGAAGAATCAAATATCAAAATCAAACCAAAACGTTACCATTGCACATCGTTGAAGGAAACGGTCCACCCTTGATGGGGCGAGACTGGCTGCATGAATTAAAACTGGATTGGCCTCAACTGATTCGAAACAACAGCATCAACAACATCAATAACACCAGGGATGACCTCGATAAAATACTGCAACAACATACTGAAGTTTTCAATGACAATGCAGAAACACTCAAGGACCACGTAACAAAAATCAACTTAAGGGACAACACTCCTATTTTTAAAAAGGCAAGGCACCCACCTTTTGCCTTGAGGAAGAAAATCGAAGATGAACTCGATCGTTTAGAACGTGAGAAAATCATAAAGAAAGTAGAACATTCAGAATGGGCAACACCCATAGTACCAGTGATTAAAAATGACAAAACACTTAGAATCTGTGGTGATTACAAAGTGACATTAAACAAAGTCATCGCAAAGGAAGATCACCCAATTCCAAAACCAGAAGACTTAGCTTTCCAACTGTCTCATGGACAAAAATTCAGTTCAATTGATTTCAGTCATGCATTTACAAATCTTGTCTTGGATAAAGCTAGCCAGAAATTAACAACAATTAACACTCACTGTGGACTGTACGCTATGTTACGATTGCCATATGGAATTTCTTCCTGTCCAGCAATTTTTCAAAGGACAATTGAAAACATTTTCAGAGACATTCCCAATACAGTGATTTATTTTGACAATTTGTATTTAACTGGTTCAACAGATGATGAACATTTAGATACCCTCAGCAAAGTTCTTCAAAGATGCAAAGAAAAAGGACTAAATCTCAAAAGAAAGAAATGTGAGTTCATGAAAAATGAAATCAACTTTTTAGGGTACAAGCTCACAAAGGATGGTTTACTTCCACAACCAGAGAAGATAGAGGCAATTAAAAATGCACCCATTCCAAACAACTTACAGGAACTAAGAGCCTATCTGGGCATGGTTAACTATTATTCAAAGTTCCTACCCAACCTTGCAAACAAACTAGCACCACTCTATGAACTCCTGAAGAAAAACGTTCCTTGGCACTGGGAAAAATCACAACAAACAGCTTTTGAAAACTCCAAACAAGCTCTAATTTCTGACAAACTTCTCGTGCATTTTGACCCTGCAAAACAAATAACTCTGACTTGTGATGCATCACCGCATGGTATTTCTGCAATAATCGCACACATTTTTGACACCGGTGAAGAAAAACCCATTTCCTACGCATCGAGATCATTAGACCCTGCAGAAAGGAATTATTCCCAACTCGACAAAGAAGCCCTCAGTATCATTTTCGGCTTGAAAAAGTTCCACAAATTTCTCTATGGTCGACACATCATTATCAAAACTGACCACAAACCACTGCTAGGTTTGTTTGGCGAACACAAGCCAATTCCTGAGCATTCGTCTTCTAGAATACAACGATGGGCACTTATATTGAGCGCCTATGACTACACTCTACAACACATACCAGGTCATCGAAACAATGCAGATGGTCTCAGCAGACTACCATTACCGTCTTGTACACAAACGCAACCAGCGCAACTACCCGAGGATGTTCTACATGTCTTCAACGTAATCGACTCAACACCAGTGACGAGAACTATCGCCTTCGAAACGAAGATGGATCCAACACTTAGCAAAGTCTACGACTACTGCCTAAATGGCTGGCCTTCAACATATAATTCATCTTCAGATGATGAATCGCTGCAACCTTACTTCGTTCGTCGTGCAGAACTCAGCATCGACAATGAGTGTCTCCTCTGGGGCATTCGTGTTTTCATACCTCCAAAACTCCGCAAAAGCATCCTTGATCTTCTCCACGAAGAACACATCGGAATCGTCCGTATGAAGGCACTAGCACGTGGCTATGTGTGGTGGCCTCACATCGACAAAGCTCTTGAAAACGTGTCAAAATCTTGTTTCGAGTGTTTAAGTATGCGCAACGCACCACCATCAACACCTCTTCATCAATGGATCTGGCCCAGCAAACCGTGGCACCGCATCCACATCGATTTCGCCGGACCATTCCTAGGAAAAATGTTCCTCGTAATCATTGACGCACATTCAAAATGGATTGACGTCCATATCATGGATACATATACGACGCAAAGCACCATCTCTAAACTGAGAAATGTTTTTGCTACTCATGGACTTCCTGATATTATCGTTTCAGACAATGGACCTACCTTTTGTTCACACGATTTCCAAACTTTTCTTACTCTCAATGGCATCAAACATATCAAAACAGCACCGTACCATCCAGCAACCAATGGGCTTGCTGAAAGAGCAGTAGGAATTTTCAAAACTTCAATGAAAAAACTGACAGGTGGAACACTCCAAGATCGTGTCAATCGTTTCCTCATAAAATACCGCTCCACACCACAATCTACAACTGAAATGACACCTGCCGAATTGCTTATGAACAGAAAAATTAAGACTCGTATTGACCTAATTCATGATTCTGTACATGCAAATGTTACTAAAAATAAAAATACACAAAAAGTTCACCGTGATAAGAAATCAAAATTCATACAGTTCAACACTGGTGAAGATGTAGTTGTTAAAAATCATTCTTCTAATGTTCCAAAATATGTTCCAGGCAAAATTATTGAGCAAGCAGGACCCGTGTCCTATAAAGTACTTTCAAATGGAATTCTCAAGAGATTCCACGCAGATCAAATCCATAGCGCTAGATACTCTAGTCCTACTACTACTGATGTAAATGAGCAATACATGCCTATCAGAAATGACTTTCCAATTCAGAACCATGACTTGTCTATTCCTATTCCCATTCAAAGTGAATTACCTATCACTAGAAATTATCCTACTGATGATTTTACTGAAAATCAATGCGAGAAAATAACTGTTGATGTAGAAGAATCAAATGATTACCATCCATCTCAAATTAATTTCAAGACCAACTGAAAAAGAATCAAGGCTTAGCAGCCCTAATCTGCCACCATTACGCAGATCTGAAAGGATTCGTAAACCCCCTAAGAAACTTGACTTGTAATGTATACGCTATATTTATGAGTAGTAAATCACTACTGTATCACTCACACTCACAGTAAATGAGTACCACTCTGGTAAATGCTTCTAACAGGGATGGAGGACAATGTTACACTGTATAAAAAGTAATAAAATTTTGATTTTTTACTGGTATGGTAAATCACCATTGTATTGTAATCAGTAATCCCAAATCGCAAATTTCTGATTTTGATTCAATTATAAATGAACCCCTTATGTCTTCAACATAGGATGGAGGGATGTAATATATCGATTAATAAGTTTAGTTGTATTTATTTAACGTTTAGTTGTAAACTGCCAAACTGGCTACACTGCACATTGTTTTGGTTTGAGTTGAATAGAACCTTTTTCTGATCATCATCTAACAATCTTGTTGTGTTGATTCTTGAGTCTTGAGGTTTGACTTAAATATAATAATTATTATTGATAAAACAATATCAGTACAATACACTTGGCGACGACATTACAATTGGCGACGACATTACACATTGTTTTATGTTTAGTTTACATATTATATTATATGATTGGTAAACATTTGAGTGTATTCCTCTTAGTTGGGACCTGTGCTTGTGTCTGGATGAGACTTTTAGGTGATCTCAAGCTAAGTACGTTGATAGTGTGCTCTTGGAATCTATATCTATTTCCTATTTGAACCAATTCCCCTTTGTCTTACCTTTTCTTGGGTGCTTTAATTGTAATTCTATAACTTTTCACTATCCCATTATCTTCCTTTTTACTGGCGTTGATATGACAATGTGTTGCAAGCGCCGTAAAACCCTTAAAAACAAACAAACAAACAAACAAAGTGTAGATGCCTGATAGTTAAGGATTGCCATTCGTTCCATATTCAGATACTGTACGATATATCGTTTAAGTTTCAATTAACCAAACATTTCATTTTAATGAATTCCTTCAAAATGGATAAGCGGAAAATCCATAATTTTGATACTGTAAATCATCTATGAGTTACGATCTTTACCAGTTATCGATTTTAATATAGCTGTTATAAGCGAAATCCTTTCCTATTGTTTTACAATTAAATTGATTCAGAGGGTCGTACAAACTTTTGCAGCTTTGCATTGAGGGACAGCTGAAAAAAAAAAATAAGAAAAACACGCACCACTTATTTAAAATCTGACTATAATTATGCTGAAAAGAAGTACTAATACCTTACCATTTAATTACAAAATAATAATCTTACTTGTAGGAGTGGGACAAACGTATTCTTTCATTTCTTTGTATTTATTATTATTAGACTCGTTATATTTTTATCGTGCAATAACACATACTCCAAAGCTCGTTGTGTTATTGGGCACGGTAGAAATAACTCGTTTAATAAATACAAAGAGATGAAAGAATTTTATATTATGCGGTTGGTTTGTTTTTGTATTTTTGTCGTTGTTTTTTTTTTTTTTAAGTTTTGGATCTCAGCGTTGAATTGAAATTCTCTACCTTAGAGACAGATTTTAGGTCAATTTTTGTTGATATTTCGCATCGTCGATATAGCTCAGAAAAAAAAAGATTATCTCTAAGTTTAAAATGTAAAATGGGTAATAAAAACAATGAAGTGAAAAGACGAAAATTATGTAGTTAAAGATTTTTTAACCTTTATTTGCTCCTATCTTAAAACTAGCTTTTGTGTGACTTCCGATGTGTTTTCCCAAATCAGCACACACAGGAAAGAAGCACAACTCTAGCACCGCAATAGGATTCAATAGTCTGAAGTCACGTCCACCCAGCAACCAGCAGTTTGCTTCTAAACAAAGAAAATCCTTACATTTTATTCTTCATGCTGGCAAGAACTTTTTTACATGCCATGTGATCAGAATGTATAAAAGTGAAAACATGATCAGATTTATAGTGTTTTTTCTCCTCTGGATACACTTTTATACTTGTCGGAGAAGTATTTCCTAAGTGCGGTGATGGAGATAATGGCATCTGACATTTGCCATTATTCCGATAGTTTAGAACCAGTTACCATCCGTCATTACGAGGGAAGTGACATCACGACTGTTGAACCCTATTGTTACCCGCCATCTAAAAACGGTATTATGACTGTTGAACCCTATTGTTACCCGCCATCTAAAAACGGTATTATATCGGAATGGGCTATGCGATGGAATATTAATCATGTAGTTGTGATTTCGAATTGTTTTGTTCCAGTAAGTAGCGAGAACAAAGGGACTTCACTCTAAAAGAAACGTGCAGAAACCGACGGAGTTGAGACTCCTTATATATTATTATATACTCGTTGCTAGAAGTTAGTATTTTATCTAGATGGAATTAACCTTTACCGCCACTCCCTAAAACGCACCCTATTCACCACATGTGTGGTCTTTTAGACCCGCCTATAGCTAAATAGAGATTTATTTCTTACGTCTAATTCGCCACTCGCGGGTCCTCTAAGACCCGCTGACTTGGGAAGAGAGTTTTGTGCCACCGATTCGCCACACGCGAGGTCTCTCTCTCTCTCTCTCTCTCTCTCTCCCTCTCTCTCTCTCTCTCTCTCTCTCTTTTCCTCTTTTCTCTCTCTCTCTCTCTCTCTCTCTCTCTCTTTTCTCTTTTGAAATT
>NC_088366.1:7121933-7137286 GCF_034508935.2 Berghia stephanieae | reverse complement strand
GGGTCTTCGGCACGATGTGAGTGTGTTTATGATTTGTTAAATGGCTTTATCCACCCTCTCCCTAAATAGTGACGCGGAATGATTTCATGTTTACAATAATAAGTTGTGACGTCAGATTTTAAATCTTTAAATTTCAATAAACATCAGATTCTTTAAAAATAATTATCATTTGAATGTTTTCAATGATAGATTCTTAAGATGAATAGCATGTTATATGTATTAATGTATGATATTATGTAGTATGTATGTATTATGATGATTTAATATATGTAGTGATTATGTATGTATGTATGTATGTATGATATGTATGATGTATGATGTTATGTATGTTTAAATGTATGTATGTATGTAGTATGTTGTATGATGTATGTATGTATGTATGTATGTATGTATGTAGTAGTAGTATGTAAGTATGTAAGTAGTATGTATGTATGTATGTATGTAGTATGTATGTATGTATGTATGTAAGTAATGTATGTATGTATGTATGTATGTGTATGTATGTATGTATGTATGTAGTATGTATGTATGTTATGTATGTATGTATGTATGTATGTTATGTATGTATATGTATGTAGTATATGTATGTTATGTTATGTTTAGATGTTATGTTATGTTATGTTATGTTATGTTATGTTATGTTTATGTTATGTATGTTATGTTATGTTATGTTATGTTATGTTATGTTATGTTATGTTATGTTATGTTATGTTGTATTGTATGTTATGTTATGTTATGTTATGTTATGTTATGTTATGTTATGTTATGTTATGTTATGTTATGTTATGTATGTTATGTTATGTTATGTTATGTTATGTTATGTTATGTTATGTTATGTTATGTTATGTTATGTTATGTTATGTTATGTTATGTTATGTTATGTTATGTTATGTTATGTTATGTTATGTTATGTTATGTTATGTTATGTTATGTTATGTATTTATGTTATGTTATGTTATGTTATGTTATGTTATGTTATGTTATGTTATGTTATGTTATGTCATGTCATGTTATGTTATGTCATGTCATGTTATGTTATGTTATGTTATGTTATGTTATGTTATGTTATGTTATGTTATGTTTATGTTATGTTATGTTTGTTATGTTATGTTATGTTATGTTATGTTATGTTATGTTATTTGTTATGTTATGTTATGTTATGTTATGTTATGTTATGTTATGTTATTTAGTTATGTTATGTTATGTTATGTTATGTGTTATGTTATGTTATGTTATGTTATGTTATGTTATGTTTTTATGTTATGTTATGTTACGTTATGTTATGTTGTGTTATGTTATGTGATGTTATGTTATGTGATGTTATGTTATGTTATGTTATGTGATGTTATTTTATGTTATGTTATGTTATGTTATCTTATGTTATGTTATGTTATGTTATGTTACGTTATGTTATGTTGTGTTATGTTATGTTATGTTATGTATGTTATGTTATGTTATGTTATGTTATGTTATGTATGTTATGTTATGTTATGTTATGTTATGTTATGTTATGTTTATGTTATGTTATGTTATGTTATGTTATGTTATTGTTATGTTATGTTATGTTATGTTATGTTTGATGTTATGTTATGTTATGTTATGTTATGTTATGTTATGTATGTTATGTTATGTTATGTTATGTTATGTTATGTTATGTTATGTTTATGTTATGTTATGTTATGTTTGTTATGTTATGTTATGTTATGTTTGTTATGTTTGTTATGTTTATGTTATGTTATTGTTATTTTATGTATGTTATGTTATGTTATGTTGTTAGTTGTTATGTATGTTATGTTATGTTTGTTATGTTATGTTATGTTATGTTATGTTATGTTATGTTATGTTATGTTATGTTATTGTTATGTTATGTTATGTTGTATGTTATGTTATGTTATGTTATGTTATGTTATGTTATGTTATGTTATGTTATGTTATTTGTTATGTTATGTTATGTTATGTTATGTTATGTTATGTTATGTTATGTTTATGTTATGTTATGTTATTGTTATGTTATGTTTATGTTATGTTATGTTAGTATGTATGTATGTAATGTATGTATGTATGTATGTATGCATGCATGCATGCATGCATGCATGCATGCATGCATGCATGTATGTATGTATGTATGTATGTATGTATGTATGTATGTATGTATGTATCATATTGACCATGAATTATGATGAATGTCACAGAACTGAAAGACTAAAACAATCTAACACCAAACAATTCTACCAGTCAACACAAGATATAAGTGGAAAACGCTCAGCCGTGGCAAGAAAATGCGTTAAAGACGCAAACGGTAATATACGTTGGATAGTATACATAAAAAAATCTATACGCGGATGACAAAAGAGTGACGAGCTTGGATAAAGAAATCTCTACTGTGAACACGGGTCCCCAGATTATGCGAGAAGAAGTAGAAGCTGGTTGCAAAGAGATGAAAAAGGGGAAAGCGGTAGGCCAAGATAGCTTCTCAATAGAATTGATTGACGCCCTCGACGATCTGGGAATAGACATTCTGACAAAAGCCTTTAATGTCTTATATGAAAAGGGTGAGTTGCCTAATGTCTTAAGACAATCGGTATTCATTACGATACCCAAAAAAACAAGGTACTATTGACTGTGACCAACACAGAACAATCAGCATAGTGAGCAAGGCCACAAACATTATGTAAAAATACTTATGAAAATAATGAGGAGCAAGATCTCTCCAGAGAGTAGTGACGAGCAGTTTGGTTTTGTTAAAGGAAAGGGTACGGTAAATTCAATCTTTACATTGAAAACATTAATGCAATGGTCAATCGAAAAACAAAAATCACTTTATCTATGCTTCATTGATTATTCCAAAGCTTTTGATTCAGTACAGCACGATACGCTATTCAAAATCTTAGAAAAGATCGGTATAGACAGTAAAGACCTTCGACTTGTGAAAAACTTATATAAGAATCAAACAGCGTGTGTCAAACTGGATAAAGAAACATCGGACTTCTTTAACATCGAGAAGGGAGTAAGACAAGGTTGCGTCTTATCACCGAGTAAAGAATAGACTCGCTCAAAAAAAAAAAAAAAAAAAAAAAAAAAACAGAGGGGGGGGGGGGGGGGGGGGGGGGGGGGGGGGAGGGAATTTATTTTGCAGTCTGTAAAAAGACGAGGGGGGAAACATTTAATTTGGACGTCGAACAGGGAATGTGAACCCGCAACGTCATTCTGGTAAAACTTCCAGGGCAGAAGAAATCGACGAATATTGTGTATATGTAGTAACAACTGATTTAATGTTGGTTAATTTTATGTTTTTATAGATATTTTATTAACTTTTCTTATTTCTGTGTGCATTTGGAAACATTCCATATTCTGGAATGTGGATAATTGTTTAAAAGAGCGGAGTTTCAAATATGTGTCTGGGAATAACGAATTTTTGTAATCCCCAGACACATGTGGGTGTAATTTAAAAAAAAATACATACGAGCTTTTCCACAGTACGGGAAATAATAGACACCTGGACAACCACGCCTCTCGGACAGTCGTCATAATGTAATCTATGGCAGTGATTGGTAAACAGCGAACTACACAGGTTTTACTATCGATGGCATGTGTATAAGAAACAACCCACTGTTCTACTGCTTGCTCAATAGAACTGACACAGAAAACTATGTGTAAACTTAAACGTTTATAATCTGATTTTTAAAAAATCGTTTGATAACTAGTCACTCATTTGGGTGTAAAAACAATAACAATGATCAGAGAGAGGTCGATTTCATTCACGTTATCGTTTATAAACAACCAACTAGGTTTGTTCGAGCACGTGTGAAGGTGTAGGCTATCACAAATCCCATGTTTTGATTGGTCAAAAATCAACTGTTTAATTGGAGCGATCACATTATGTGTTGCTGTCCAACCACTAGATATTCATGTCTGGATGAGACTTTCAGGTGATCTCAAACTAATCACACTGATAGTGTACTCTTGGAATCTACGGCTGTTCATATTTGAGCCAATTGATGGTATGCCTGTTACAAAGCATTATCCAATCAGAATGCTTCATGCCATTTATCCCGTTTCGTCCCCTTGACTTTTTATTTCCTGTATGAAAAAGGCATCAGAGACCCTCACTAAGTGTCAAACACACACATAGGTCAGGCCTAGTTAGTGAGTATTTCTCACAATATTTTGACACACTGAATTGCATCGCAAAACCTGACGACACGATGCATTATTTTTCAATCATCTGTGTTAAAATTGTGAGTGATGCTCAGGCTGTTTACTCCGGGTGATAGGTAAGCACTTAAGATGGCGGTTGATTTCAGGGCCGAAATGTACTTTATTTTAAATTTTCGAGTCAAACTTAAAACAACTGAAATGTAATATCGACTAGTTTTAATAAACTATACGATAACTGACGTCATTTTCAAAATGTATGCACTGTATGTTGATTAAAGAACTCAAGGCTCATACTATAGAATAATAGTTTAAAAGGCATCCATGTCAGTAGCTTGACAGGCATAGCAACAAGAGGTTACAGAGGAACCATCAATTGCCCTTTGTCTTCCTGTTTCTCGTACGGTTTTATTTGTTTATCTAAAATCCTTGACTATAACATTTTCTTCCCTTTTACTGGCGCTGATCTGACCTAAATGTGTCGCAAGTGTCATAAAATCATTAAAAACAAACAAAACAAACAATCCGAGATTATGCCAGTTTGAGAAGGTCGGTTACAAGTTATGTCAACTATTAACCAAGCCTCTGGAACTCAGCCGACGTGTTCTTATTTGCAGGTCTGATAACCCAATTCCTCATGGGCTCATAGTTGTAATGGAAATATTTTTAAAATGACGCAAAATATTGTTCATTACAACAATGTTAAACCAGGCCCCATAAGTGGGTTCGGATGCCAGCCCTGCAAATATGTACACGTCGAATTCAGCTCATTGGGCACGTGCATTCCTTCGAGTTGGAAGAGATGAATTAAAGGAATTAGTATCTTACAGTCATCTCCCCTCGCTGGACGGGGTGTTGCGTTACTAAGCAACGTGACTTGTTGAATTTCGTGTGCGGGGTTAGCGATTTGTGTCAAAGGATGGTCAAGTATTTAACTGCCCTGCGGGACACTCTTGTGAGTGTCTACATTTTGTGGACTGGAGTTTGCCATGTTGGCATGTTTTGGCTTATTGGTCCAAATTCTTGGTCTCCTTAGCATCTACTTTAAAATAAAGCAATTTCCTTCTAGAAAGGCATGATTAAATATCACGTCTAGCCAGTCGGCTCTATAGAATAGTTGTTAAAATGTTAGACTCTAGCCTTAAAGGTACAGGGTTCGATACCCAATGAGGACGATTCTTAAAAACTGGTTTCATCTATTTTATTTTATTACATTGAAGACAAAAACAGTTATAGGAATATTATTACTTTTATCATATGTTATAATACCGTATTTTTTATCACATACGTAATCTTTCTTCTTCTAGGTTCCATGCCTGGTCCAGGCTTCGGATACTGCATGAATTATCTCTCTCCATTCCTCCCTGTCTCTTGCCTTTTCAAACAGCTCTTGGATTGTTAGGCTGGTGAAGCCCTTCAGTTGGTCTATGAGTGTTTTTCTTTGTCTCCCCGGGCGCGTTTACCAGGTATTTTTCCACAACTTGCCAGGTATTCATTCTTATCTTTCCTTACTATGTGTCCGAAAAAGGATAGTTGTCGATCCACTATTAAGGGCATTAGTTTCCTTTGTTGGTATGTTTGTTTTAGCACTTCTTCGTTCGTTTTGTGTGCAGTATACGATATTCTCTGCATCCTTCTCAAGCACCACATTTCAAAAGCTTCAATGTTCTTTTGTGTTTCTGCATTTGTAGTCCAGCTTTCGCATCCGTATAACAAGATTGGCCACACGTAGCACTTCAAGACTCGGAATCTAATCCCGAACGACATCTGTTTGTTTTTCAAAATGTTTCCCAGGTCCATGAAGGCCTGTTTGGCTTGAGTTATTCTTGCTCGTATGTCTCGGTTACATCTTCCATCTGTTGTCACTATTGAACCTAGGTATTTAAAACTTTCTACGTTGGTAAGTTGCTCGCCGTGAATCGTTATATTGCAGGTGTTGTTGTTTTCGGGGTTTTTCTGTATTACCATGCATTCCGTTTTGGTGATATTCACTTCCATTCCCTTGGCTTCACTATCTACTACCACTTTGTCAACAATCTTTTGAAGTTGGATTTCTGATGTTGCAATGAGTACCGTATCGTCTGCGTATCTTATATTATTTATGTTGTGACCTCCCACTTTTATTCCCTCCATATTATTTATGCCCCTCATGATTGTTTCTTGGTATAGATTAAACAGATCTGGTGAGGCAACACACCCTTGACGGACTCCTTTCTTAATAGGAATGGAATTTCCTGTAGAGTTTCCGATTTTGATAGATGCCTGCTGGGTGTAGTATAATGTTTGCATGAGTCTGAGGTCTTTCTCATCAGCGCCAATGGAGTGCAGTTGTTTTAGTATTTCTTCGTGGCGTACTCTATCAAAAGCTTTTTTGTAGTCGACAAAACAGAGGTATAGTGGGGTCTGAACCTGTATAGCTCTTTCACTTAAAACACGGAGGAGGTATATTGCGTTCCTTGTCCCTCTGTCAGGTTGGAATCCATATTGTTCTTCTGCGATTTCGGGGTTAATCTTATTCCTTAGCCTGTTGATAATTATACGCAACAGTATTTTGTTGATGTGGCTTATTAAACTTATAGTTCTAAAATTTTCGCATCTGACTGCACCTGCTTTCTTTGGTATTGCTATGAAAATAGAGTTACAGAGATCTTCTGGAATTTTCCCAGTATTGTATAAATTGTTGAATAATATGTGAAGTTCATCAATTGCTAGATCTCCTAGGCTTTTTAATACCTCTACAGATATTTCATCAGGGCCTGTTGCTTTACCATCCCTCATTCGTTCCATGGCATGTTCAATTTCACTTTTGGTGATGTTTGGTCCGCTTAATGGTTCTTTGAATTTCAGTGGTGGTTCATTTCTATTTGGATCATTGTACAGTTCGCCTATGTATTCTACCCATCGGCTTTCTATATGTTGTTCTTCAAATAGCAGTTCCCCTTGTTTGTTTTGGATACAACTTCCTGCTGCTTTGCTTTTCCTTTTCCCTGATAGTTCTTTTATTCTTTGGTGAGCTTGTTGGGGGTTGGGTTTGTATTCTCTTTCGATTTCGCAGCATTTCCAGTCTAGATAGTTCTCGTGTGCCTCGATGCATTTGGATTTAATGTGGTTGTTCAATGTTTGGTATTCTGCAGACCCTCTGTTGCATTTTCGTCTTTCTTCAAATAGGTTTAGAATTTCATTTGTCATCCATTCCTTTTTGCTGTTTATTTGAGCTATTGGTAAATGCTTTTCTGCAGTTGCTTTGACACACTTTTGGAATATATCAAATTGTTTTTCACATTTTTCATTATCAGGTTCACTTTGGCTTTGTATCATGAGTGCATTTTCAAATTCTTCTCTCATTTTTGTTTGTATGCCATTGTCTTTGCATAACCTGTAATCCCTCTTTATTCTACCAGCTGTTCTCTGAATAGCTTTAAACTTTATCCTTATTGTACAAACAACTGGGACATGGTCACTGTCTACATCGGCGCCTGGGTAGGTTTTGCAATTTAATATGCCATTTCTGAATCTTGATGATACTGCTATAAAGTCTATCTGGTTCCTTGCTCTGTCCCCTGGTGATTGCCATGTCCAGGTTCTTCTTGGGTGTTGTTGAAACCAGGTGTTTGAAATCATTAATTTATTTGTTCTACACCAATCTGCCCAGATGTTTCCTCGTTCATTTCTGTCTCCGAGTCCATGTGGTCCGATTATGTCACCATCTCTGCCTCTGCCAATCTTAGCATTTAGGTCCCCCATTACCATAAGGACTTCTTGTGATTTACACATTCGTTTTGCTTTGTCTAGTGAATGGTAAAACTCTGTCATATCTGCATCTGTCGCCTCTTCTGTTGGTGCATAAACTTGAATAATATTGGTGTCAACTACAGGTCCTCTTAGCTTAACCAGCAAAACTCTGTCTGAGATTGCTACGTGCCCTTTGTAAAATTTGGTTGATTTTTGGTCTAAGATCATCCCTACTCCTTTTTGGAAAGAGGTTCCACCACTCCATATGATCTTATATGTCATGTTGTTTTCTTGTTTTGACATGGTTCCTGCTCTTTCCATCTCATCTCTGCCAGGCCAAGAATATTTATTTGGAGCCGTTTCATTTCTTTCAGAATGTTGTTTAGTTTTCCTTTTTGGGCACAGGTCCTGACATTCCATGTCCCAATTTTGGTTTTGTCACATTTGTTAAATTTATTTCGCCTAGTAACTGGCTGACGGTTCGGTGTGACCTGACGAACATCACGCTCCCAACCGAGCGAGGCAGCAGTCTTCCGTGAAAACATGCTCCCCTTTACGCTGTCACCGTTTAACTTTTTGGACTTATTCATGCAGTTAACTCGGCAAAGTTACAAGAATGGTTTGCCATTGCCTATTCTTGTCGCCCTCTGCAGTTGGCCAGCTTGACCTGTTACCGTTCGACACCACGAGGAGGTTGCAGTAGGGCTTGATGATGATCTATCTTTGCAGACTTGGCATCATCCATTTGTCGAACATACGTAATCACAAACTTTTTTTATACGTAATCACAAAGTTTATTTTGTAACTTTGCACCATTAAAAATTATTTTTAACATATCCATTATTATTATTATTATTATTATTATTATTATTATTATTATTATTATTATTATTATTATTATTATTATTATTATTATTATTATTATTATTATTATTATTATTATTTTTAATTATATTATTATTATTATTATTATTATTATTATCATCATCATCATCATCATCATCATCATCATCATCATCATCATCATTATCATCATCATCATCATCATCATTATCATCATCATCATCATCATCATCATCATCATCATCATCATCATCATCGTCATCGTCATCGTCATCATCATCATCATCATTATTATTATTATTATTATTATTATTATTATTATTATTATTATTATTGTTATTATTATTATTATTATTATTATTATTATTATTATTATTATTATTATTATTATTATTATTATTATTATCATTATTGTTATTATTATTATTATTATTATTATTATTATTATTATTATTATTTATTATTATTATTATTATTATCATCATCATTATCATCATCATCATCATCATCATCATCATCATCATCATCATCATCGTCATCGTAATCGTCATCGTCATCATCATCATCATCATCATCATTATTATTATTATTATTATTATTATTATTATTATTATTATTATCATTATTATTATTATTATTATCATCATCATCATCATCATCATTTTGATCAGTATTTGTGTATCATGTTATTTCCCCTTTTTTTGTTTTTATAACAATATTCAAATGGAATGGAAGCTTCAATGTAATTAATGAAGTCAGATAACATAACATAACATGTGGTATAGGGCAAAATAGGATTAAATCCTTTGAATGCCCTTAACATTAATAGTAATGCCATAAATCTATTGATTAAATATTACAATAATGATACACGTGGAAATGATAGTATTTCAACTTAAATGTACTCATGTATATGTGTTGTACAAACATATATCTTTAACCGTGACATGCAAAGCACACACACACACACACACACACACACACACACATAAACACATACACACGCATATAGAAGATAACCATAATAATATAATAATGCACAATATATACATACAAGATTGAAAGCCATGTCAACAGCAGTGCAAACACATATTATTCGTCATATATAAATCTCCCATCATATAATTCCCTGTCTACTAACACATTGAAATACTCCATAGATTTTGCATTCATTGTTTCAAATTTCAAACTGTTCCATTTCTGAACAATACGAATACCGAACCAGTTTTGTCTTGTATTTGTTTTGCATCTAGAGACAAAATCATAAACTTGTCCCCTCTAGTAAAAGTAATATTAGACTATGAAAAAAAAATCAGAAAAGTCTGTCCTATCCATACCATGTACCAATCTATAAACCTGAAGTAAATCTCCACGAATTCTTCTATATTTCAAACTGGGTAAGTCAAGAAATTCTAACCTTTCCTTATAAGATAAATACTGTATTGTATAATTTTTTTTGGTAGCTCTCCTCTGTCCACTTTCAATACTAATAGATTGTCTTTTATATAATGGGCTCCAGATGCAATTTCCGTATTCTAGAATTGGTCGAACGAGCGATTTGTACTAATATAAAAATGTTGTTTCGGGTTTGCCAATTGTAAATATAATGTGTCTCCGTTAATTAAATCAAACATTCCATTCCCTTTCACATTGGTCTTCGAGCTTCAAGCAGCAACATTACATTTGTATTATATCCAGTACTCTCTGTTCTTTACAATTACTATCTTATTATTATCATTGTACAAACCTGCACCACTAATCGCTAAGCATCGTGTCAAACTACAAACTTGAGCTCAAATAATAAGAATATTAAAATAATAATAATAATAATATAATAATAATAATAATAATAATAATAATAATAATAATAATAATAATAATAATAATAATAATAATAATAATAAT
The DNA here is from genome assembly GCF_034508935.2 of Berghia stephanieae. Classification (NCBI taxonomy): domain Eukaryota; kingdom Metazoa; phylum Mollusca; class Gastropoda; order Nudibranchia; family Aeolidiidae; genus Berghia; species Berghia stephanieae. The sequence goes on along the minus strand of NC_088366.1, from coordinate 7,126,651 downwards.
AATAATAATAATAATAATAGTAATAATAATAATAATAATAATAATAATAATAATAATAATAATAATAATAATAATAATAATAATAATAATATTACCAAAGGGACTGGATATATACGCCAACGGAGATGCAGAAAAACGAACTTAAGAATGCTCATCTCTATGTTGAGGCCATGTTTTAGTTCGATGGTGGTAATTTTATTTTACATAAATGTAGAAAGACTGGACAAACATTGCTTCTCTTTTGGAGGGAACACAACAAACTGAAGTGATCACTGGTAGCCTCCTTTTATTATTTTTACAAAAGAGGAGAGCTCACAGAGCATAAAGGAATTAACTCATTAAATTGATGAACGAATTATGAGGTCAATAAGTATAAGTCAACACCACCACTTGATCGCAATAATTCTAACAATCTTATCTCTAAAAGAATAATAATAAAAATGAAATGGATTACATACAATGCAGTCATGTCTTTTGACTGTTGCTGCATATCGATACTAATAGTAATAGCAAAAAATAACATTTGGATTCTTAGTACACACCAATATCAATAATTGACATATTATATTTAAAACATTATAAGGCTTTAGTATGCACCAAGCACCAACAATAATGTGAGATAATGTAGAATTAAACAAAAATATTTCGTTTTTCATTTCAAAGGGGTCATAATTCCTAATGAAGTAAAGGAAAGAATAATAAAGTAGTGCATTAAGAAGTTCTTAACAAACTGTTAAGTGAAATCATTTATAAACATTGATTGATAAAGTATTAATATCAAATTCTTCAAATATCTATTATTTGTAAATTTAACAAAAAATCAAAGTATTGAATTTTTCTAACTGAAATTTGGTGGATGGTTTGGTCATAATATCAGCCAACATTTCAGTTGTAGGACAGTATTGTAAAGCAATTTGTCCCTCTTTTAGTTCTGAGCGAATAAAGTGAAATCTGACATCAATATGTTTTGATCTCTGTCTATTTGCAGGTTATTTGCTAGAGCAATTGCTCCTTGATTGTCTTCATAAATCAAAGTTGGACCTGGGTGAAAATTGATGTCAATATTACTGATCAATTGCTTGAGATAATATAGACTTTCCTGGATTGCTGAAGCTAGAGCAACATATTCTGCTTCACATGAAGACAGAGCTACACTTTGTTGTTTTCTAGATTTCCAGGATATCATAGGTCCATTTTGTGATAAACTAAAACAATACCCAGAAGTACTTCTTCTGTCATCAATATTGGAAGCCCAATCAGAATCACTATAACCAGTCAGGGATAGTTCATTAGAACTCTTTGTGTATACAAGCTCAATTTCAATAGTTCCCTTCAAGTACCTGAATACATGTTTCACTGATGTCCAGTGATTTGTTAAGGGTTTGGACAAATACTGTGATAACTTAGTGACAATCCAACAAATGGCTGGTCTTGTACAAATCATAACATAGATTAGGCTACCTACAGCTTCTCTATACCTTCTTTGATCTACCAAATCATTATCAGTTGTACAGTCAAACTTAGGTTCACAAGGGTTTTTTTTGGTTTGCAGTTAACCATGTCAAATCTTTCAATAACTTTCTGACTGTAACTTTACTGATTCATCTTTATAGAATGGCTTCTTTGCTCAAAATGAATACCCAGAAAATAACTCAGTTTTCCTAAGTCTTTCATTCTAAACCTGTCAGTTAGAACTTTCTTTGTCTTATTCAAAACATTTTCATTGCTAGCAGCAATGAGGAGATCATCTACCCACACTATGACAATAACAGTGTCAGGTTCATTAGACATAGTATAAACACAATTATCAGATTGCTTTTGGAAAAAATTGTTTTCAGTCAAAAATGCGTGCAACAAGCTGTTCCGATTTCTTCCTGATTGTTTAGACAGTAACGAGACTTGTTTAATTTGCATACAAGTTTCTTACCATCTTTACTTTCAATTTCAAAGCCCTCAGGTTGATCTAAGTAAATGTCACAATCAATTGGGGCATTTAAGTGGGCCGTTTTAACATCCATCTGATGTAATATAAGGTCATTTTGGGCTGCAAGTTGCAATACTATTCTAACAGAAGTCATGTTAGCAGTAGGGGAGAATGTGTCATGATATCTACACCTTTAATTTGGCTATATCATTTTGACACATATCTTGCCTTATGGACATTGTTATCATCTTTATCAGTTTTGATAGTATAAACCCATTTTCCTCCAACTGTTTTCCTGTTTTCAGGAAGTGGGACTATCTGGAATGTGCTATTGTCTTCAAGTGCTACTATTTCTTATTCCATGGCTTTCTGCCATTTTTGAACGTCTGGACTTGTTAAATCCTCAGGATAAGAAATGGGTACTTTGGAAGGGGAAAGAGCATAACAATAGTGTATAGCAAACTGCATGGTTTCATATTCATCATCAAACTCATTACCAGTCACATAATCATTTAAGTATTTTGGTTTAGTTCTTTGTCTAGTGCTTTTGGTATTGGAATTTGGTAATTCATGTGTTTCATTGGTTTTGTCATTGTCCGAAGCAATAGGCACAGACTCATGATTATCATTATTAGAATCAGACTCATTTTGATTTTGATTTGAATCAACACTCTGTTCATGTCTGAGATAAACAGAATCTTGTTCCTCGTCAAAACTGTTGTCACCAATGTTTTGCTTGTTATACATTTTTTTAGTTTCACCATTGTTTGTGAATTTCACATTTCTTTCTCTTTTTACAATTTTAGTTTGAGAAACATAAACTAGGTATGCAGGATTATGTTTGTCGTAACTGACAAAGATTCCTCTCTCAGCACGGTCTGACAGCTTTTTGAGATTTTGAACCATTGCAAAGCAAGTTTGGCCAAAAATGTGCATTTTCATTAGGTTTGTTTTTTTTTTTGTCAGTCCTTGCTTCAAGAGGCGTCCCTGACAGTCTGGCATTATAACATCGATTTCTAATAAAGGAAGAACACATCAAAGCATATGGCCACATCATTTTAGGCAATTTGGAGCTAATAAGTAAACACCTGCTCATGTCAATACAAAGCTCTCCACTGACGCTCAGCTGTCCCATTATGGTGAGGACTGTGAGGAGCACTTTTTTCATGCGATATCTTATTTTCTAAACACAATGCGTCGAATGCCTTGGACTCAAATTCGCCTCCTTGATCAGAACGAATAGATTTTACACTCCCATAAGGTGCCATGTCACTTAAGAACGCTTTAAATATAGTAATTGCATCGGCCTTGTTTTTCAATAAGTAAACACAAGAAAGACCGGTAATGTCATCTACGAAAACAAGAGCGTATCGAAAATTATCATATCCAATCGGGTCTACGGGTCCCGCAAGGTCAAGGTGAACCAAAGCTAAAGGCTCATTTGCTTTCTGTCTACGATTTTTGTTCACTTGATTTGTCATTTTTCCGAGAATACAGGTCTCACACTCGAATTCCTTGTAAGCATTGGTATCAGAAATTTTCATACCGTCAACGACATTCTGTAGCGAAAGTAAATCTCGAACGTTGCAGTGACCTAGGGTGTTTTGCCAATCCTCAGGGTACCGTGTGGACGGTTGAGTATTTTGTCACTGGAGGTTATTGATTGTAGGAAGTAAAGATTCCCGACTTGTGTTATTGGGAACTCGGTCCCTTTTATGGAGACATTTGAGGAGCTTATCCTGAAAATAACCTCAGCATTGTGTTCCGTTGCTGCTTTCACTGAGAAAATGTCCTGTTTGAACGATGTAATGTCGAGGCCATTTCGGAGTGCGACTTTATGCCTTGTTCCGTTTGCATCTGCGATAAGAATTCTGACATCACCGATATTTTCTACGAGGTTGTCAGCTCGACTACCATCTGCAAATTCGATAGTATGCTTTTGCGTAGGGTTGAATTTTTCTGAGAATTGGAAAAATTCTGATTTGTCGGTGCTAATATTGGATGATGCCCCGCTATCCACTAAGAGAGAATTTATTTGTGCACATGCGTCAGCACCTTCACAGTTCACATATTCAGATATTCTAAATGAAAATGATCGATTTTGCATGGCTTCGACAAAACTCGGTATCATGTGATGGGGATTTACAATGCCTGACTTTGTTGATGTGATGATCTTGGTTTATTTTTTACGACAGAATTTTGTATCATGTGTGGGACTTCGACATACGCTACACCAACGTGGATGGGATTCATGTTTCATTTCTCTCTTTGAATTTGTAAATGTTCTGATTTGAAGTTTTTCAAATGCCAAAATTGAGTTTGATTTGGAATTTTCCCTACTGTTTTCAGTGTCTTCAAAGTTTCTTAAAGCTGTCTTAAATTCAGAGAAAGTAAGAGGATCATCTTTCTGAGTAATTACATTTACGAAATGTTTGTAGGTTCCTGGTAGGCCTTTCAATGTCATGGCCACCAGTAATCCATCACTAATTTTTTCTCTGGATTCTCGGATTGATGCTGCTGTTGTTTCAGCCCTTATGATATAATCCGTCACGGTTTCATCAGGTTGTTTTAGCAGTAAAGTGAGTTCTGTGTATAGGGTGATTATAAGTGGTTTACCTTTTGGTCTATAATGGTTTCTAAGAATGTTCATTGATTTCCGACCATCATCTTGTGCGTCTCGGATAGTCAGAGATAGACTACGATCGTCTAAACATTGCACTAGTTCAGCGAAGATTTCTGCGTTTTTGTTTAAATCTACATTTACATCATCTTTGGCGGTAATGGTATCGTGTAA
>NC_088366.1:7099433-7116933 GCF_034508935.2 Berghia stephanieae | reverse complement strand
TGTCTTAACTTTGGTGCTCACCACCATTGACTATACATTTTTTTGGACTTAGCATTATTTTTGCTGAAATAAAGAAACTATATCGAAGATGTGAGTTACATTTTTATAAGAACAAATAAAACCACTAAATTTAGATCACTAGCCTTTATGTATGTGCGCACTACGCCACATATATATATATCTTATTTGGTGCCGTGACACTAGGATGTGTTCTTGTGAAGATGTTTTAAATTAACGAAGTTGGCTAAAATTTTGAATAATTTTATATTAGTATAATGAATAAGTAAGCGCAAAAGAAAAGAATAATGTCAGAAATGAAAACTATAATAGTATGTGATTATTGTAGAGAAATTTTGGATGTTAGAGAACCTTTATACTGGCGTAATAAATTTGATAGTGTTGATAAAATAATAGCAGTAAGAGATACTAGTGAAGACAGAGAATTAGTACATTGTATCAAATGTTTAAAAATAATTGGTCATTGTCGTAGAAACGTTTACACCATTTATGAGCGTAATATATCTGTTTCCTCCAAGTTATTTAAAGTTATTTCGAAACACGGTGTCCGAAGGTAAATAAATAAATAAATAAATAAAAGGAATTAATTAAGAGAGATATTAAGCAAGAAACAAACAAACAAAAATGGCAGAAAATCCGGTAATTGATGCAGCAACAATAGTACAAAATTTACAATTAACACTAGATGAATTGTCGAGTTCTATCTCAAATCAAGGAGTAGGTCACTTGATAGAACCCTTTGATGGGGCTTCCCACAAATTTGCGGAATGGATTAAGAGTGTAGAAAAATATAGCTTGCTCAACAATTATAGCGATGCAAACCAGATAAAAATTGCGTTAATGACGGCAAAGGGGCCTGTCAGTGATTTTATTGTTCACTGGCAAAAGGATAATTCAAATAATATACAGACTTGGAATGCTTTGAAAGCTGAGTTAGCTGTTCATTTTTCAAATATTGCGAGTCCAGAGCAAGCAACAAAGCTGTTAAGGCAGATTAAACAAAAGCCCGGTGAGACAATTACTGCATTCAATCAAAGATTGCTTAATCTCGCATCAGAGGCATTTGCAGATGTTAGAATGGATTTAGCGGAAACTAAAACTCTCGTGGAGAGACAGTTAGTAAGTTATTTTGTAGATGGACTGTTAGATGATGGAATGAAATTTAGGATATTGAGAGAAAGTCCACAAACGTTAGATGCAGCTTTGAAAATAGCTATAGGGGAGCAAAATTTAAGAAGAAGATTTGTTTCTCGATTTTCTTCTAATGTTCCTAAAGAAGAGGACATGGAAGTCCAATATATGAGAACAAAAAATAAAGTATGCACAATATGTGGCAGGCAGGGACATCTAGCTGTTAACTGCAGAAGAAGGGAGATTAATGTAGTGACTAATGACACAAGAAATAGAAATCAGACTATACGATGTTACTTTTGTAACAAGCTAGGACACATCCAAAGGGATTGCCGAAGTTTGAAAAGTGCTCAAAGGGGCAATTGGATGAATTCAAATTCACAAAGTGGCTACAGTAATTATAATCGACGTAGAGATTTCAGTAGTAATTTCGATCGGAATAAGGACTGGAGTAAGCCGAATCGAGATAACGAATGGGATAGGCCGAATCGAGATAACGAATGGGATAGGCCGAACCGACAAAGTTTTCGTGAATTCAACAGAACTTTTAGAACACTTAATAAATCAAACACAAAAAACTAGAAAACTCTTCAAAGAACGAAACCGCTTTGAGGAGACAAAATAATTCTCAATATTCAGTCTATAGTTTAAATGTTTCAAATAATCCAAATTCGTGTCTAATTAAAATACAACAAACACAAATAAGAGCGCTTGTAGATACGGGATCAGAATTAAGTATAATTAATCAGCGAGTTTATAACAGCCTTAAGTATAAAACACCATTAAAAAGAAAACGCATAACAATGTGTTCTGCAAATGGTTCTAATCTAAATGTTTTAGGTGAAGTAGAATTAGATTTTAAAATAGCTGGCATTAGGTTAAAACACAGCTTTATTGTAGTTTCAGATTTGAATAGGAGTATAATCCTTGGTAGGGACTTTTTAGTTAAAAATCTTGTTAGATTATATTTTGATCGAGGGAAAATGAGAATACAGAATGCCTATGTCCCGTTAGAAAATGATATTCACGTGTCAGCAGTATCTCGTTTAACAAAGACCATAGAGATAAAACTGAAAACTGTGTATCTAGTAGAGGCAAGGATAAAGAAAAATCCATATTTTGATGAGGAGAAAAGTTATGAAATTATAGAGTTAGACAGGGGATTTATAAGTGAACAGCCAGAAATTAAAATAAGCTCATCAATAATTAGATTGAATAAAAAACGAACATTTCCTCTACAGCTAATAAATCTATCAAATAAATATGTTCGGTTGAAAAGAGGTTGTATCATTGGAAGAATACAAGAGGTGAGCGTGGTTAACGCTATTGATTATCCTCGATTAAACCCAAAAACCGAAGTTAAGTCGGATGAGGAATTCATCAAACAAATTATAGTGAATGATGAATGTAAAAAGCCAGTGACAGAGGTAATTCTTAGAAATAAAAATGTATTTGCGTTTGATGATGCAGATTTACAATGTACTGATCTATTAGAAGCCGACATAGATACAGGTAACCATGACCCCATTAACCTGCGCCCGTATAGAATACCGTTATCACAGAGAGATAATGTTAGTGACACAATAGATGAAATGTTGAGTGCTGGAATTATCAGGCCAAGTTTTAGCCCATGGAATTTTCCGGTAGTTCTTGTAGAAAAGAAAGTAGATGGTTTGGGTAATAAACCGAAACCACGCATGTGCATTGATTTTAGGGCATTGAATAAAATAGTGAGAATAAACAGTTATCCTATTCCACTGATTGATGATATAATTGGTAATTTAAAAGATAGTCAGTATTTTTCCTTATTTGATTTAAAATCTGGATTTCATCAAATTTCGATGCGTGAAAGTTCCATTCCGAAAACCTCATTTTCATGTTTTAAAGGTAAATATGAGTTTAACGTTTTACCATTTGGCTTAAAGAACGCACCTTCCATATTTCAACGTGTGATAAATAAGTTGTTGATAGGGTATGAACATTTTGCAACAGCTTATATAGATGACATATTGATTTATACAAAATCAACACTGGAAGATCATTTATACCATATCCAATTAGTGTTTGATCGGCTTTTACAACATAATTTGAGACTGAAATTATCCAAATGTAGTTTTGCACAATCAGAAACAAAATATTTAGGCTTTTTAATAAACACCAAGGGAGTTAAACCTGATACTGAAAAGGTAAACGCGATTAAATCATTGAAACCTCCAGCGAGTGTAAAACAAGCACGCAGTTTTTTAGGTCTGACAAGTTGGTATCGACGTTTCATTCCAAATTTTGCCAAAATAGCCGAGCCGATCATCTCGTTGACAAAGAAATATGCACGTTTTAATTGGGATGAAAAGTGCCAAAGAGCATTTGATTATATGAAGGATAGTTTAACTGTGGTTCCATTACTCGCGTACCCTGATCCAAACAAGCCTTACATTTTGTATACTGATAGCTCAGATACATGTGTAGGTGCAGTTCTAGTACAAAGTTGTGAAGGTGAAAAAGAGTGTATACAAGGCATTTCAAGTGAAAAGCCAATATACTTTTAAAGTCATAAAATGTCGCAGTCACAAATAAAGTCATATTCAACTTCAGAGAAAGAAGCGTTTGCGATTCATTATGCCCTGAATAAATTACATTATTATTTATATAATGCGAAGTTTATAATAAAAACAGACCACCAGCCTTTAAAATATTTGTTTAGTGCGGAACAGAAAAATAGAAGAATTCAAGCCTGGGCGTTAACTATAAACTCTTATGACTGTGAAATAGAATATTTAAAAGGATCAGAAAATGTATGTGCCGATTTGTTATCTCGATCGCCGCCAGAAAATGAAGATACCACTGTTGAAATCGCAACTTTAAATTCAAATAAATTTAATCCTAAGGAATTTATAAATGTCGAAGTCCAAGAGGAAAATAATGACGAACGCCCTACGATACCCGACTTTGATATAAAAGATGAACAACAGAAGGATTCAGATTTAGTAGAAATAAAAACAAAATTAACGGATGGAACAGCTGATAAATCGTTATATAATAAATTCATCGTAGTTGATGAGATTTTATATTATATTTCACAAGTAGATGAGGATCCAATATTAAGACTGTATGTGCCAAAGCATTTAAAGCAACATGTGATTAAACAGTACCATCATTCTAATGGACATATGTCAGTAGGAAAAATGTTCGATGCTATAAAATTAAAATAGTATTGGCCAAATTTATATAAGGAGTTACATGAGATTCTAGGAGAATGTGTTACATGTAAGGTAAGAAATATGAAACAACAAAAAGCACCGATACAAGATACAGATATCCCACCTTATCCTATGGCAAGTGTCTCTTTAGATTTATCGGGACCTTACAAACAAACTTTATCAGGAAATAAATATATTGTAACTTTTATAGACAAATATTCAGGTTGGCCGGAGGCATTTCCAGTGCCAGATAAGACGGCTGACAGTATCATAAACCTTTTGCTAGAAGAAATAATACCTAGACATTCTTGCTTATTATCTATTACTACAGACAACGGACGAGAGTTTGATAATAAATATCTTAAAGAAACTCTTGAATATTTAAATATTGTTCATATTAAAACAAGTTTCTATCACCCCGAAGCAAATAGTAAAGTTGAAAGAAGTCATAGGACTATGCATGACCTATTAGCAAAAAAAAAAATGCAGGAAAATATTGACACATGGGATATACACTTGAATAATATATTGCTAGCAATACGCACTAATGTTTCGAAAACCACAAAAATGTCTCCATTTTTTTGTTGTTATATCATAGAGACCCAGTACTCCCTTTAGACAATGTGTTAAAACCCAGAAGAAAATACGAAGGTGAGGAATTCCATAAAATCGCTTTAGAAAATCAACACCGCACGTTTATGACACTTGTAAAGAACACGAAAGAAGCGAGGCGTAAACAAAATACAGTCATAAATCAAAACAGAAAGGACGTAACACTTGAAGTAGGAGATCCTGTATATTATCGAAATCATGCTAAATCCAGCAAACTAGAAAATAATTGGCTTACCCATCATATCATAGTTAAACAAACAACACCAGTATCCTTTTTGATAAAAAATCAGCTAACTAACAAGATAATAAAGGCGCATGCAAATGATCTTAGATTAGCAAATCTTGAATGGCAAATAAAGCCACAACAAGGAAGAGTATTACGTAAAGCAGCACTTGCAGAATCACCACCGGAGAATAGTGCACTTTTCTAAATTAAAATTCACCCCATACACCGGAGCATACTCAATGTCTCAATCGTTTCTATGTTATATGTTTGTGTTGAGAATATTGGCTATTAAGCTTAACTGCTGGTCAAAATTATTCGCGATGGTGGTGTACGAACGAATCGGCGGTCTCAAGAAGTAGGTGAGAGAGGGATCTAGTAATGACTTTGAGTTTGAAACGAATATTTTGTGTTCGTGGATAGCTCACACGGTAGAGCCACGCTCTCACCTGCCAGGCGGAGTTGTCGTACCAATAAGGTCGCAGGTTCAAACCCCACCACCGCCGCGAAAAATTTTTATTCTCTATTGTCTTCTGGCACTTTTCTATTCACTTCATATCTTGTTGTTACCAACTTAAGTGCCTGCTCCACCCACTTTTCTGAATTAAAATTCACCCCATACACCGGAGCATACTCAATGTCTCAATCGTTTCTATGTTATATGTTTGTGTTGAGAATATTGGCTATTAAGCTTAACTGCTGGTCAAAATTATTCGCGATGGTGGTGTACGAACGAATCGGCGGTCTCAAGAAGTAGGTGAGAGAGGGATCTAGTAATGACTTTGAGTTTGAAACGAATATTTTGTGTTCGTGGATAGCTCACACGGTAGAGCCACGCTCTCACCTGCCAGGCGGAGTTGTCGTACCAATAAGGTCGCAGGTTCAAACCCCACCACCGCCGCGAAAAATTTTTATTCTCTATTGTCTTCTGGCACTTTTCTATTCACTTCATATCTTGTTGTTACCAACATAAGTGCCTGCTCCACCCACTTTTCTGAATTAAAATTCACCCCATACACCGGAGCATACTCAATGTCTCAATCGTTTCTATGTTATATGTTTGTGTTGAGAATATTGGCTATTAAGCTTAACTGCTGGTCAAAATTATTCGCGATGGTGGTGTACGAACGAATCGGCGGTCTCAAGAAGTAGGTGAGAGAGGGATCTAGTAATGACTTTGAGTTTGAAACGAATATTTTGTGTTCGTGGATAGCTCACACGGTAGAGCCACGCTCTCACCTGCCAGGCGGAGTTGTCGTACCAATAAGGTCGCAGGTTCAAACCCCACCACCGCCGCGAAAAATTTTTATTCTCTATTGTCTTCTGGCACTTTTCTATTCACTTCATATCTTGTTGTTACCAACATAAGTGCCTGCTCCACCCACTTTTCTGAATTAAAATTCACCCCATACACCGGAGCATACTCAATGTCTCAATCGTTTCTATGTTATATGTTTGTGTTGAGAATATTGGCTATTAAGCTTAACTGCTGGTCAAAATTATTCGCGATGGTGGTGTACGAACGAATCGGCGGTCTCAAGAAGTAGGTGAGAGAAGGATCTAGTAATGACTTTGAGTTTGAAACGAATATTTTGTGTTCGTGGATAGCTCACACGGTAGAGCCACGCTCTCACCTGCCAGGCGGAGTTGTCGTACCAATAAGGTCGCAGGTTCAAACCCCACCACCGCCGCGAAAAATTTTTATTCTCTATTGTCTTCTGGCACTTTTCTATTCACTTCATATCTTGTTGTTACCAACATAAGTGCCTGCTCCACCCACTTTTCTGAATTAAAATTCACCCCATACACCGGAGCATACTCAATGTCTCAATCGTTTCTATGTTATATGTTTGTGTTGAGAATATTGGCTATTAAGCTTAACTGCTGGTCAAAATTATTCGCGATGGTGGTGTACGAACGAATCGGCGGTCTCAAGAAGTAGGTGAGAGAGGGATCTAGTAATGACTTTGAGTTTGAAACGAATATTTTGTGTTCGTGGATAGCTCACACGGTAGAGCCACGCTCTCACCTGCCAGGCGGAGTTGTCGTACCAATAAGGTCGCAGGTTCAAACCCCACCACCGCCGCGAAAAATTTTTATTCTCTATTGTCTTCTGGCACTTTTCTATTCACTTCATATCTTGTTGTTACCAACATAAGTGCCTGCTCCACCCACTTTTCTGAATTAAAATTCACCCCATACACCGGAGCATACTCAATGTCTCAATCGTTTCTATGTTATATGTTTGTGTTGAGAATATTGGCTATTAAGCTTAACTGCTGGTCAAAATTATTCGCGATGGTGGTGTACGAACGAATCGGCGGTCTCAAGAAGTAGGTGAGAGAGAGATCTAGTAATGACTTTGAGTTTGAAACGAATATTTTGTGTTCGTGGATAGCTCACACGGTAGAGCCACGCTCTCACCTGCCAGGCGGAGTTGTCGTACCAATAAGGTCGCAGGTTCAAACCCCACCACCGCCGCGAAAAATTTTTATTCTCTATTGTCTTCTGGCACTTTTCTATTCACTTCATATCTTGTTGTTAACGAAAGTAGTGATTCAGACAGTAGTCAAAACATTATCATTTATAATTATAATGAGAGAACTGATATCCCAAAATTAAACGAACCAAATGCAAATTTTGTGAATAATGATGGTGAAAATTTGATTGATAATGAAGAGGAAAATCTAGCTGGTGAGGAAGAGATAATGGATTAGGAATCCAACCAACCTGCCACTATGATAGGTACATCAGCACAAGAAGATAGTATTATGAAAACGTTTAATAAACGTAAAATCTTAGAAGACTCAGATCAATCTGAAGATGTCATTCCTATGTTCGAGTTACAAAAAACGACTTAGAACAAAAGCTTATAAAAAAACAAGGAGCAGAAAAAATGTTCATGAAATCCAGTGTAAAGATAGACCAATTACTAATTCGACTCGCAAAGTCGATGATATTTGTAAAGTTATCAAGACTGTATTGTCAATTATATAAGAAACTGCGAATTATGATCAGACTGTATTGTCAAACGTATAAGAGACTGGATATGTATTTAAAAAAAAAACGGTTTCAAAGTAAGTGAATATAAAAATAATATCGGTTTATAAAATTAAGACTGAAAAGTCAGAAAGCTGATAATGATTGTGACACAAGCGGTTAGCTTGTAAAGTATCAGTAAATATATATATATATATATATATATATATATATATATATATATATATATATATATATATATGAGAAGATTTAAAAAAAAACCGATCGGAGGAGAAGAATATTGACTAAGTACACAAAAGAATCAATATTGTGATCTTTTATATTATAATTTATAATTGTACAGTATTATGCTGCCTCTACAAAGAATGTTTATGAAGTTAATATTATGTACTACCGATAACCTTAAGTTATGAATGGTGTGATTTAAGTTGATGTTTGTACTTGTCCACAGGTGGGGCACGAACCAACATTCGGTGTTCATTACCCTTTACCTTTCCCTGTTTCAAACCAAAGCTATTGTGGTCAAAGAAAATGTTGTGTTTGACAAAGTAAAGGAAATCAGTTCCTCACGAAGTTCGTGGATCATAACATTGGTCCTAAGTTTACAACCATATGAAGATTTTTTTTTTAAACGATTTCTCTGAGAAGGCGTCGCAGCTAGAAAAATTAGTTTTCGGGGCAATAAAAAGTGACGTAGGAAGGATGCAACCACAATATCGGTTTCATTTTGAATTTATTAAACACGAATTGGAGCATATAACAAACATGAAATATGAAATAACAAATAGTTTTCAAAATTACAAATCTCTAAATCAAAGGAACAAACGAGCATTGCTTCCCTTTGTAGGCAAGGCAATGAGTTTTTTATTTGGTACTACGAGTGAAAGTGATTTAAGGAATATTCGGAAGGCAATGAAAAAGTTAAAACAAAATCAAAATAAAATTCAGCATATTGTTAAAGAAAGTTTGTCTTTCATTAACATGTCGCATGCTGAAATAGTTAAGAATAGAATAAGAATTAATAAAATGAATGTTGGACTTGCTCGATTATATAGGCAAGTGAATGAAGGTTACAGTGAATTGAAAAACGATTTTGAAAGTTTCAAGAGTTTTGTGAGTGTCTATATACAATTAGACAAAATTGCTAATGACATTCGTGAAATGATGTTAGAAACAATAGCACGTTTAGAAAATCTGCAATTACAGATTGCTGTGGTGTCGATGGGAAAATTATCTCCATCAGTGCTTCCACCAAGTCTACTGATAAGTATGTTAGTGGAAATAAAATCTAATTTGCCATTGTCATTAATGTTGCCAATAGATCCGTCGTCTCAATTATGGAATTATTACAAAATATTGTCATGCTCAACAACCTTTGAAGACAATAATCTTTTGATTATGATTTCTGTACCACTAGTAAATAATGGAAGAAAAATGGAAATCTTTGCGGTCCATAATTTACCAATCCCAAATCTTAATATGCTGTCACAAGACATGAACACTTATCAATATAATTCTAAGTTTATGGTTGCAAAATATAAACTAGAAGCTAATGCTATTGCGATAAATAAAGAGAAAACTAAATACGTTTTGTTGTCTAAAAATGAAGCAGACACGTGTGCTAAACCTGAATCTCAGTATTGTGAATTTAAAAGTCCAATCTACCCCATAAATGTTAGTAAATTTTGTATTATAGCTATGTTTATGGAAAACAAAGAAAATGTTAAAAAGTTGTGTAAAGTAACTGTAAGTCCTAACGAAAATCTACCACAAGCTAAGTATACCTCTCAGGGTCTGTGGATTGTAACGTCAGTATTTCCATTACGATTTACAATACTTTGCGAAGACAAAACGATTAGTTCATTTACATTACGTACAAAACCTCCACTTGATGTCGTAAAATTGCCTTTAGGATGCACTGCTAATAGTGATTATGTTACACTTCCCTCATATTACACAATGAACTCCACCTATAATGTCCGAGCGAATTTTTCAACACTCAAAATGAAAATTTCTGGTTCATCCTATACTTTGTGGGGGCCTCTGAATAGGGTGATACATCAATATAATCAAACATGGGATATAAAGAACTTGGATAACGTTGCTGACATTGACATGTCTAGTTTGATAAATGATATAAATGCAATGAATGAGACCACCATTAGTGAAGGGTTAGCTTTGTGGAAATTAGTTGCATTATTAGCAGGGAGTATATTAGCTGTCATATTAATGGTTGGAATAGGCTTGTTAAAACGGGATATAATTGTGCCTAAAGTCTTATCATGGTTAGGAAAGGGATTGAGTAAGCGGGAAAATTTAAGTTTGACCCCAACTGAAGTAATGACGATGTCAAAACAAGACACACTTGGTGAATCGGAAGTGACTGAATCGCTAATAACGGCTACAACGACAGAGAAAATTCAAACTCAACCACAACAGAAATCGGGAAATGTAATAATCCCTTTGGTCTATCCACGAATACCCTAAAATGACGTAATGCTCTCAACAAACACTACGCCATGGATACGTCCAGAATCAACACAATCTACAGACTACAAACTACACAACAACCTCAACTACAACGTATCTAACAGCGTATACAAACTTGATCAATTTATAAAATAACATCTGTATCAATACAGGTTTGTTCCATGAACCTTTTATATTTACATTCTTTATTCAACAATTAGATTACTTGTCGTCTTTACTTTTACAACGACAATGCCCAACGATGTACGTCGTCAAGAATTTCATACACGTTCAAGGATTTGAATGTTTTTACAAAATGATGTCCATTTATGAACAATACTACTTCCTCCATATGCAGTGGTGAGCGTATTCAAATTCAAACTAATATCAATATACAAAAATGCAGCACCCATATCTACAACTTCGTAGAAAAACAAACAAATATAAACATTGAATATTATAATAAAGCCTATCACGTAAGGCTATATATTATGTATGTAAGACAATGCAGAAACTTAAAGTGTCGCAAGATGCCACACGACTTTGAAAATACAACACATGATCAATTTCATTGGATTTATTATCGTATGATATTGGACAACCTACATACAGATTACAAAATACAGCTGACCTTACTCGACCCTACGATAGATACCTACGAGATTACGTCATTATCGGTTATAAACTCACATCACCTATCGACACGCTGAAAGATTGCATCATCTACCTGGTGTGTATTCACATACCACTTCGTCAAAATTC
Source organism: Berghia stephanieae (assembly GCF_034508935.2). NCBI lineage: Eukaryota > Metazoa > Mollusca > Gastropoda > Nudibranchia > Aeolidiidae > Berghia > Berghia stephanieae. Next base: position 7,105,521 of record NC_088366.1, on the reverse strand, counting down.
GATTAACACCCAGCTATTACGGCGCAACAGTCACAGTCGTATTACACATGAACTCTATGTCAACACATGACTGAGTTCACAACTTTCTTTTGACTCTCTGTCGTATTACACACGAACTCTATGTCAACACATGGCTGAGTTCACAACTTTCTTTTGACTTGATGGATAAGTCAAACTTCATTTAATTCAAGATCTCGCACACAGTTAATTCTTGAATTTTTACAATTTCATCTACAATGAGACTCAACGTATACACAAGACAACCACAAATATCAACGAGGAGAATCGACCCAGATGCCGGAGATGAATGGATTACAGCGACGTCACAAGACCAAGAAACAACCCAACAGGTTAAGCATATTTTTGCTGCCTGTAGAGTCTTTTTTCGCCCCAATTCAAAAGACTCGAACAAATAAGTACAACACACTAATTGCAAAAAGTTGGTCACTCTAATAACAGCCCACAATCACATACTGTGTTAGATTTTACTTAATTAGTTATTTACACTATAGTAAACGTGAATACGTCGGACAGACTAATGACTGATTATTTATTACAAACTAAATATTTTGAATGTGAAGACATTATGGTTTATAATTCGAAGACATTTACAGACGAAAAAGTTGATATTAAATAACAATGATAAAGTGAATTAATGACACTTGGGCTATTTAGTGACCACACCACACACAACAATGCAACACGTAGATACAACACTTCAACTCTTATAGTTGATATTTTAAAAAAATTTATGACACGAAAATTCATTCTAAATGGAGACAATGACTTAATTATCAATTACTAACAATTTCTACAGGATAAATCATTCTTAAAACGAACTGATTTCAGATAAATGTGTTACCTCAGATAACTTGACTTCAAGTTGGTTGTAAACTACACCCTGTTGGCTTCAAAAGACTAAAGGTTGAAACATGAACAATGAACAATGAATGATATTAACTTCAACTTGAATTTTAAAATGATGATTAAGATATTATTATGATTTATTTTAAAATATTTTCTTCATTACTTATCGATTTATAATCCTTCATATATGGATTTAGATGTCTATAATATGTTATTTGCACCACATATTATACGTTGGGATTAATTTAATAATATTGTTTAAATGGAATCATGCAATATAAGGAAATACAAGGTATTGGTTTGGATATAACCGTAAATGATTACGTACATGGAAGCTGAGACTATCGCCCATGTCATAAAGAGTTGAAATTGAGATTGAATAAAACAATGTGAGTGTATCACATATGGGATTTGAACCATCCTTTTTCAAGGCAGAAAATGGATATTTAATCGATATATTTAAATGTTTTAATCATCTTTGATATTGAGTATTTTAGATGTTTTAAATCATCTTGGTGTTGGGTAATTTAAATGTTTTAATCTTCTTCGATATTGGGTAATTTAAATGTTTAAAATCATCTTTGGTGTTGGGTAATTTAAATGTTTTAAATCATCTTGATGTTGGGTAATTTAAATGTTTAAAATGATTTTTGGTGTTGGGTAATTTAAATGTTTTAAATCATCTTTGGAGTTGGGTAAATTTGAAGTTTAAACTTTTAAAAATATTTAATTTGTATAAGTGTTGTCATGTTGGCAAACTATTTCTTACATCTTGTTATTTCATTTCAATTGGATGTTACCTATACATTTACTCTCTTATTGTTATTATTATTATTTTGAATTGAAATTGTTTTCGGATCAATTTAAATTCTAAGAAAGGGGCGTATGTAAGAAAGTAAGCTTATGCAAGAAATTTACTCAGGAGTTTTGAGAAAAACATGATCATAAAACACGGTCGGTTGTTGTTCATTAAACATGATTAATATTCAAGCAAAGTTAACGACGCTAGGATTTCAATGGGAATATGGTAAATACTAAATGAGTTTAGGACAGTTTTATGTTTCAAGTGAAGGACTTGTCGTTGTGTTAAGTAGTAGAAAATTACTTTCGTTGATTAGTCTCAATTGGTATATGATAATGAAGACAACATATTGTAATGGATTTTTGTTATTTGGGTGTGAGTACCAAAATAATATTATATCATAAAAGGCGGGGTTTAACATTAATCAGTAACAGATTGACGCTATTTTTGTTTATTATGCATAAGATGCGTCATTTATCAAAGTACTTTTATGTCATAAGAGGCGGGGTTTGATAGTAATGTTCGAGAAAATTCTTGTTATTTTTAACATACAAGTTGAGCATGATTCGCTATTACTTGAAAGAGGCAGGTTTTGGATATTAATTTGGGATGTCAAAGATCAGTAGGAGTGGTCAAAAGGAATTGTGGGACAGTTTACGATAGGGTTAGAAACAGGGTGTTTCTATTCTATAGGTCATTCTATTATTCTGCATTTGAGATGAGCTGCATGTCTTAACTTTGGTGCTCACCACCATTGACTATACATTTTTTTGGACTTAGCATTATTTTTGCTGAAATAAAGAAACTATATCGAAGATGTGAGTTACATTTTTATAAGAACAAATAAAACCACTAAATTTAGATCACTAGCCTTTATGTATGTGCGCACTACGCCACAATATATATATATATATATATATATATAATATATATATATATATATATATAACTTTGATGCAAAGAAAACAAAATTCGACATGGAGAAAGGGAAGAAAAATATTATCTCGACCAACTTAACCAGTTGTATGCATGGTTCGACTGTCATGACTACCGTGAAGAAATAAAACAACTTACTGAAATCCTTTCTTCAGAAAAAGAGCACCAACCAGATGTCATCACCGAAGGAGTGGTTGAAAAAAAACATTCAAACAATTAAAACCCGACAAAGCGTGCGGACAGGCTGGCATCTCGGTATCACTACTCAAAACGTGTACTTCACAACTGTCCTCCATTTTCTGTGTCATCTACAATAAATCTTTGAGCTCAGGGGAAATACCAACACAATGGAAGACGTCAAAAAGTGTACCCGTGCCAAAGACACCATCAGCAAAGGAAATAAATGACTTCAGACGTGTTATTGCCTTGACTCCAATTCCCATGAAATGCCTTGAAAGGGTCATACAAGTCCTGTTTCTTCCACAATGTGAAACTCATCTTGATAACAACCATTATGCATATAAAGTCAAACGCGGAGTGCACGACGCAATACTCCATTTCACCCAAAATGCCTACAAACACCTCGATATATATATATATATATATATATATATATATATATATATATATATATATACCTGTTCTATCTATAGATAGTTCGAAGTTGACGTCACTCAGGTTTTTGTTATTGTTTTTTTGCCATCCGTGTTTATGAGTAATTCTCATTAAACTGCATTAACCTTCCTATAAACGTTCATTTTTACACACAGTTTTGTGTGTTGGTCAGTTATACTTCCGGGTGGCAATGTTGTGAGCTTCTTAGCCAAGCGAATACTATCTATAGTGCTCACTTCCTATTGAAGGACCGAATTTGACGTCACTCAGCCCTTTGTTATGATTTTCTTGACAGCCAATTTGGTGATGAGTTCTCACTACATAATATTAAATTGAGCTTTTATATAGCGCAATATCCACTTAACGGTGCTCAAAGCGCTTTACAAGGGGTCCCTGGTCAACAGCAACATTTAACATGTAGGACGAGACATGACGCCTGTTAGGCGATATTACAATTTTTCGGACAAAGACAACGCTGTTAACGGCCAGGTACTCATTTTACACCTGAGTACGGTGAGAGAATGTGAGTAAAGAGTCTTTTCCAAGGACTCTATGCGTCGAGCGAGGCTCGAACCCAGGACCTTCAGATCCGAAAGCGAGTGTCATACCACTAGACCACATAGCCGCATATTAATCACAAAACTATGAGTAACCTTAAACTTTTAAAGTCTGATTGATACCAGTTAGTGAGAACTACTCATAAAACTACTCAGAAAATGGGTGGCTAAAAACAATAACAAAGAACTGAGTGACGTCGATTTCATTCTATTTATAGTAGGATCGATTGAGACTGCAGGTCATATACGAAGAGAGGTAACTCGTGTAATTCATGAGGTTAAGTGGAGTTTTTCCCCCTTACCCATAGAATCTATGTGGCGATACCGTGATCATTGATAACATCGTCTAGACTTGTAAAAAGAGTCAAACTATTTTGAGCGTGGTCAGAGACTAGATGAGTTAGAATAATCCATAAAATGTGGTACCGGTGTGGTGACTTAGAATAAGTCATTTTATACAAATTACAGCACTCGACTTAGGTTTGAATTGGTACCTGGTTATAGGCACTGAGCGATATAGTAACAGTTTTAGTTACAAAAAGAACCCGAGACTAGCGATTCATTTCATGTATGGGATTGGAATTTGGGTTTTATTATGGTCTTGTAGTGGAATGTATGAAACATTTTAAAACGCATTGAGCATGGTAGATAACTGGAAATCCTCTTTAAAAAACATGTGATCGCTCCAACTATATCCCATACTATGGATTAATAAATTTGGCCATAAAATTCGTCCTTCAAATATTGATAATTTACATTACCCTCATCTCGGCAAAATTATCAAACCTGGGACTTCGTAAAGTCTTCCTTAGTCCCAGGCTTGAGAGCTGTTGCCAAGTGACATTTAAATCGATCGACTCGTGAAGGACGAGTTTTCTGGCCAAATTTTTAAATACGAGTTTTCCTAGAGTGCGACAGTTAACGAGTTAAAAAACCTTCTGTAACCTCTATCGTTTATAGTCTCATGAAGAGAATTTAATGAGAACTAATCACCCATTTGACAGTCTAAACAATAATAAAGTGTGTATGTGCGTGTGTTTGTGTGTGTATGTGTATGTGCGTGTCTGTATTTGTGTTTATTTCCGACGTTTTCCTGTGGGGCGAAGTGGCCGAGTGGTTAAGGCATTGCACTATGACCCAAAAGATCCCAGGTTTGAACCCCGCTTCAGGCACTTTCGTTTTTTCCTTGGGCAAGGTTATTAACCCACTCAGACAAACCACATAGCCGCACAATTTAATTCTATCTAGGAGGTCTAAGGGTCGAATCCTAGTCAAGGCAGACTGATTTTTAGGGATTTATTTTTTCTTGTATTTTTTTTCAGCGTTGTCTGTCGCTGTTTCATACACAAATTTGTGCGGCTATGTGGTCCACTGGTATGACACTCGCTGTCCTGGGTTCGAGCCTTGCGTTCGGCGCATAATTTAGTCCTTGGAAAAGACTCATTACTCACATTCTCTCACCGTACTCAAGAGTAAAATGAGTACCTGGCCGTTAACAGCGTTGTCTTTGTTCGAAAATATGTAATATCGCCTAACAGGCGTCATGTCCCCTCCTACATTTTAAATGTTGTTGCTGACCAGGGACCGCTTGTAAAGCGCTTTGAGCATATTTAGTGGATATTGCGCTATATAAATCTCACTTTAAAAAAAACCCCAAAGTTTCAGATCTACTTCTTTTACAGCAGCAATGGAACCAAAAAAAAAAAAATAATTATCTTTTAAAAACGCAACGTGAGCGTTTCCAAAACGCAAAATCCATTATTTTGTGTGTGTGTTTGTTTTCATCGGTTTTACGAGGATTGCAACACATTTAGGTCACGTCAAGGGCCTTGTCAGCTGTATTCGGTACGGACACCAATAATCTGTCTTTGTAAGCTTCTCTTGCCAATCCAGGTCAGAGTGTTGGTAAATGAGGCAGATTTATTACCCCCCCCCCCCCCTCCCATCCCAAAAAAGTCACTTTCTCATTTTCTCATAATATAGATAGTATGCAGATGACGTCACTCAGGCCTTTGTTATTGTTTTTGCCATCCGCGTTTGTGAGTTGTTCTCACTAAACTGTATTAACCAGACTATAAAAGTCGGCCTCGAAGATGTCGATATATCCGTTATCTATTATATATATATATATATATATATATATATATATATATATATATATATATATATATATAATATATATAGATAGATAGATAGATAGATAGATTGATACACAAGTAATAGTAATTCACTAATTTAGCACCCGTAAAATATTGTAGACAAGACATTAAAAATGAAGACACTAACTCCTCCCCCACACCCGCACTCCCTC
>NC_088366.1:7085156-7099333 GCF_034508935.2 Berghia stephanieae | reverse complement strand
AAAAGATGGTAAAAAACTTGTATGAAAATTAAAAAGTTTTTTTCTGAAAAAAAACCCCCCACGGGAAATCGGAACAGTTTGGGTTGCACGCAATGCTGAAAACAATTTTTTCCAAAAGCAATCTGATAATTGGGGTTTTTTTACTATGTCTAATGAACCTGACATTTTTTTTGTCATAGGTGGGTAGATGATCTCCTCATTGCTGTAGCAATGAAAATGTTTTGAATAAGAAAAAGAAATTTTCTAATGAGAGGTTTAGAATGAAAGACTTAGGAAAATGACTTTTTTCTGGGTATTCTTTTTGAGCAAAGAAGCCATTCTATAAAGATGAATCAGTAAAGTTACAGTCGGGAAAGTTATTAAAAGTTTTGGGACATGGTTAACTGCAAACAAAAAACCCCTTGTGAACCTAAGTTTGCCTGTACAATGATAAGGTTTTGGTAGATCAAAGAAGGTATGGAGAAGTTAGGTACCCTAATCAAGTTATGATTTGTAAAAGACCAGACTTTTGTTGGATTGTCATAAGTTATCACGTATTTGTCCAAACCTTAACAAATCACTGGACAGCAGTAAAACTTTGTATTCAGGTACTTAAGGGAACTATTGATATTGAGCTTGTTTTACACAAAGAGTTCTAATAAAACTACCCTGATGGTTATAGTGATTCTGTTTGGGCTTCGTTTTATTGATGACAGAAGAAGTATTTGGGGATTGTTTTGTTTATCCAAAATGGACCTATGATTCCGGGAAATCTAGAAAAAAAACAAAGGGGAGCTCTGTCTTCATGTTAAAGAAGTTTATGTTGCTCTAGCTTCAGCAATCCAGGAAAGTCTAAAATTATCTCAAGCAATTGATCAGAAAATTTATTGACATAAATTTTTAAAACCAGGTCCCTTTGATTTATGAAGACAATCAAGGGCAATTGCTCTAGCAAAAAACCCTGAAAATAGGCAAGATCAAAAACAAAATTGATGTCAGATTTCACTTTATTCGCTCAAACAAAAAGAGGGACAAATTGTTTACAAAAACTGTCCTACAACTGAAATTTTGGCTGATATTATGAAAAAACCATCCCCCAAAATTTTCAGTTAGAAAAATTCAATATTTTTGATTTTTTGTTAAATTTAAAAAAATTGATATTTGAAAAATTTTTTGGATAATATTTCTTGTTTTTTTCAAGTTGATTTTAAATTTATTTTATCAATCAATTTTTTTAAAAATGTTTTCCCACTTAACAGTTTGTTAAGAACTTCTTAATGCACTACTTTTTTTATTCTTTCCTTTATTCTTTAGGAATTATGCCCCCTTTGAAATAAAAAACGAAATATTTTTTTTTAAAAATTCCATTTCTAACATTATTTTTGGGGGCTTGGTGCTTTATAAAGCCTTATAATGTTTTTAAATATAATATGTCAATTTTTGATATTGGTGTGTCCCAAAGAATCCAAAGTTTTTTTTTTGCTTTACTATTAGTTTCGTATGCAGAAAACCCAGTCAAAAGCAGGGACTGCTTTTGTATTTTAATTTTTTTTCATTTTTTTTATTATTATTTTAGAGATAAGATTGTTGGGAAATTATTGCGATCAAGTGGTGGTGTTGACTTATTCTTATTGACCCATTTTTTTTGTTTATCAATTTAAAGATTAAATTTCCCTTTTTGCTAGGTGAGCTCTCCTCGTTTGTAAAAAATTTAAAAAAGGAGGCTACCAGTGATCCCCTTCAGGGGGGTTGTGTTTTCCCCCAAAAGAGAAGCAATGTTTGTTTAGTCTTTCTACATTTTTTGAAAATAAAAAATTTCCACAAACGAACTAAAACATGGCCTTCAACATAGAGATGAGCCTTTTTAAGTTCGTTTTTCTGATTCCGTTGGCGTATTTATCCCGTCCCTTTGGTTTAAATTATTATTATTATTTTATTTTTATTATTATTATTATTTATTTTATTTTTTATTTTTATTATTATTATTATTATTATTTTTTTTATTATTATTTTTGATATTCTTATTATTGAGCTCAAGTTTGTAGTTTGACACGATGCTTAGCGATTGTGGTGCAGGTTTGTAACCAAAAAAGATTTAAATAAGATTTGTTTAAATTTTAAAGAACAGGGGGGTACTGGATATAAAACAAATGTAATGTTGCTGCTTGAAGCTCGAAGACCAATGTGAAAGGGAATGGAATTTTTTGATTTAATTTTAAAGGAGACGCATTTATTTACCATTGGCAAACCCGAAACCTTTTTTTTATTAGTACAAATCGCTGTTCGGGCCAATTCTAGATTTCGGAAATTGCATCTGGAGCCCTTATATAAAAGACAATCTTTAGGTTTTAAAATGGACAGAGGGAGTACCAAAAAAAAAATTTTACAATACAGTATTTTTTATAAGGAAAAGGGTTTGAATTTTTTTTACTTACCCAGTTTGAATTAGAAGAATTCCCTGGAGATTTTTCTTAGGTTTATAGATTGGTACATGGTATGGATTTGGACAGACTTTTTGATTTTTTTTTCATTGTTAATATTACTTTTTCTAGAGGGGACAAGTTTATGATTTTTTTTTCTAGATGCAAAACAAATACAAGACAAAACTGGTTCGGTATTTTATTGTTTGAAATGGAACGTTTGAAATTTGAAACAATGAATGCAAAATCTATGGAGTATTTCAATGTGTTAGTAGAAAAGGGAATTATATGATGGGAGATTTTTATATGACGAATAATATGTGTTGCATGCTGTTGCATGGCTTTTTTCTTTTATGTATATATTGTGCATTATTATTTTATTATGGTTATTTTTATAGGGGTGTGTATGTGTTTATGTGTGTGTGTGTGTGTGTGTTCTTTGCATGGCAAAGGTTAAAGATTTATGTTTGTACAACACACATACTTGAGTACATTTAAGTTGAAATACTATCATTTCCCGTGTATCATTATTGTAATATTTAATCAATAGATTTTTGGCATTACTTTAATTTTAAAGGGCATTAAAAAGGTTTTAAAATCCTATTTTGCCCATACCACATTTTTATTTATGTTATCTGACTTCATTAATTACATTGAAGCTTCCATTCCATTTGAATATTGTTATAAAAAAAAAAAAAAGGGGAAAATAAATGATCCACAAATACTGTTTAAAAATGATGATGATGATTGATGGTGAGGGATGATGATGTGATGATAATAATATAATGATAATTTTAAAATAATAATAATTTTAAAAAATAAAAATAATAATAATAAAAATAATAATAATAATAAAAATTTTAAATAATAAAAATAAAAATTTAATAATGATGATGATGACGATGACGATTACGATGACGATGCGTGTTGATGATGATGATAAATGATGATGATGATGTTGATAAGGGATGATGATAAAATAATAATAAAATAACAATAATGTAATAATATAATAATTAAAAATAAAAATTTTTTTAATAATAAATTAAAATTTATAATAATAATAATAAAAATTAATAATAACAATAATAATAATAAAAATAATAATAATAATAATAAAAATTTTTTTAAAAATTTAATGTTGATGATGTGTGAGGACGAGGGACGATGACGATGATGATGATGATGATGATGATGTGATGATGATGATGATGATGATGTTGATAATGATGATGTTGATGGTGAGGGGATGATGATGTAATGATGATGATGATGATGATGATGTTTGATTTTTATGATGAGGGATGATGATGTTGATGTGTTGATAATAATAATAAAAATAATTAAAAAAAAAATAATAAAAATTTATAATAAAAATTTAATAATAATAATAATAATAATAATAATAATAAAAAAAATTTTAAAAATAATAATAAAAATTTTAATAATAATAAAAAATAATAATAAAAATAAATAATAGTAATAATTTTAATAAAAATAATAAAAATTGGATATTTTTAAAAAAAATTTTTTAAGGGTGCAAAGTTAAAAAATAAATTTTGTGTTACGTATGTGAAAAAAAATTTCGGTTTTTAAAAACATATGAAAAAAAGTAATAATTTTTCCTTTTTTTTATAAAACTGTTTTTGTCTTCAATGTAATAAAATAAAATAGATGAAAAAACCCGTTTTTAAGGGAAACGTCCTCATTGGGGATCGAACCTGTACCCCTTTTAAAGGGTAGAGTTAAATTTTAACAACTATTCTATAGAGCCGACTGGCTAGACGTTTAAAATTTAATTTATGCCCTTTCCCAGAGGGAAAATTTCTTTATTTTAAAGTAGGCTGGGAGACCCAAAAATTTGGACCAATAAGCCCAAAAAAGCCAACTGGGAAATCCTGTCCCCAAAATGTAGGGCACTTTACAAAAGTGTCCCCCCGGGGGAGTTAAATAATTGACCCTCCTTTGACACAAATCGCTAACCCCCACACGAAATTCAACAAGTCACGGTTTCTTTGTAACGCAACAACCCCCTCCAGGAGGGGAGATGACTGTTAAAATACTTTAAATTTTTTAATTCAAAACCTTTTTTCCAATCGAAAAGGGAAGCACGTGCCCAAAAGAGGGTGAAATTTGACGTGTACAAAATTTTTCAGGGCTGGCATCCCAACCCACTTATGGGGCCCGGTTTAACATTGTTGTAAAAGAACAATATTTTGGGGTCTTTTAAAAAAAATTTCCATTAAAAAATATGAGCCATGAGGAATTGGGTTATCAGACCTGAAAATTTAAAAAAACGTGGCGGTTCCAGGGTTGGTTAATAGTTGGGCATAAATTGTAACCGACCTTCTCAAACTGGCATAATTTTTCGGATTGTTTGTTTTGTTTGTTTTTAATGATTTTTTTGACACTTGCGACACTTTGGTCAGATCAGGCCAGTAAAAAAAGGGAAAAAATGTTTTTTAAAACAAGGATTTTAGATAAAAAAATAAAAAAACCTTTTCGAGAAACAGGAAGACAAAGGGCAATTTTATGGTTCCTCTTTTAACCTCTTGTTGCTTTGCCTGTCAAACTACTGACATGGATGCCTTTTAAATATTATTTTTAGTATGAGCCTTTTAGGTTTTTTAAAACAACATACAGTGCAACATTTTGAAAAAATTCGTCGTTTTGTATATTTAATTAAAATAGTCGATATTACATTTCAGGGTTTTTTTAAATTTGACTCGAAAATTTAAAATAAAGTACATTTCGGCCTGAAATCAACCGCCATCTTAAGTGCTTACCCATCACCCGGAGTAAACAGCCTGAGGGTCACTACAATTTTTAAAAAGATGATTTAAAAATAATGCATCGTGTCGTCGGTTTTGCGATGCAAATTTTAGTTGTCAAAAATTGTGAGAAATACTACTAACTTAGCCTGACCTATGTGTGTGTTTTTACACTTAGTGGGGTCTCTGATGCCTTTTCATACGGAAATAAAAAGTCAAGGGGGGCGAAACGGGATAAATGGCATGAAGCATTTGATTGGTAAAGCTTTGTAACAGGCTTTTCCTTTAATTGGTCAAATATGAACAAAAACCCTAGATTCCAAGAGACACTATCAGTGTGATTAGTTTGAGTTCACCTGAAAGTCTCATCCAGACATAAATTTATCTAGGGGTTTGGGGCAGCAAAAAACAAATGTGATCGCCCCAAATTTTAAACCAGTTGTTTTTTGCCAATAAAAACATGGGATTTGTGATAGCCTACCCTTCACCCGTGCTCGAACAAACCCTTTTGGGTTTGGGTTTTATAACGATAACGGAATGAAATGACCTTTTCCCCTGATCATTGTTATTGTTTTTACACCCAAATGAGTGATTTGTTATAAAACGATTTTTAAAAAATAAGATTATAAAGTTTAAGTTTACACATAGTTTCTGTGTCAGTTCTATTGAGCAAGCTAGAACAGGGGGTTTTTTCTTATCCCACATACCATCGTAGTAAACCTGTGTAGTTCGCTGTTTACCAATCACTCCCCTAGATTCCCATTATGAGGGCTGTCCGGAGGCGGGGTTGTCCAGGTGTCTATTATTTCCCGAAATGTGGAAAAGCTCGTATGTATTTTTTAAAAATTAAACTCACATGTGTTGGGGTTTTACAAAAATTCGTTATTCCCAGACACAATTTAAAACTCCGCTCTTTTAAAAAATTTATCCACTTTCCCAAAATATGGAATGTTTCCAAAATGCACACGAAATAAGGAAAGTTAATAAAAAATCTAAAAAAAACAAAAAATTTAAACCCAAATTTTTAAAAATCAGTTGTTACAAACATATAAACAATTTTTCGTCGACTTCTTTGCACTGGAAGTTTTCCCGAATGACGTTGGGGTTAAAGGCCGGGTTTCCGCCACTTTTATTTTCCCCCGTCGTTTTTTTTACAAAACGTTGCAAGGGATAAATGTCCCATCCCCCCCCCCCCACTCTTTTTTTTTTTTTTTTTTTTTTTTTTTGGCGAGTCTATTCTTTTCTGGTGAAAGACGAAAACCTTGTTTTTACTCCATTCTCGATGTTAAAGAAGTCCGATGTTTCTTTATCCAGTTGGACACACGCTGTTTGATTCTAATATAAGTATTTCACAAGTCGAAGGGCTTTATGTTCTTACCGATCGTTTCTATGATTTTGAATAGCGTATAGTGCTGTACAGAATCAATGCTTTGGAATAATCAATGAAGCATAGATAAAGTGGTTTTGTTTTTCGATTGACCATTGCTTTAATGTTTTCAATGTATAGATTGCATTTACCCGTACACTTTCCTTTAAACTAAACCAATGACTCGTCACTATTCTCGGGAGGATCTTGTCCTCATTATTTTCATAAGTATTTTTACATAATGCTTTTGGGGCAGGTCAAATATGTGAGTGTTCTTGTTAGTCACGGTCAATAGTATCCTTGTTTTTGTGGGTTCGTAATGACTACGGATTGTCTTAAGATTAGGCAAACTCAACCTTTTCATATAGACATTAAAGGGCTTTTGTCAGAATGTCTATTCCCAGATCGTCGAGGGCGTGAATCAATTTCTATTGAGAAGCTATCGGGCCTAACGTTCCTTTTTCATCTTTTGTAAAGCAGCTTTACTTTTCTCGCATCTCTGGTGGACCGTGTTCACAATAGAGATTTTTTATCTAACTCGTCACTCTTTTGTCATCCGCGTATAGATTTGTTTTAGTATACTATCAACGTATATTACGTTTGCGTCTTTAACGTATTTTCTTGCCAACGGCTGGCGTTTTCCATTATGTTTGTGTGACTGGTAGCATTGTTTGTGTGAGTTGTTTTAGTTTTCAGTACTGTGAATTTATCATAATTCAGGTCAATATGATAATCATACATACATACATACATAATACAATACATACTTTCTACATACCATACATACTTACATACATACTACAACATACATCATACATACATACAACATTACTACATAAATACATCATAATACATACATACATACATAATACATACATTACATACATATACATACATACATACATACAAAATACTACATACATACATAAATACATTACTTAAATTCATACATACATACAGACATACTGTCAGGACATACAACAGACATACGGTATATCAATACTTACAGAAATACTTTCTGACTTACTTACATATCTGAATTTATATACAGAAATACTGTACAGAAAGTCATACACTTCAGTCTTATACTGACTTGACTTATCCTTAGTTCTGTCAGTCAGACTTGTCTTTATGACATGACAGACAGACTGACAGTTCTGCACAGAATTACTGTCAGTCATTCTGTTCTGTCAATTCTGTCTGAATGAAAGACAGTCATTCATTACTAGACAGATAAAGAATGATAAAGACAGTCACCATCTCGACCCCCCTCCTCCCTCCGTCTCCCAAATCCGCTCACTGCTCCCCACAACCACCTCCCGCCCTCAACCCCCCCTCGCATACTTCCGACCCCTTGATACTTCCATCCCACAACCGCCTCCCCACCCCCCCCTGTTTTGTGTGTCTATCATGTATGTATGTATGTATGTCTGTCTTTAAGGTATGTACTCGTATGTATGTATGTATGTATGTATGTCCTCGTAGGTCCTGGTATTTATGTATCCGTACTGCTAATGTATGTATGTATGTATGTAATGTATGTCTGTACTGTCAACGTAGCGTACTGTCAATGTATGTATGTAATGTACCTCCGTATGTATGTATGTACTGGACTGTAATTGGATCCGTATGTATGTCATGTATGTAATGTCTCGTATGATATGTATCGTAAGTATGTCTGTATGTATCGTATGTCTGTATGTAATGAATGTATGCTACTGTATGTATGTCATGTATGTATGTATGTATGTTTGTATGTCTCGTAGGTATGTATGTATCGTCATCGTATTCTCGTATCGTATGTATGTATGTCTGTGAATGAATGTATGTAACGTATGTCTGTATTGTATGTATGTACACGTATGTATCGTATGTCATCGTATGTCAGTTATGTCAATGTTAATGTATGCTACCGGCTCTCGCTATGCTATCGTCACTGTACTGCTACTGTTCATCGTATGACCACTCCGATCGGTCACTCGGTACCTAGTACTGTATAGTCAGTACTAGTAAGTATCGTCTGTATGTATGTATGTATGTATGTATGTATGTATGTCTGTCATGTACCTGTTACTGTATCGTAAGGTATGTCTGTCATGCTATGTTAGTCATGTATGTATGTATAGTACAGTTTGGTATGTTATGTCACTTTCCGTGCTATGTATGTACGGTATGTATGTATGTCATGTATGTATGTGCCAGTACTGTACTGTCTGTATGTATCGTATGTCTTATGTAATGCTATGTCTGTATGTATGTATGTCACGGTCTGCTCATGCTATGTATGTCACTGTATGTCGTGTCTTTCACTGTATGTATGTATGTATGTCACTTGATGTATGTCTTTATGTCTGTATGTATTGTATGCTGTACTGTATGTCTGTATGTATGTAAGGACTGTCTGTACCTGTTCAATGGCTATGTCACGTATGTATGTACGGTATGCTCACTTTCATGTCTGTCCATGTATGCCTATGTATGTATGTATGGTATGTGATGTATGTCTTTATGTCCTCGTATGTACTGTAAGCTCTGGTATGCTATGTACGTATGTATCGTCTGATACCTGGCTTAAGTCATGTATGTCTGTTATGTATGTATCGTCTGTAACTGTAATGTCTGTCTGTACTGTCTGTACTCGCTCTGTCACTGTCTGTATGATATGTATGTATGTCTGTAGTATGATGTTTGTCTGTCACTGTCTGTATGGTCCTGTATTCTGTCTGTCTGTATGTAGTATCGTCCTGTCATGTATGTCATGCTCATGTCATGTATGTATGTCACTCTCTAGCTACTCGTATGATTATTCGTATGTCTGTAAGTATGTCTGTATGTATGTATTTCTGAATGCTCTGTAGGTCCTGTATGGTATGAATGTCGTCTATGTATGTATGTCATTGTATGAATGTCTGGTCTGACTGTATGTATGTCCTGTCTGTCACGTCGTATGTCATGTCAGTATGTCTGCGTATTTAAGTTCGTTCTGGTTGGTCTTACTGTAAGTCTAGGTTGAATGTCAAGTCAGCAAAGCCTGACTGAAAGAATGTTTGTCCAGTATGTATGAATGTATGGTAAGTCTTTCATGTATATGTCTGACATGAATGCTATGTCTGTATGTCTGTAAGTCAGTAGTATGTTGTATTTATGACTGTCTGTGAGTCTAGTACTGATATGTATGTCTGACACGTCTGTCTCGTTGTCTGTCAGAACTGTCATGTCTTACTGTAGTCAGTATTGTACGTCAGTAAGTTGTCAGTCTGATAAGCTCCGGTTGTATGTCTGACTGTATGTCTTATAAGTATGTCAGTCCTTTCTGACCTGTACTGACAGATGTTGTCTGCTCATTCCGTATTCATGTATGTCAGTCCAGTCTGTGTCAGTACATACTGAAGACTTTCACATGTTGTATGTCTGTACTATCGACTGCTGATCTTTCTGTATGACAGGTCAGTCAGACTGAATTACTGACATTATCAGTTACGTCAGATCTTACAGATACATTCTGATTACCATTCATTATTACAGATCGAACATGACATACTTACATACAGCCATGAACAGACTAGTCAGCTGACAGACAGGACATGTCATACCGACCGTATCTCATACACTAACATGCATACATACAGACCATACGACTTACAAACCATACATACAGACATAACATACTTACTTACATTTACGAAAATGTTCTAACTTCCCTCATCTGCCTAAGGTCACATTATTACATTCCATTTCGTATACATCCACGATCACGTAACCCTCCCCCCCCAGCCCGACACATGCAAGTCCAAACTAGGATACAAGGAGTATTTCTATCTCATACTTCATCAACAGTTTCTCTCTCTCTCTCCTCTCTCTCTCTCTCTCTCCTCTCTCTTTCTCTCTCTCTCTCTTCTATCTATCTCTCTCTCTCTCTTCTTTTTGTTTTACACACACAGTCTAATTTCTCCCACACAAAACTTGTCGTTGATCAAATGTTACTCTCGTGACCAATTGCAAAATCAAAGTCAGCCAGGTACACCTTATGTGAACCGGCGCTCTGACTGCTTGTTAACTGTCTTTTTATTGAAACAAGATAGCCTACACAAGAAAAAAGAGCTTGTGAAAAAGTAATAAATGATCTATTTTTTTTTAATAAAGCCCTATTCCTAATGGTGGCCAATCTTGGCCATATTGGCCATGACTATGACCATCTGACAGCCCAGCAAGTAGCCGATGTATCAACTTTCCGGGACGTTTCGAATGGGCAAGTCCACAGATTAATGGAGAGGGTCTGTGGGTCAAGCAATGTATTTCGTCTTCGCCACGTCAGCGCACGAGTGACTCGTCCACTTCACAGGGCGGACACGACCCTCTGAGACTGTCTTTTGTTGGTTAAAATATGGGGCTTAATAGGATACTGTTGCAAGCAAAAATATTTGATTGCCTATAATTGCAAAAATACTGAGCTTTGGTCATTTGACAGCTTGTAGCTTTTTCTATGTCCCGCGACTGCCGATTAAGTGAATAAATGATTTAATGATTTTTTGAGAGATAGTGTCCTTTTGTTGGTTAGGGCAGTACTGGGTACATGGGTCATTTGCTTAAATCGGTATAGATTGGAAGGCAACTCTTTCACTGTAACAAGTCAAACAATTGCGCAATTTTTTCACAGTTATGTTTTTCATCAAAAAGAGCAGAACAAAAATGGTTCTTTTCATAACTACAATGTTAAAGATCAACGCACATTCTGCCACCTCTTCCAACTGAATAACTGATCAGAGTTATCGTTCGTGATAAGTTGTGCACAGAGTTCTACTATATAAGTTAAGGTAGAGTTCTGTGCTTTGTTGTGAACTGATGTTCAATTGTTTCGCATCATTTTTGCTGTCGGTGAAACATGAAGATTATTTCTTTGAATTAAGATATTTTATGTAGAATAATCTTAATTATTGAGGAGCTTATAAGGTCTCATCTTGTCGGCAACTTCCACTGAATAGAAAAATTTATCAGACATAAATGAAATCATAAGATAGCGGAGATAAATGATAACATTGAATAAAAGTAGTAGTAGTAGTAGTAGTAGTAGTAGTAGTATGTAGAGATAGTAGTAGTAGTAGTAGTAGTAGAATATATATATAAGATAAAATATATATAATGATAATAATAATAATTAATAATATATAATAATATAAATGATAATAATAATAATAATAATATAATAATAATAATAAATAATAAATAATAATAATAATAATAATAATAATAATAATAATAATAATTAATAATAAAATTAATAATAATAATAATAATAATTCCATAGTCCAGTGTTTATTCTTCAGTGATGTCCATCTCCCACAGTCCCGGGTTCACTCCCCACTGGTGTCCACCTCTAATAGCTTTGAATTCAATCCCAAAAGTGTCCAACTCCCATAGCCCTTGGTTCAATTCCCATAGGTGTCAACATCTTATAGTCCAGGGTCCACTCCCCAGTGGTGTCCACTTTCCATAGAAACGGGTTCACTTCCCAGTGGTATACATCTCTCGTAACCGTGAACTCACTCCCCACCTCCATTAGTCCCGGGTTCAATCTCCACTGGTGTCCACCTTCGATAGTCCTGGGTTAACTCTTAATTGATGTCTACCTTCCATAAACTCGGGTTCCTTCCTCAGTGGTGTCCCACCTCCCACAGTCTCCGGTTCAACCCCCACTGGTGTCCACCTCCAATAGTACTCTTGTTTAATCCCCAGTGGTTTCTCATAGGCCCGGGTTCACTCCCACTGATGTCTACCTCCTATATTCCCGAGTTTAAAAAAAAAAATTTTGTTTATTCATTCCATATGGGATATTTTTCTCTAAGGTCTATTCCAATAGAAGACCGGAATAACTTAGGCGTCAGCCGCAGTACAGATCCGAAAATTGAACTAGGGCGAGGTGACTTGCTCAACGCCACACAGCGCAGTGGCGGATGATCGAACTCGGTACCTTTCGTGTGTGAAGCAAAAACTGTACCACCGCTGAGTCACACTTCCCCGCTGATGTAAATATCCCATTGCGCCTGGTTCACTCCCTACTGGTGTCCACTTCCCAAAGTCTTGGGTTCACTCCCAATTGATTCCATATCTAGTGGTTCCGGGTTTAGTTATAAGTAATGTAAACCCAACATGGCCCCAGGTTCACTCCCCACTGGTGTCCATATCCGTTGGTCCCGGGTTCACTCCCAGTGGTGTCCACCTTTCATTGGCTTAAGTCACCCCGCAATGTTGTGCCCCTCCCATAGTCTTATGTTCTTTCTCAACTTGTGTACATATCCGGTGATAAAGCTTGTTACTCTCCACCAGTGTCTACTCCCCACTGATGTCCATCTCCCATAATCCTGGGTTCACTCTCCACTGGTGTCCATCTAAAAAAACTGGGTTCATTCCTTTCGTGTGTCCTATTCTATAGTCCCCGGTTGTCTTCCTACTTGTTTTTACTTTTACAACATCGAGTTCATTCTTCATCAATGCCGCCAATCTTTAGTCCCAGGTTTACTCCCCACTGGTGTTCACATCTAACCTGCTGATTTACTCTTCAATTGTTATAATATCTCTTGGTCCATGGTCCACATGGCTTTGTGATCTTGTGGTATAACGTTGGTTTTCAGATCGGAAGGTGCTGGTTTCCAGCCTCGCTCGACGCATAGAAGAGTCTTTGGAAAAGGCTCTTAAGTCGCATTCTCATATTCATGTGTAAATTGAGTACTTGGCCGTTAACAGTAGTGTCTCTGTCCGAAAAAAGTGTAATATCGCCTAATAGGCTTCATTTCTCGTTCTACATGTTAAGTGTTGCTGTTGGCGTGGGACACCTTGTATAGCGCTTTGGGCAAGAAAGTGGATATTCTGCTATATGTTTTTTTTTAAAAATAACTCTAGTTCCCAATTCGACATCCCGTATTCTCGAGTTCATTTACCACTGCTGTTCACATCCGGGTCTCTTGGATTCCTCCTCTCTAATATTCACATATTAAATGGACACTGGTTCAACCCGCTCAGGTGCTCACCAAACAGAGTCCATATGTACACAAACATTTACTATGATTATGATGTGGTTCTAGTGAAACCACGAGGGCCACGCCTCTCTATATCCTCTGATCAGTTAATGGCCAAGCTATTGTTGGGAACAACATGTCGGTTATAGAGCTCTTTTTGATAAAAACATTACTGTGAAAAAATTTCTGCGCAATTGTTTCACTTGTTACAGTGAAAAAATTGCCTTCCGTGTAAAATTCGGTCCAGCTAACCGAAACACAAAAGAAAGACATTGCCTGACAGTTTGTACCGTGTGTCCAGACTTATAATCTAATTATAACTTGACAAATGACATTCCAGTATTGTTTATAAAATTACTTATTTCAATCAATAACATTTCAAAAAGAAAGAGAATAAAGAAACAACAAATATACCAATAACGAACAAACTAACAAACAACCAAAGAAAACAGCAAGAAGAAAAAAAATATATATATGATGTGTGTAGTTGCCTAACAGGCAAGACGTGTTTTTGTTGTTGTGGCATTTCTCTTCAATTTTTACCGATTTCAAGGATTTACACTTCTTTTTTCAATTCAATTTTTATTCAAGGATTTTTGTACAACACGTAAGATACCATTGTGATATA
>NC_088366.1:7070156-7080156 GCF_034508935.2 Berghia stephanieae | reverse complement strand
AAGACATATCAAAATTAAATTTTAATGTCAACAAATACGTTAAAAAACATTTTTTTCAACATTTTAAATACAAGAATACTCTTCATACTACATACAAAAACATAAACTTAAAATACTTTCATTCATAATTACAACATACAAAAATTCAACATCATACTTTCTCACTACTCATTAAAAACTAAAAATCTCATACATACATATTAAAACCTTAAAAATCACTACAACAAAATCATCAACATACATAAACAACAACTTCTTTAAACTAATACATTACATCTAATCATAATCATTAATTAATTCTACATACATTCTAATAAAATAAACTAAATACTACTCTCATACTACATACTACAAATCCAACATACATCATAATCTACAAATACTCTTACATACTTACATACAACATACATAATCATAAAATAAATTTTTAAATAATCATATTCTAAATACATACATAAACTAATAAATTCTACAAACATACATACATAATCTTCATTCATAATACATACTACAAATACAACTTCTATACTATCTCTTCAAAAAAATACAAAATACATCATTCCTCAAAATTTAAATCTCTAATCATACATACTACATACCAAATACTACTTACTATTTATCATTACATACATAATCACATCATCCCTAAATTTTTTCATAAACATACTACTTACAAAACATCTTAACTAATAATACATCTCATATACCAACAAAACAACAAATACAACATACAACAAATATCTACAAATCCAACTACTCATACCACAAAACATACAAAACATACAAAATAATCTTTAAATTTATTAAAATTTATTTTTAACAATCAACTACATACATACACTCTTTACATTAATAAAACATTTCATTTTTTACTTAAACTAAAAAAAAAAAATTACATAAAAATACATACAACATAAAACAAACACAACAACATATTTTACATACTACATACTCTACTACTACATCATACTTCATCTTATCATAAAAACCAAACATCTTTTTTAAAAATTTTCAAAATTTCAACAAATACTAATTCTTTCAACTTACATAAACATACTTTAAAAAATACATTCTTATTACCTTTCATTCAATAAATACATCTTAAAAAATACAAAATTAAAAATTTCATAATAAATAATACTTACTTTCATACAAAATTAAACATTCTCTAAAAATCATATTTTTTTAATATACATAAAACTTTCATCATAATCATACTCATCATACATACAAAAAACAACTTTAACAAAAAATACATATTACATACTTAAAACCCTTTTAAAACATACAAATCATACATTAATACATACTTCAAATATTAAAAAAAAAAATAAAATTTTCATACATAATACATACACTTAAACTTCTTCATAAATAATCATCCCAACAAAAAAACATTACACTACATAAATACTTACATAATACAAAAAAATAAAAAATAAATACAACAAAATTCTCAACAAATACTCATCAACAAATAATTCATCATACTTACAAAAATCTCTACTTAATCATCTTCAACAAAAACTTAAACTACTTACTACTAAACTACAACAACTACTTCTACAACTTAAATACAACATCTACATAAATCTTACTTAAATACATACTTTAAAAATATAAATACATACTAAAATAAAAATCTTAAAACATACATCAACTCAACAAAAAACTACATACATAAACATCTTCCCATAAAACAACTCATCCCCTTACTTTTAAACAACAAATCATACTTACAACAACATTTTTTCTTTCATACATTTTAACTAAAAAATACAAAACTACATAATACAACAACATACATAATTATTAAACAATTACTTTACATCATACAAAAACCCTACATACAACATACATACTAATTTTACACATACAACTACATCATCAAAATTACTTTTTTCTCTTACTAAATACTTTCATACTCAAAATTAAACATCTTACTACTACATCTTACAATTTTCCCAACATACATACTTACTACATTCTTACAAAACATACATAATTAAATACATAATAAAAACTTACATACATCATACTACAACTAATCAAAATTACTACAATAATACATACCTACATAAACTAAAAATCATCATACTTACAAAATAATTTTTCTTACAATAATAAAACAAAATACAATTACAACATACATAATAATACACATACTTAATCTAAAACTTACATACTAAAAACATACATACTACTACATAAATACATACAAAATTACATTTCTTACTACATACAAATACATTACAACATAAAAAATTCAACAACAAAACAACATCTACTACATAAATAATCTAAACATTAAAAATTCTTTCATACAAATACATCTTAAATACATAATCTACATAAATTTACTACTACTTAATTCTCCCAACTTACAACAAAAAATTTACATACATACATACATACATTACATACATACATACATACATACATACATACATACATACATACATACATACATACATACATACATACAACATACATACATACATACATACATACATACATACATAACACATACATACATACATACATACATACATACATACATACATACATACATACATACATACATACATACATACATATATACATACATACATTATCTCTCTCTCTCTCTCTCTCTCTCTCTCTCTCTCTCTCTCTCTCGCTCCTTTTTTTAAAATTATGACGGCTATTGCGCATTCTATTAATTGGCTTCGTAAGTGAACGCATTTCTCTCCAGCTCAGATATCATCAATTCGGTGAATAAGGTAAATGAACAATTTTTTTCTTTCATTTTTTTTTCAATTTTTATTTGTAATGTCATTCTGTTTCTTGCAATGTACGACGACTTCCCTCTGTCCATTGTTGTAATGTCTGATTTTTAAATCTCACACTGCATTGGTTAAATATTGAATCAACGTGCACGTATTTGCAGGTGTGATTACCGATGGCGATAATGGTTTTGATTTACATTGTTGTAATAGACAATATCGTGTCTTGGTGTGGTAGTATTTCCATAAAAACAACGAGTCCATAACAGTTTGGGTTATCAGACCTGCGAAAAAGCACATGTCGACTGAAATTCATGGTTTTGAAATGTTTTTTTGTCACCTCAAAATGCTATTGTATTTTTATGTCTTGATTGACGGATGCAGAAACTAAATGTGTACTTAATCAGAAATACGGATTTATATATATATATATTTATATTATATATATATATATTATATTATATATATAAAGATAATAATAATAAAAATAATAATAATAATAATAATATAATAATATAATAATATAATAATAATAATAATAATATAATAATTATAATATAATAATAATAATAATATAATAATAATATAATAATAATAATAATAATAATAATAATAATACACATTTATATAGCGCTCATTCTCGTGTAAAACACAAGCTCTGGGCACTTTACAATATAAATATCAATTTTAAGTGAAGAAAAAATATAATAATAATAATAATTCATAGCCAAATCAAGGATTCATAGAGTCAATAAAAACAAATAGAGTCAAAATGTGTTTTGAGATTCTTTTTAAAGGTAGGTCAGATCACGTGGTAGTTCATTCCAAATCTTGGGGCCGAAAAAAGCAAACAATCTATCACCAAATTTTGTTTTTGATCTTTTTTCCGAAATCTTCGTTTGGTCATTACATGATCTTAAAGTGTAATTTTCAAATTTACACATGACCACGTGATCTGTGAGATATGCCAGTGCTATACCAGTCAAACACTTATAAACAAGACACGCTGCTTTGTAATATGTGCGCTTTTCAACGGGCAACCAGTGGAGAGAGGCCAACAAAGGGGTTGCATGATCAAATTTTTTTTGGCCAAAAACTAATCTTGCTGCACTGTTTTGCAGTAGTTGTAATTGTTTAAAAGAAGCCTGAGGCAAGTTGACAAGCAGGGAGTTACAATAATCTAGTTAATAAAAATGAGGGAAACAACCAATGTTTTACATGTTCCAATTGCAATATACTGACGGATCGAACTGATTTTCTTCAATTGAAAGTATAAAGATTTACAGAGAGCAGAAATGTGAGCTGACATTCTCATTTCTGAATCAAAATAGACACCCAAATTTTTCACAGTCTTTGAAACTTTGATCTTTTCACCCCCAATCAACACCTCAAGACCATCATTCACCTTCAATTGCCCTCTATTTCCCACAATCATCACTTCTGTCTTTGACTCATTCATTTTCAACTTGTTTGCATCCATCCACTCTTTTACATCCGTCACACATTCTTCCACACGTTTCACAATATTTTCGAGATTTTTAGTTTTATTAGTAGCATAAAGTTGCGTATCATCTGCATAGAGATGATAGCGCAGCCCATGACCAGTGATGACATTAGATATATAATGGAGAAGTATACAAAACAAAAAGAATTGGACCCAAAACAGAGCCTTGAGGAACACTAAAAGACAATGTATGTTGACAAGAAAGTTTATCTAAAATCATAACCTGTTGCTTTCTGCCATCTAAATAAGATTCAAACCACTGCAAGACAGTCCCAGACAAGCCAAAAGTTATATTAAGTCGTTTAATGAGAATACTGTGATCAATAGTATCAAACGCCGCCGAAAGGTCTAACAATGTCAGAAGAGAAACAGAACCTTTGTCTAAAACATCAAGCAAATCACTCGCAACACAGCACAGAGCAGTTTCTGTGCTGTGGTAAGAACGATAAGCTGACTGACATTTTTCCCATAAATTGTTTTCATGGAGATGTTGTGAAAGACGTCTGAGTACAACTTTTTCAAGGATTTTAGAAGGAAATGGCAGATTTGAGACGGGACGGTAGTTACTAAGGTCATTTACATCGAGATTTTGCTTTTTTATGAGAGCTTTACAATTGCATGTTTATAGATTTCTGGGACTTGTCCTGAGATAAGTGACTGATTTATAATATGAGTTATGCAAGGTAACAATTCAGGAAGACATAATTTCAAAATATTAGTTGGTAAAGGATCTAAATCACATGACTTCGAGGAAGATGAACAAATTATTTTAGAAATCTCTTCTTCAGTTGTTTCTTTAAAACAAGAGAATCCCTGTGAACCCGAAAAAGCGTGGAAATTTATATCTTCATTTTGCACGAGGTCCAAATTGTTCCGAATTTTTGATATTTTTCCCGAAAAGAAATCTGAAAATACATCCGGCTGTTTTTCTACAGGTATATTAGTGGGTAGACACATGCCCTTTTCTTCCCCTAAAAGTTCCTTTGAAACAGAGAAAAATTCCTTAGTGTCCCTCACTGATGATAGTTTCGTGTTATAATAGTTTCTTTTTGCTCTTTTGCAGGTGGTTTTATACTTATCCTTTTATGCTATATATATCAGCCTGTCAATCTCAAGGCCCGATTTTCTCCACGATGCCTCTGCATTCCTCTTTCCCTTTTGGCAATTTTTTCACTCTGGTTAAACCACGGAGACGGTTTCCTGGAATTTATTATTCTAGTTGTCTTTGGCGCATGCCTGTCGATGACGTTGCGCAGTACGTTGTCCGTTTTCTGTGCTGATGGTATATCCAATCTTCCTGGTTCCTCTGACAGATTATTTTTGAAGGAACTAATGTCTATTCTTTTAGTATCCCTAGACACTATTTTGACTTTCTTTGCTTTCTCTTTGATGCATTTGAGAGTTGCCAGAATCAGATCGTGATCTGAAATTTCTTTTTTGATGTTTTTAATTGATTCAACAAGCGAGGGTGTATCAGTGATGAACCAGTCCAAGATGTGCCCCGATCTTTGAGTTGGAGAGGTCACTAACTGAGTCAGGCCATGTTCATTCAGCATATTTTTTATAATTTTAACGAGACTATTCTTATCAACATCAAACTGAATATTAAAATCGCCAATAAAATTTTTTCGCTTATCTGATGTGTCTTTTGATACAAAATCAGAAAATTCGTCAGCAAATTCATTCTGTCTCAGTTTGTTCTTTTTGCTTGGGGGTGGTCTGTAGATACAAGTGATTAAAAATGAAATTTGAGGGTAGGTCAATGTGGTTTGGACACACTCAAAACTTTTGAACGAAATTGGCCTGTTTTGTATTTTAGACGAAAGAGCGTGTTTGTATATGATGGCGATCCCCCCTCCTGATCGTCCATTTCTTGGGAACGATTCCATCTTGTAGCCGGGAGGTGTCATTTCTTTCATTATAGGTTCATCACTGAACTGACGCAACCATGATTCAGTTATATATAGAATATCGATATCGTGTTGATCTATGACATCGATTATATCGAATGTCTTGTTTCTCGATGACTGTGCGTTAATATGGCCAATACAAATGTTATGATTTCCATGACTTGGTCTTGTGTCATTTGTTAATTTTTTTGTTAACGTCTGTGGTGGTCGAGTTGAACGATGACAGTTCACTGGACGTCGCGGGACTGTTGTTTCAATAACATGTTGTTTACGTCGACCACCCCGTTTACAGACAATCTTTTGTTGATTGTAATGGTGTTCACGTTTGAGGTAGGAGTGTGTGTTTTCAATTTGTAACAATAAAAGCGCAGGGTGAATAAAAGTCCAACGACAGCCGACGGTAAAAATTGCTTGTGAGGACGAGTAAAAATGGCGGGGTCTTGGTGAAACATTGTAAAATAGTCCGAAACAATTTCGATAAAAATGATGTCGAAACCGTATAAAATAGAATTAAAGCAAAATCACAATGGTATCTTACGTGTTGTACAAAAATCCTTGAATAAAAATTGAATTGAAAAAAGAAGTGTAAATCCTTGAAATCGGTAAAAATTGAAGAGAAATGCCACAACAACAAAAACACGTCTTGCCTGTTAGGCAACTACACACATCATATATATTTTTTTTTCTTCTTGCTGTTTTCTTTGGTTGTTTGTTAGTTTGTTCGTTATTGGTATATTTGTTGTTTCTTTATTCTCTTTCTTTTTGAAGTGTTATTGATTGAAATAAGCAATTTTATAAACAATACTGGAATGTCATTTGTCAAGTTATAATTAGATTATAAGTCTGGACACACGGTACAAACTGTCAGGCAATGTCTTTCTTTTGTGTTTCGGTTAGCTGGACCGAATTTTACACGGAAGGCAATTTTTTCACTGTAACAAGTGAAACAATTGCGCAGAAATTTTTTCACAGTAATGTTTTTATCAAAAAGAGCTCTATAACCGACATGTTGTTCCCAACAATAGCTTGGCCATTAACTGATCAGAGGATATAGAGAGGCGTGGCCCTCGTGGTTTCACTAGAACAACATCATAATCATAGTAAATGTTTGTATACACATGGACTCTGTTTGGTGAGCACCTGAGCGGGTTGAACCAGTGTCCATTTAAGATGTGAATATTGGAGAGGAGGAATCCAAGAGACCCGGATGTGAACAGCAGTGGTAAATGAACTCGAGAATACGGAATGTCAAATTGGGAACTAGAGTTATTAAAAAAAAAAACATATAGCAGAATATCCACTTTCTTGCCCAAAGCGCTATACAAGGTGTCCCACGCCAACAGCAACACTTAACATGTAGAACGAGAAATGAAGCCTATTAGGCGATATTACACTTTTTTCGGACAGAGACACTACTGTTAACGGCCAAGTACTCATTTTACACATGAGTATGAGAATGTGACTTAAGAGCCTTTTCCAAAGACTCTTCTATGCGTCGAGCGAGGCTGGAAACCAGCACCTTCCGATCTGAAAACCAACGTTATACCACACGATCACAAAGCCATGTGGACCATGGACCAAGAGATATTATAACAATTGAAGAGTAAATCAGCAGGTTAAGATGTGAACACCAGTGGGGAGTAAACCTGGGACTAAAGATTGGCGGCATTGATGAAGAATGAACTCGGTGTTGTAAAAGTAAAAACAAGTAGGAAGACAACCGGGGACTATAGAATATGGACACACGAAAGGAATTAACCCAGTTTTTTTTAGATGGACACCAGTGGAGAGTGAACCCAGGACTATGGGAGATGGACATCAGTGGGGAGTAGACACTGGTGGGGAGTAACAAGCTTTATCACCGGATATGTACACAAGTTGAGAAAGAACATAAGACTATGGGAGGGGGACAACATTGCGGGGTGACTTAAGCCAATGAAAGGTGGACACCACTGGGGAGTGAACCCGGGACCAACGGATATGGACACCAGTGGGGAGTGAACCCGGGCCATGTTGGGTTTACATTACTTATAACTAAACCCGGAACCACTAGATATGGAATCCATTGGGAGTGAACCAAAGACTTTGGGAAGTGGACACCAGTAGGGAGTGAACCAGGCGCAATTGGATATTTACATCAGCGCGGGAAGTGTGACTCAGCGGTGGTACAGTTTTTGCTTCACACACGAAAGGTACCGAGTTCGATCATCCGCCACTGCGCTGTGTGGCCTTGAGCAAGTCACCTCGCCCTAGTTCAATTTTCGGATCTGTACTGCGGTTGACGCCTAAGTTATTCCGGTCTTCTATTGGAATAGACCTTAGAGAAAAATATCCCATATGGAATGAATAAACACATTTTTTTTAAAAACTCGGGAATATAGGAGGTAGACATCAGTGGGGAGTGAACCCGGGCCTATGAGAAACCACTGGGGATTAAACAAGAGTACTATTGCAGGTGGACACCAGTGGGGATTGAACCGGAGACTGTGGGAGGTGGACACCACTGAGGAAGGAACCCGAGTTTATGGAAGGTAGACATCAATTAAGAGTTAACCCAGGACTATCGAAGGTGGACACCAGTGGAGATTGAACCCGGGACTAATGGAGGTGGGGAGTGAGTTCACGGTTACGAGAGATGTATACCACTGGGAAGTGAACCCGTTTCTATGGAAAGTGGACACCACTGGGGAGTGGACCCTGGACTATAAGATGTTGACACCTATTGGAATTGAACCAAGGGCTATGGGAGGTGGACACTTTTGGGGATTGAATTCAAAGCTATGAGAGGTGGACACCAGTGGGGAGTGAACCCGGGACTGTGGGAGATGGACATCACTGAAGAATAAACACTGGTCTATGGAATTATTATTATTATTATTATTATTATTATTATTATTATTATTATTATTATTATTATTATTATTTATTATTATTATTATTATTATTATTATTATTATTATTATTATTATTATCATTATTATTATTATTATCATTATTATTATTATTATTATTATTGTTATATTATTATCATTATTATTATTATATTATTATACTACTACTACTACTACTACTACTACTACTACTACTACTACTACTACTACTAACTACTACTACTTTTATTCAATGTTATCATTTATCTCCGCTATCTTATGATTTCATTTATGTCTGATAATTTCTCTATTCAGTGGAAGTTGCCGACAAGATGAGACCTTATAAGCTCCTCAATAATTAAGATTATTCTACTTAAAATATCTTAATTCAAAGAAATAATCTTCAAGTTTCACCGACAGCAATAAATGATGTGAAACAATTGAACATCAGTTCACAACAAAGCACAGAACTCTACCTTAACTTATATAGTAGAACTCTGTGCAACAAACCTATCTACGAACGATAACTCTGATCAGTTATTCAGTTGGAAGAGACGGCAGAATGTGCGTTGATCTTTAACATTGTAGTTATGAAAAGAACCATTTTTGTTCTGCTCTTTTTGATGAAAAACATAACTGTGAAAAAAATTGCGCAATTGTTTGACTTGTTACAGTGAAAGAGTTGCCTTCCAATTTATACCGATTTAAGCAAATGACCCATGTACCCAGTACTGCCCTAACCAACAAA
Organism: Berghia stephanieae; assembly: GCF_034508935.2. Taxonomy (NCBI): domain Eukaryota; kingdom Metazoa; phylum Mollusca; class Gastropoda; order Nudibranchia; family Aeolidiidae; genus Berghia; species Berghia stephanieae. Next base: position 7,070,359 of record NC_088366.1, on the reverse strand, counting down.
AGGACACTATCTCTCAAAAAATCATTAAATCACTTTATTCACTTAATCGGCAGTCTGGGACATAGAAAAGCTTACAAGCTTGTCAGAATGACCATAGCTCAAGTATTTTTGAAATTAGAGGCAATCAAAAATTTTGCTTGAAACAGTATCCTATTTAAGCCCCATCTTTAACCAACAAAAGGACAGTATCTCAGAGGGTCGTG
>NC_088366.1:7035156-7062656 GCF_034508935.2 Berghia stephanieae | reverse complement strand
TATAATGGGCTCCAGATGCAATTTCCGTATTCTAGAATTGGTCGAACGAGCGATTTGTACTAATATAAAAATGTGGTTTCGGGTTTGCCAATGGTAAATATAATGCGTCTCCGTTAATTAAATCAAACATTCCATTCCCTTTCACATTGGTCTTCGAGCTTCAAGCAGCAACATTACATTTGTATTATATCCAGTACTCTCTGTTCTTTACAATTACTATCTTATTATTATCATTGTACAAACCTGCACCACTAATCGCTAAGCATCGTGTCAAACTACAAACTTGAGCTCAAATAATAAGAATATCAAAAGTAATAATAATAATAATAATAATAATAATAATAATAATAATAATAATAATAATAATAATAATAATAATAATAATAATAATAATAATAATAATATTACCAAAGGGACTGGATATATACGCCAACGGAGATGCAGAAAAACGAACTTAAGAATGCTCATCTCTATGTTGAGGCCATGTTTTAGTTCGATGGTGGTAATTTTATTTTACATAAATGTAGAAAGACTGAACAAACATTGCTTCTCTTTTGGAGGAACACAACAAACTGAAGTGATCACTGGTAGCCTCCTTTTATTATTCTTACAAACGAGGAGAGCTCACCTAGCATAAAGGAATTAACTCATTAAATTGATGAACGAATTATGAGGTCAATAAGTATAAGTCAACACCACCACTTGATCGCAATAATTCTAACAATCTTATCTCTAAAATAATAATAATAAAAATGAAATGGATTACATACAATGCAGTCATGTCTTTTGAATGTTGCTGCATATCGATACTAATAGTAATAGCAAAAAATAACATTTGGATTCTTAGTACACACCAATATCAATAATTGACATATTATATTTAAAAACATTATAAGGCTTTAGTATGCACCAAGCACCAACAATAATGTGAGATAATGTAGAATTAAACAAAAATATTTCGTTTTTCATTTCAAAGGGGTCATAATTCCTAATGAAGTAAAGGAAAGAATAATAAAGTAGTGCATTAAGAAGTTCTTAACAAACTGTTAAGTGAAATCATTTATAAACATTGATTGATAAAGTATTAATATCAACTTGAAATAAACAAGAAATATTATCAAAAATTCTTCAAATATCAATTATTTGTAAATTTAACAAAAAATCAAAGTATTGAATTTTTCTAACTGAAATTTGGTGGATGGTTTGGTCATAATATCAGCCAACATTTCAGTTGTAGGACAGTATTGTAAAGCAATTTGTCCCTCTTTTAGTTCTGAGCGAATAAAGTGAAATCTGACATCAATATGTTTTGATCTCTGCCTATTTGCAGGGTTATTTGCTAGAGCAATTGCTCCTTGGTTGTCTTCATAAATCAAAGTTGGACCTGGTTGAAAATTGATGTCAATATTACTGATCAATTGCTTGAGATAATATAGACTTTCCTGGATTGCTGAAGCTAGAGCAACATATTCTGCTTCACATGAAGACAGAGCTACACTTTGTTGTTTTCTAGATTTCCAGGATATCATAGGTCCATTTTGTGATAAACTAAAACAATACCCAGAAGTACTTCTTCTGTCATCAATATTCGAAGCCCAATCAGAATCACTATAACCAGTCAGGGATAGTTCATTAGAACTCTTTGTGTATACAAGCTCAATATCAATAGTTCCCTTCAAGTACCTGAATACATGTTTCACTGCTGTCCAGTGATTTGTTAAGGGTTTGGACAAATACTGTGATAACTTAGTGACAATCCAACAAATGTCTGGTCTTGTACAAATCATAACATAGATTAGGCTACCTACAGCTTCTCTATACCTTCTTTGATCTACCAAATCATTATCAGTTGTACAGGCAAACTTAGGTTCACAAGGGATTTTTTTGGTTTGCAGTTAACCATGTCAAATCTTTCAATAACTTTCTGACTGTAACTTTACTGATTCATCTTTATAGAATGGCTTCTTTGCTCAAAATGAATACCCAGAAAATAAGTCAGTTTTCCTAAGTCTTTCATTCTAAACCTCTCAGTTAGAACTTTCTTTGTCTTATTCAAAACATTTTCATTGCTAGCAGCAATGAGGAGATCATCTACCCACACTATGACAATAACAGTGTCAGGTTCATTAGACATAGTATAAACACAATTATCAGATTGCTTTTGGAAAAAATTGTTTTCAGTCATAAATGCGTGCAACAAGCTGTTCCGATTTCTCCGTGATTGTTTAGACAGTAAAGAGACTTGTTTAATTTGCATACAAGTTTCTTACCATCTTTACCTTCAATTTCAAAGCCCTCTGGTTGATCTAAGTAAATGTCACAATCAATTGGGGCATTTAAGTGGGCCGTTTTAACATCCATCTGATGTAATATAAGGTCATTTTGTGCTGCAAGTTGCAATACTATTCTAACAGAAGTCATGTTAGCAGTAGGGGAGAATGTGTCATGATAATCTAGACCTTTAATCTGGCTATATCCTTTTGACACATATCTTGCCTTATAGACATTGTTATCATCTTTATCAGTTTTGATAGTATAAACCCATTTTCCTCCAACTGTCTTCCTGTTTTCAGGAAGTGGGACTATCTGGAATGTGTTATTGTCTTCAATTGCTACTATTTCTTATTGCATGGCTTTCTGCCATTTTTGAGCGTCTGGACTTGTTAAATCCTCAGGATAAGAAATAGGTACTTTGGAAGGGGAAAGAGCATAACAATAGTGTATAGCATACTGCATGGTTTCACATTCATCATCAAACTCACTACCAGTCACATAATCATTTAAGTATTTTGGTTTAGTTCTTTGTCTAGTGCTTTTGGTATTGGAATTTGGTAATGTGTTTCATTGGTTTTGTCATTGTCCGAAGCAATCGGCACAGACTCATGATTATCATTAGTAGAATCAGACTCATTTTGATTTTGATTTGAATCAACACTCTGTTCATGTCTGAGATAAACAGAATCTTGTTCCTCGTCAAAACTGTTGTCACCAATGTTTTGCTTGTTATACATTTTTTTAGTTTCACCATTGTTTGTGAATTTCACATTTCTTTCTCTTTTTACAATTTTAGTTTGAGAAACATAAACTAGGTATGCAGGATTATGTTTGTCGTAACCGACAAAGATTCCTCTCTCAGCACGGTCTGACAGCTTTTTGGGATTTTGAACCATTGCAAAGCAAGTTTGGCCAAAAATGTGCATTTTCATTAGGTTTGGTTTTTTGTCAGTCATAGCTTCAAGAGGCGTCCCAGACAGTCTGGCATTATAACATCGATTTCTAATTAAGGAAGAACACATCAAAGCATATGGCCACATCATTTTAGGGAATTTGGAACTAATAAGTAAACACCTGCTCATGTCAATACAAAGTTCTCCACTGACGCTCAGCTGTCCCATTTTGGTGCGGGCTGTGAGGAGCACTTCTTTCATGCGATATCTTATTTTCTAAACACAATGCGTCGAATGCCTTGGACTCAAATACGCCTCCTTGATCAGAACGAATAGATTTTACACTCCCATAAGGTGTCATGTAACTTAAGAACGCTTTAAATATAGTAATTGCATCGGCCTTGTTTTTCAATAAGTAAACACAAGAAAGACCGGTAATGTCATCTACACAAACAAGAGCGTATCGAAAATTATCATATCCAATCCGGTCTACGGGTCCCGCAAGATCAAGGTGAAACAAAGCTAAAGGCTCATTTGATTTCTGTCTACGATTTTTGTTCACTTGATTTGTCATTTTTTCCGAGAATACAGGTCTCACACTCGAATTCCTTGTAAGCATTGGTATCAGAAATTTTCATACCGTCAACGACATTCTGTAGCGAAAGTAAATCTCGAACGTTGCAGTGACCTAGGGTGTTTTGCCAATCCCTCAGGGTACGTGTGGACGGTTGAGTATTTTGTCACTGGAGGTTATTGATTGTAGGAAGTAAAGATTCCCGACTTGTGTTATTGGGAACTCGGTCCCTTTTATGGAAACATTTGAGGAGCTTATCCTGAAAATAACCTCAGCATTGTGTTCCGTTGCTGCTTTCACTGAGAAAATGTCCTGTTTGAACGATGTAATGTCGAGGGCATTTCGGAGTGCGACTTTATGCCTTGTTCCGTTTGCATCTGCGATAAGAATTCTGACATCACCGATATTTTCTACGAGGTTGTCAGCTCGACTACCATCTGCAAATTCGATAGTATGCTTTTGCGTAGGGTTGAATTTTTCTGAGAATTGGAAAAATTCTGATTTGTCGGTGCTAATATTGGATGATGCCCCGCTATCCACTAAGAGAGAATTTATTTGTGCACATGCGTCAGCACCTTCACAGTTCACATATTCAGATATTCTAAATGAAAATGATCGATTTTGCATGGCTTCGACAAAACTCGGTATCATGTGATGGGGATTTACAATGCCTGACTTTGTTGATGTGATGATCTTGGTTTATTTTTGCGGCAGAATTTTGTATCATGTGTGGAACTACGACATACGCTACACCAACGTGGATGGGATTCATGTTTCATTTCTCTCTTTGAATTTGTAGGTGTTCTAATTTGAAGTTTTTCAAATGCCAAAATTGAGTTTGATTTGAAATTTTCCCTACTGTTTTCACTGTCTTCAAAGTTTCTTAAAGCTGTCTTAAATTCAGAGAAAGTAAGAGGATCATCTTTCTGAGTAATTACATTTACGAAATGTTTGTAGGTTCCTGGTAGGCCTTTCAATGTCATGGCCACCAGTAATCCATCACTAATATTTTCTCCGGCTTCTCGGAGTGATGCTGCTGTTGTTTCAGCCATTATGATATAATCCGTCACGGTTTCATCAGGTTGTTTTAGCAGTGAAGTGAGTTCTGTGTATAGAGTGATTATAAGTGGTTTACCTTTTGGTCTATAATGGTTTCTAAGAATGTTCATTGATTTCCGGCCATCACCTTGTGCGTCTCTGATAATCAGAGATAGACTACGATCGTCTAAACATTGCACTAGTTCAGCGAAGATTTCTGAATTTTTGTTTAAATCTACATTTACATCATCTTTGACAGTCATGGTATCGTGTAATTTTTGTAGTCTCAGATAAGCTATAAACTTTAACTCTCAAAGGTCGAATTTTCTTTCATCACCGTCGAAATACAGTCGGTACCTGCGCCCAAAACCTGTTAAGGCCATGTTTTAGTTCGATGGTGGTAATTTTATTTTACATAAATGTAGAAAGACTGAACAAACACTGCTTCTCTCTCCCCCCCCCCTCCCCCGCGCCGCCCCCCCCCCCCCGCCTCCACACGCAATCACATTCCACAACACTATCACACATACATGTACACACCACACACAACACACCTACACGCATACACACACACACACACACACACAAACACACACTCATAATATAAGCAATGAGAGCACATCACAACAATGCCATAACACATCAACACTAATCACCACAACACAACGAAACAACTTTAGTTTGGAGTAAGAACTTTCCTACGGACATTACTATGGATTACGCCGACTGAAGACGTGTAAGACACAGAAACGAATCGTCTCGGCCACAAAAAATGTGAGTGACAATTTGCACTCTATATTTATATATATATATATATATATATATATATATATATATATATATATATATATATATATATATCCTATTTCCATTGTGTTTTTATCTTATTGAGTAAATTATAGCACGTCTGTACAAAATAATGTCCTTTTTGTGAGGCATTAAAGTATTATTATATTATTATTATTATTATTATTATTATTATTATTATTTTATTATTATTATTATTATTATTATTATATTATTATTATTATTATTATATTATTATTATTATTATTATTATTATTATTATTATTATTATTATTATTATTATTATTATTATTATTATTATTATTATTATTATTATTATTATTATATTATTATTATTATTATTATTATTATTATTATTATTATTATTATTATTATTATTATTATTATTATTATTGGTATTATTATTATTATCATTATTATTATTATTATTATTATTATTATTATTATTATTATTATTATTATTATTATTATTATTATTATTATTATTATTATTATTATTATTATTATTATTATTATTAACACTGTATTATTTATTCTAGTAGGAATATTCCAGACAGTTCAATGATCATTACGGCTTATATCAATATATACAGATATATGTGAAGTGACTGAGTCGTTAAGGTATTGCACTGTGACCCGCAATGTCCCGGGTTCGAGCTCCGCTTCAGGCACTTTGGGATTGTTTTTCTTGGGCAAGATTATTAAATCCCAAATTGCTCACTTGGACATATGGGTGACATCAGACATCATTGTTGATGGATTATCTATATTACTTCATGGAATGCCTAGGTGACAGTATATTATGATGGTATAGCGGAGGGGCGTAATATTAATATATATATATATATATATATATATATATATATATATATATATATATATATATATATATATAAGTATCAATCCACTGTTAAGGTGACCACTGTGAAATGCACCAATTGGAGGACCAAGCATATGTCTTGTTCAAATTGATTAAACTGTTCAATCTTTATTCAAATGAGTATAGTTTGATGCCCTGCAATGATTTATGAACACAATTCTGATGCTTGATGATCACAATGGTATATAGAAAATTACTCGGTTCCCCCTACTGTTTTACTAAGTGTTTCTATAGCTTTAAGGAGACATTTGGTAAAAACATGTTTTTAGGGAGACGACATTAAAAACCCCTTTTAGGGAGCCCGGTATATGTTTATATATGTGTATACCTAAGAGTGCAATTTCAAGTGAGCTACCACCAAATTTACTAAAACAAAGTAAGTGCTTAAGAGCTTCATGGCCATAGTGTCGAAACTTATCCTAGTGTGAGTAGAGTGAAGTGGCCGAGCAATGCATTCACTAACTCATCCCTCCGAAGGGGGCGCTCAGGGAAATAACCTGGGCTCAAACACGGCAAAAATCCCAGTTGCTCCGTGCGCCATTGTTTTTGCAGTCCCCGACCCCTTTAGAAGCCTGATGACCCAGGTTAAGAACAGAGATAGAAGAGGAGTTGATTTGTTGTTGTTGTATACCACTGAATGGACTTGGTTTGTTTTGTTTTTAAGGGTTTTAAGGCTCTTGCAACACATTAAGGTCATATCAGCGCCAGTAAAAAGGAAGAAAATGGGATAGTAAAAAGTTCTGGAACTACAATTAGAACACCCAAGAAAAAGTAAGGCAAAGGGGATTTGTTTCAAATAGGAAACAGTAGATTCCAAGAGCACACTATCAAAGTACTTAGTTTGAGATCACCTAGAAGTCTCATTCAGACACAAGCACAGAGGGATACACTCAAATGTTTACAAAGCATATATATAACATGTAAACAAAACAATAAAGTGCATAACAGAGATGATTTACAAGGAAAAAAATATCATCTCCCAAAACTATACATTTGACTGTTTCCCTCCCAGCCAGGGCCTGGACAAAACTAAGTAATCCCATTCCAAGACAAATACAGAAAACAAGTTGGAAAACAGACATAGGGGGATAGAAGTATATGGGAGGTCGGGAACCCCACCCAGTGAATGGAGTTGGATGGATAGGACAGCAGATCTGATGGACACAATGAACGGCTTCAATCAACATATAATTCACTTTACACAATGTTTGCTTTGGTTTCGTGGTCTTGGGGTAGACAGTTCGTCTGACGCCTGAGTTGCCAGGGTTCGAATCCATATTTGTGGCGATGCGGAGTCATTGTAAAAGACTCATTTACAGTCTCACTTGTGTCAATTGGAGTAAGTTACTGAATTGTAACAACGTTGTTCGTGTCCAAATAAATGTACTACCAGCTGCACGTCGAGCGCATTGTGGGTTTTGTGATACATCAAAGCTCGTGTAAGATTACATTTACATTTGACCGAAAAATGATACACAACGATACAAGTTTACAAACCATATTGCAGGTTTATTTCAGTTCCAAAAGCCATCACAAACATTCATCCACTGTATCACATATAAGTCTTTAGTCACCAAATAAAAGCAAAAGAAACTTTGATGAAGTTTGTTATGTGTACAGTGCGACATAAAAGGATAGAAACAGTTTTACTGATAAAACCCTCAAATGATAACAAACCAATATGTTGTTGCTGGTAAGTTGCTTAATTGCATTTGTTAAAAAGCATAAACTGTGAAGCAAAAGTGTTGAAAATCGTTTAAATAAAGTTTAATGCAAAAAAATAATTCTTAAGCATTTTATGCAGCTCTAAGCTGTCGTTGCTGCATTTTTTATCATTATTAATTATTATTATTCTGGAAAGCTTTGAACAAATCTATCTTTGCAGATTCTCCGATTTTGTTTTGCATTATTTATTCCCCTTTTAAGAAATTAATTAACTTTTTCAATATAAATCCAATTGAAAGCTTCAAGCCTGCTTTCAATGTCCCATCCTCTTTCAAAGTCATTTCAGAAATGGTTTGTGATATTTCATTAAAGTTAAAGTTACAACGCTTCACCACATCCTCTCCAGAGAAAGAAGGTTGATTTGTTCTTTTCCTAGTTTTAAAAATCAAATTTCCTAAGATGCGTAAATCACTCATTATAACTTTTCTCTCCTTCTTTGAACTTTTACTCCACAATTTTGTTCCTAACATTACTATAGCTTTGTCTGATCGACACAAATTTCCCACTTCATCATTCCGAAATTTGTCAAGAATATTCTCCTTTATTTCTTTACTTGCATTGGGAGCCACAGGATAAAATTTTACAATCCCAGTACACAGAGCATGCTCAGTACTACATTTCTTTTTGTGTTCATAAACCCTACGTCCAGAGTAAAACCCCTTACAGCCAGCACACATAACAACTTCATGTGACCCTTGTGCTCTCTCACGCATAACAATTGAATTGTTTCTAATGTTTGAATAAAAAATGCAATGTTTCTTTAGATTGTTCTTTTCCTTTCCTTTAGAGGCTGTTTCATGGCCTCTGTAACTCCTGTCTCATCCTTGTGTTTCCTCATCAAATGCCTTGAGAGTTTTGTTTGCAACTGTCCACGGTATGGACAGGGTCAACTTGGCTTTTTGTATTTCTCTGAAAAAAAGGAGAAAATAAAGCACATCATGCTATGAACTCTGAAAATAAATCAATAGACAGATCGTATGCACATCAGCTACATGACCGCGGTAGAGAGGAATAGCATTCCAAATGTTTAAATCCTGGACAAGTAACTGTCATCATTCCTTGTTCTTTTCTAACATCTATTCCTTTGGAAGAGGTATGTTAGATTTGTGGAGACTTCTGCCACATAACAAATCAAGCGAAAAGACGCCATATTTTTGTTTTGAAATAGAAATAAATAGATCAATCCACCCACTTCACTGGGTTCAGGGTTCCCTCTTCATTATAATCAAAATATGAACATAAATCGCAACACAATGAAGTTTCATTTAAGTTTATTGTAGGCCCTTGGCCATTCGACAAAATTCCATTCACATAAATTATTTACAACAATCAGAAATTAGTTATATCAATAATAGTAATTGAATGCAATGAAGGCAATATCATGATAATATTAATAATAACAGTAACGGCAATAAGTAACAATTAATATAGTAACAAAAGTAATAATAGATTATAGTTCATAGTAATAGTAATAATGACTGTCTTTGTCATTGAGGGAGTGAGAAAACATCACCAGCTGGCAGGACAAACAATCAAACGTCCTCCAAACCGGTTGAGCACCCGCTTCATTAATTCCTTAAAGACTTATTTACTTCCCCCCAACTGCCTGCACGAGGTGTGTAGACCACTTAATCCTGATTTATATTTTGTGGGAATGAAATATGACATGTATATGCCGGAAATAACTAACACACTGTTCAGATAGAAAATATTTGAGTCTTGCCTTTGTTAATTGACACAGATAAGTTAGGAAAATAAATGCTAGTAAAAACGATCAGTAAGTTCGTGAACACTGCTTCTCAACTTGAACATATGTTTTCATCAAATCTACACACATCATGTTGTGAGCTGAATTTTAATGATCTCAGTTGTTATTGAAAGGAAACCCCAAGAATTTTAGAATAAAAAAAGAATTGAACCTGGAAGTCAAAAGGGTTTGTAGAACAGCAGACAGTATCAAAGTATAATTTTAGTACCGACAAATCAAAAAGAAAATGTGCTTTTCTTTATATGCTCCCAATCATCATAAACTGTTTAGGTTGCAAGATTAATAAAAATGTTACCTATTCTGATACTCGTTATGTTTCCAGCTGGTTTGTGAAAAAAAGCCTTAAGCATCATAGAAATACAAAGAAACCGTTTTAGTATATAGATGGGTTGTAACAAAAAACCATTTTAACACTTACAATACAAGCAATTTAAGTCTATTACAGACACACAAAAAAACCCAATAAAAACATGAAGATTATTATGGCTGGTTTCACTGATACCACTCACACATTGGGGTTTCAGATTCTAAGATGTCCACCCTATCAAATTTGGATTTGTGCTTGTGATGTAAATGGTAGCGTATTTTGCGACGCAGCATTGCCAAAACAGAAAAAAATGCGATAACACAAATGCAGCACAATGGAGGGGGGGGGGAGTTTTATTTTTAAAGGAATGGGTAAATTAAAATTGATCCCACAAATATCAAAGGAGGAGAATGACAAAAAATGACTCACCATTGCACGTAACACGTTGGTTTGCATGTGTATAGCATTCAGGTTGAACCTGGGTCCCAGACTGGCAACGAGGTTCAGTCTGTGATAGTTGTGGATGAGGCTCTGACTGAGTTGGGGAATGAGCACTAGGTTCCAAAGACAATGATGTACTCAGCATTCGGTACCTCACAGAGCACGAAGAGGAATCAGACTCGGAGTCAGCTACAAAATCGGTATCCTGTATATTTTGTGGAAAAGATGACAAATCAATCAATTCATTCATGTTGACAATAAACACAAAGAGCCATTGTTTAATAATCCAACTAAACAATTAGCTGGTTAATAATGCAAGTATAATTAAAGAGTTGAGAAAGGCAGATATATTGTCTAAGTATTTAATATGTTCAACTGTGCATGAATAAATATAGCTACACCAACCAGGGCTTCAATAAACTGATTTTAACCAACTCTCTAAATCCTACACAAGGACCAACAACTACAAAACAATTTTTATCTCACTACGATTCTGGACATATAAAATGTTGTCATTGCAACAATATGAACTTCTTAACCTTGCAACTGCAATATAGTTTTTTAAAAAGTTGATAAACATTACAATGCAAGAGAATTTGGACAAAATGCGAGATCAAAAGAAGCTATTGTCATTTTTCCTGGAAACGCATCATTTTCACATTTTGTCAAATAAAAAACAAACGACTTCAAATGTGAATGGTTCATCAATGAATATCACTTCAAAATATAACGAGGAAGGTTTAAAATAGTGTTATTGTTGGCAAAGTGCACTGCAAAGAAAATTTTTAACAACAAAAGACTAGGGGGTCCCACTTGTGTAAAACAGTGTTGTCCTTGTCCTGAAATATTGTATCGCGCCTAACAGACTGCAGGTCTCATCTTTCTGGCAATTGTGTTTTGTCCACCACAAAATATGGTGATGTGAAGCATTTTGAGCATGGTGTGAACTGTGGATAAACGCTATAGAAATGCTATGATTTTGTTTCAATTTACATACTTACCACAACTTAATCATGTGATATGGAACTTTGTTCTGCATCACTTTCAAGCTCTGAGTTGGAGTCTATATAAAATAAAAACAAACAAAGAAAAGCTGAAGACTATCATCTGCAAGTTTTTCTCTAAACCCTTAAACAAAAAAATCATGCCATCTTGTGCTGTAGAAGGATTTTTATTTTATTATTTACTTTATGACTATTGTCCTTTGGAAAAAAAGAAAATTAAGTCCGAAACCTTTTGGCTATATTCTTTTAAATTTCAAGAATGTCAGAGTTGGCAAGAGAGGATGGAAATATAATTCCAGAAACCAATCGGTCTATAATCATATCCATATGATAGTTTTTCGCTCAAGATTTAGGTACAGTCCACTTCGGATAATCGCAACACCTTGGGATCATCGAAAATGTTGTGATTAACCGAAGTTGCAATTAACCGATGTTCAGTTTCCTGTCCACTATTTCAACATTTTACATTTATTGTAAACTCAAACCAGTAAATGTTATTCTTAGTCCACCACATACAGAGCAATTTCATTGAAACAAAAACCATATGGCAGGACTGTGTAGATTTGTCAACCAAAAGCAGATATGAAGCAAGCCGATATCTTACTCAGATTGGACGAAGTTTCACCCCTTTTTTTTCAACATTTGTCAGAGTTCAAGAGATTAGCCGTGATGAGAGACAATAAGCTCTCATCAAACTCGTTGGTCACAATGCACAGTTGTTAATCTAAAACAAAAGATATCTCTCAGTCTCTCTTTATAACTGTCATTTATAACCTGTTGTCAAGATTATGACCAGCCCCCATCCTTCTTCAATTTAATGGCCACCGATGACGTCACAAACCCACACTGCGAATCCCCGCCCTCTTTCGACTCCAATAGAGTGACGACACCCTACCGTAGCATTAAATCCCGCTCACTCTCGATTTTTCAACCTGTCACGATTTCATCCATGATGAAATTTAATCATGATATATTGTTTGATTTCTTGAATTTACCACTTTTTAAAAACCGAAGTTTATTGCAATTAACCAGTGACTTTTATATATAATTATTTCCATTTCTTAGGAAATGTTGCGATTAACCGAGTTGCAATTATCCGGAGTGGACTGTATTAGTATTACACACCATGACTCAAACAAAAATAAGCAAACTATGTGTACCTATGTGCGGCTATGTGGTCTAGTGGTATGACACTCACTTTCGGATCGGAAGGTCTTGGGTTTGAGCCTCGCTCGGCGCATAGTTGAGTCCTTGGAAAAGACTCTTTACTCACATTTTCTCACCGTACTCAGGTGTAAAATGAGTACCTGGCCGTTAACAGCGTTGTCTTTGTCCGAAAAATTGTAATATCGCCTAACAGGCTTCATGTCTCGTCCTACATGTTAAATGTTGCTGTTGACCAGGGACCCCTTGTAAAGCGCATTGAGCACGTTAAGTGGATATTGCGCTATATAAATGCTCAATTAAAAAAATAATTTTTTACCTAAATATCTTATTCATTTCCTCATCAAATTACATTCTTACCATTAACATCATAGATCACATTAAAAGGGTTGTCTGAATTGGCAGCAAGACATTTTTTCAGGATTTTTAAAGCCCAAATCTCTCTGATCTGAAGGTACAAAAGAAATAGCATATTCTCAACATTAAACTATGATTTTGTGATATGGCACACTGTATGCATAAAGCATGATGCAAAGACAGAGGTTTAAGTTTAAAATATTTTATATTCTTTTCAAAAACCCATAAAATAAACACGTGAAATGTTGAGTTGGATAGCGCTAAAAGTGAAAGTAGTAAGTAGTAGTAGTCGTAGTAATACCTAGTAGTAGTAGTAGTAGTAGTAGTGGTAGTAGTAGTAGTAGTAGTAGTAGTAGTAGTAGTAGTAGTAGTAGTAGTAGTAGTAGATCTAGTAGTAGTAGTAGTAGTAGTAGTAGTAGTAGTAGTAGTAGTAGTAGTAGTAGTAGTAGTAGTAGTAGTAGTAGTAGTAGCAGTAGTAGTAGTAGTAAACGACAGATCTTACAAAGCTAGTACTATCTAGTGTGAATCTACAGTCTACAGAAGTTCCCGAATTATCTGACTCCACTTCCGAATGACTGACAAGTGACAATCATCAATCGGTGTGTGTGTGATATCTACCCGATTTCAATTCATAAATCAACAGTGATAGAATAAGAATGGCCAATAACTTACCCTTTAAATTATCTCGGTGTCTCTTCTTCCCCATGATGCCATAGTTTGGAAGTCAGCAAGTGACGAAAAAATCAGCGCCGTAAATACGAAAACGAAAGTAGGAATTGTGCGAAATTGACTAAACATATGTTTCAGAAAAAAATGAGCTACTATGTTTGCTTGTCTTTTGTCACCACGAAAAGTATCCGAGCCAAGATTCGATACATCTGTTTCTAAAAATAGATTATAATTCGTATATCTTGTTCATTCCACAGTTCATCAACTTTCACACAATTGTTTTTTTTTTTTCATTACTATAAAAATCTATATAATGCTCTAGAATTTTAGAGAAAATTTCGGAAAGATATAGTGCCTCACTATTGAAATATATCGACGAAGACACTGGTACCCCTATTGTGCTTTTTTCAGGTGGTCACCTTATTGACCAACGTGAAAATTTAGGCATAACTGTTCTTACTGTGGTGTTTAACAAATATCTTCAATTCTATGATTTACAATTATTTATCCTTGACGGTTGGGTTGACAACCTTAAACTAAAATCAGAAAAGTGAATGTGCTAGAGGTCAAATCAATAGGGGGACCAGATTTTGGTCTCCCTATTGGTAAAGTACTGTAAAATGAACTAATAGGGGTACCAAAAGTCTCCCTAACCGGTATTAATACATACATATATATATATATATATATATATATATATATATATATATATATATATATATATATAATATAAATTGTCACTCACATTATATATGGCCAAGACGTACGTCTCTGTGGCTTTCGTACACGTCTTCAGTCGGCATAATATATATATATATATATATATATATATATATATATATATATATATATATATATATATATTGCTGGCTTATGATCGTAAAGTGAATTTCTGATAGACGGTAATGGTAACTCTCTTAGAGAAGGACGAGGTCTTTTGGCCAATTTTTTAATTAACATGTCTGTCCAGAATAACGCCGATAATTGGTTTAAAGAACACTAGTCAAATTGTTTATAGTATGTATTTATTTTTACAGAGTGTGATAGTTCAATGATTTCATTCACAGGGTCGTTGATACAATGTTACCGAGAACATCGAAAAAGTATTATGTAAGAATGAACGAAATCAAACGACCTTGTCCTTTAGAACCATTTGGCCCATAGAGCCGTAGTCAACATCGAACTATCGCAATTGCTTTCTACCCTTTGGATAATCACTTGTCTATCGCGAAACAATTTCCGCGATATCATTCAGGCCCAATCACCCAATCAATGCTGCGGGGACAGAGAGGGGGGGGGGGGGGGGGGGAAGAAAAAAATAATCATAGACTGTGCCCGTGATCGATCTCAGTCCCGTTGCTGATAAAGTGAGTGATCTATCCACTGACCTATCGGGATTCAAAACCGAAAAGAAAGTTAGTTTATGGAGTTGTTTTTGTATTTTCCAAACGAAGCCAACTTATAAAGTCAAAAATGTAAGTGGAACAGGCACTCATGTTGATAATAACAGAACATGAAGGGAGTAGGAAAGTACCAGAAGACAATAGAGAGTAAAATTTCACGGCGATGGTGGCTCGAACCCACAACCTTACTGATATGACAACTCTTCATTATCATCATCATCATCATCATCATCATCTTCTTCTTCTTCTTCTTCTTCTTCTTCTTCTTCTTCTTCTTCTTCTTCTTCTTCTTCTTCTATTATCATTATTATTATCATCATAATCATAATCATCATCATCATCATCATCATCATCATCATCATCATCATCATCATCATCATCATCATCATCATCATCATCATTATTATTATTATTATTATTATTATTATTATTATTATTATTATTATTATTATTATTATATACTATTATTATTATTATTATTATTATTATTATTATTATTATTATTATTTTATTATTATTATTATTATTATTATTATTATATTATTATTATTATTATTATTATCATTATATCACTCTCATTCATTCTCTCTTTCTCTCCCTCTCTCTCGATAAAGATTCCGGTCCCTTACAAACAAACACACACACAAACACACACAAACACACACACATCATTACTCACACTCACACACACTCACTTACACTCCCATCACACATTACTCTCTCTCTCTCTCACACACACACTCTCGCACACACACGCTCGCACACATAAACACACACACACAAACACATTCACACCCCCACAAACACACACATACACACACACTTACACACACCCATCACACACATACAGACACAGCCTCACCACACTTACATACACACTCAGACAGATATTCACACACATACACAAAACCCCATCACACACAAACCCATCACACACATACCCAAACACACACAGCCCTATCACACTCACACACACATCCCAGCACACACATCCCCATCACACCCCCCCCCACACACACATCCCCATCACACACACATCCCCATCACACACACACATCCCCCCCCCCACACACAGACGCATCCCCATCACACCCCCCCCCACACACACACATCCCCATCACACACATCGTCCCCCCCCCACACACACACATCCCCCCACACACATCCCCATCACACACCCCCCCCCCACACACACATCCCCATCACACTCCCACAAACCCATTAGACACTGGACTAAGTCAATGTGACATCATGACAGTATAAAAACAAGACTTATACGTGCCGTATGGCTCATCAAATCTCTCTCTCTCTCTCTCTCTCTCTCTCTCTGTCTCTCTCTCTGTCTGTCTGCCTCTCTCTGTCTGTCTGCTTATGTCTCTCTGTCTGTCTGTCTCTCTCTCTCTCTCTCTCTCTCTCTCTCTCTGTCTCTTTCTGTCTACCTATCTCTCTCTATCTCTCTGTCTCTCTCTTTCTCTCTGTCTCTGTCTGTGTTTCTATCTGTCTCTCTTTCTCTCTCGCTCTCTTTCTCTGTGTGTGCGTGTGTGTGTCTTTTTCTCTCTGTCTCTCTGTGTCAAGATCTCTTTGCCCCTTTCTGTCACCCTCCCCTCTCTCTCTCTCTCTCTCTCTCTCTCTCTGTCTCTCTCTGTCTCTCTCTCTCTCTCTCTCTATATATATATATATATATATATATATATATATCTCTCTCTCTCTCTCTCTATATATATATATATATATATATATATATATATATATATATATATAACTTTGATGCAAAGAAAACAAAATTCGACATGGAGAAAGGGAAGAAAAATATTATCTCGACCAACTTAACCAGTTGTATGCATGGTTCGACTGTCATGACTACAGTGAAGAAATAAAACAACTTACTGAAATCCTTTCTTCAGAAAAAGAGCACCAACCAGATGTCATCACCGAAGGAGTGGTTGAAAAAAACATTCAAACAATTAAAACCCGACAAAGCGTGCGGACAGGCTGGCATCTCGGTATCACTACTCAAAACGTGTGCTTCACAACTGTCCTCCATTTTCTGTGTCATCTACAATAAATCTTTGAGCTCAGGGGAAATACCAACACAATGGAAGACGTCAAAAAGTGTACCCGTGCCAAAGACACCATCAGCAAAGGAAATAAATGACTTCAGACCTGTTATTGCATTGACTCCAATTCCCATGAAATGCCTTGAAAGAGTCATACAAGTCATGTTTCTTCCACAATGTGAAACTCATCTTAATAACAACCATTATGCATATAAAGTGAAACGCGGAGTGGACGACGCAATACTCCATTTCACTCAAAATGCCTACAAACACCTCGATATATATATATATATATATATTATATATATATATATATATATATATATATATATATATATATATATATATATATGAGCCAAGGTCAAAAGGTGCTAATTTTTTTTCTTAAAATAAAAGTGACATAATAGTCCATTCATGTTGCTATATGTGTAGCAAAAACCCTGTACTTCATGAATCAAAGGCCCTTTAGATAACTTTAAGGTCTAACGCAGCATAATATCGTCAACAATACCTATAGGTTGCTGGTGTCACCTGTGACCGGTGACACCAAAATGAGACAAAAACTCAATAACCAAATGATTTTTGTTGAGTATCAAATTTTATTTAGTAAGTAATAGACAAAAAGACACAATCAACAACAATCATAGTACAATAATATTACCAACTATTGGAGAAAATGTTGCTTTTTGGTGTCATCGGTAACAAGCAACATAGAATGCAAATATATTATTTCATAAAAATGTTTGTACATTAACAACAACAACAATATTGCATATGCTTATTACCTGCAATGTTCAGAAACTTTTGGAATAAAATGTTGGGAAATAATGTGACCAAAGCATATCTTTTTAGCGACATTGTGTCACTTGTGACATTAGACCGATGACACCATTACTTATGTCACAAGCAATACCAAATTGCAATTTCGACAATATATCATTAATTTCAGTCAAACCAGTGTAATAACCACAGTTAAATATGGAATTTAATAATATTTCAGAAACCAAAGACTTCAAAAATAAAAATATACATGGAAATTAGAGCATCTGAATGTGACTTGTGACATAACACCGGTGACACCATTACTTATGTCACAAGCAACACCAAATCACACTTTCTTCCATAATATATCATTATTTTCATTCAAAAAAGCACAATAACCTACTCTAAAATGAAATTCAATATTATTTTAAGAAACTAAATACTTCTAAATTGGATATATACTTAGAAATTAGTAATACCATTGTTGCTATTACTTTGGTCAAAATCGGCACTAGAACGCAATTTTGCCTCAATAAATCAAGAATAGCAACTGAACACATGTAATATAGCCTGTTAAAATGTAATTCAAGGACATTTCAAGCTTTGAAGAACATGAAAACAGAAATACATTAGAAACTTCAAACTTAAGTGTCACCTGTGACATTTTAAGCAATGACACCAATGGTCACAAAAAGTACCAGAAGTCACATAAACACTAGATAAATATCAGCCATGGTAATGAATTCATGTAACCATACCGTAACATCCGCCCTACTGCTCAAATCTGCTAGTTTGTAGTAATTTAGTGTGTTAATAGTATATCAAATCAAATTTCTTGACAACCCTTCTATTTATCTGGATTCGTCAAAAGCTTGAGTTTTGTCTTTTTCTTGATTGATACAACCCTGAAACATAAAAAATTAGAATTACAAGGAAACAATTAATTGTGTCAAAATCACAGTCTTATGTGAGATGTCATAATATCATATTTGTAAATAGAATAACAGCTGAAAACATAATTTTTTGGTGGCACTTTGTAATATCCAATATAAAGTGTTGCTTGTGACAATGTAAAATAGCGATGACACCAAAGTTCAACTTACCTTTTCTCCCTGGAGCCACGCTGTAAAGGCAAATGAAAGTGCTGCACTTCAAAGACTGGTAAGAAGGGTGGATCAAAAATGCGAATCGCCATTTAACGAAACAAACTTCCACGTGTTGCTTGTGACAAATGACACCAAAACCAATAAACCTCAATATCGGTAAAACGGTATACATTTACTCCAAGATTTGAGTTCAGATAGTAAATCTATGCTTTTTTCTCATAATAAAACATTCTAAAAACATTAAACATGAGCTTTAAAGTTTCGTGTCAAGTCTTAGTATTGTGCTGTGTTTGATGACACCAAAGGTCACAAGCAACACCAACTTTTTAAGAACTCTATATGAAACTTATTCAGATATGTAATATACTGCAATTGCGTTTAAAAGTAAATTTTGACTTTATACTATCAGTCAAATTTCAATCACGTGAGCTAAAACATCACATTTAATTTCTAGATGCTTTCTAAAAAGGTGATGCGTTGACCTCGTTTTAAGCACATGCCAAACAGCATTCAAATTTGACTTTCAAGTTGTTTATTTCATACCCTGTTGAACAGAGTATGTTGAGCTATCTCATTTTATCTCTTCTTCATATTATCAATTGATTACAAGCATTAACCCAATGAAAAAAGCCCATAATTAAGTAAAAATCAAATTTTCTTAACACTGGTATCAGGCGGGCACCTTTTGACCTTGGCTCATATATATATATATATATATATATATATATATATATATATATATATATATATATATATATATATATATATATATATATATATCTGTTCTATCTATAGATAGTTCGAAGTTGACGTCACTCAGGTTTTTGTTATTGTTTTTTTGCCATCCGTGTTTATGAGTAATTCTCATTAAACTGCATTAACCTTCCTATAAACGTTCATGGTTACACACAGTTTTGTGTGTTGGTCAGTTATACTTCCGGGTGGCAATGTTGTGAGCTTCTTAGCCAAGCGAATACTATCTATAGTGCTCATTTCCTATTGAAGGACCGAATTTGACGTCACTCAGCCCTTTGTTATGATTTTCTTGACAGCCAATTTGGTGATGAGTTCTCACTACATAATATTAAATTGAGCTTTTATATAGCGCAATATCCACTTAACGGTGCTCAAAGCGCTTTACAAGGGGTCCCTGGTCAACAGCAACATTTAACATGTAGGACGAGACATGACGCCTGTTAGGCGATATTACAATTTTTCGGACAAAGACAACGCTGTTAACGGCCAGGTACTCATTTTACACCTGAGTACGGTGAGAGAATGTGAGTAAAGAGTCTTTTCCAAGGACTCAACTATGCGTCGAGCGAGGCTCGAACCCAGGACCTTCCGATCCGAAAGCGAGCGTCATATCACTAGACCACATAGCCGCATATTAATCACAAAACTATGTGTAACCTTAAACTTTTAAAGTCTGATTGATACCAGTTAGTGAGAACTACTCATAAAACTACTCAGAAAATGGGTGGCTAAAAACAATAACAAAGAACTGAGTGACGTCGATTTCATTCTATTTATAGTAGGATCGATTGAGACTGCAGGTCATATACGAAGAGAGGTAACTCGTGTAATTCATGAGGTTAAGTGGAGTTTTTCCCCCTTACCCATAGAATCTCTGTGGCGATACCGTGATCATTGATACATCGTCTAGACTTGTAAAAAGAGTCAAACTATTTTGAGCGTGGTCAGAGACTAGATGAGTTAGAATAATCCATAAAATGTGGTACCGGTGTGGTGACTTAGAATAAGTCATTTTATACAAATTACAGCACTCGACTTAGGTTTGAATTGGTACCTGGTTATAGGCACTGAGCGATATAGTAACAGTTTTAGTTACAAAAAGAACCCGAGACTAGCGATTCATTTCATGTATGGGATTGGAATTTGGGTTTTATTATGGTCTTGTAGTGGAATGTATGAAACATTTTAAAACGCATTGAGCATGGTAGATAACTGGAAATCCTCTTTAAAAAACATGTGATCGCTCCAACTATATCCCATACTATGGATTAATAAATTTGGCCATAAAATTCGTCCTTCAAATATTGATAATTTACATTACCCTCATCTCGGCAAAATTATCAAACCTGGGACTTCGTAAAGTCTTCCTTAGTCCCAGGCTTGAGAGCTGTTGCCAAGTGACATTTAAATCGATCGAATCGTGAAGGACGAGTTTTCTGGCCAAATTTTTAAATACGAGTTTTCCTAGAGTGCGACAGTTAACGAGTTAAAAAACCTTCTGTAACCTCTATCGTTTATAGTCTCATGAAGAGAATTTAATGAGAACTAATCACCCATTTGACAGTCTAAAACAATAATAAAGTGTGTATGTGCGTGTGTTTGTGTGTGTATGTGTATGTGCGTGTCTGTATTTGTGTTTATTTCCGACGTTTTCCTGTGGGGCGAAGTGGCCGAGTGGTTAAGGCATTGCACTATGACCCAAAAGATCCCAGGTTTGAACCCCGCTTCAGGCACTTTCGTTTTTTCCTTGGGCAAGGTTATTAACCCACTCAGACAAACCACATAGCCGCACAATTTAATTCTATCTAGGAGGTCTAAGGGTCGAATCCTAGTCAAGGCAGACTGATTTTTAGGGATTTATTTTTTCTTGTATTTTTTTTCAGCGTTGTCTGTCGCTGTTTCATACACAAATTTGTGCGGCTATGTGGTCCACTGGTATGACACTCGCTGTCCTGGGTTTGAGCCTTGCGTTCGGCGCATAATTTAGTCCTTGGAAAAGACTCATTACTCACATTCTCTCACCGTACTCAAGAGTAAAATGAGTACCTGGCCGTTAACAGCGTTGTCTTTGTTCGAAAATATGTAATATCGCCTAACAGGCGTCATGTCCCCTCCTACATTTTAAATGTTGTTGCTGACCAGGGACCGCTTGTAAAGCGCTTTGAGCATATTTAGTGGATATTGCGCTATATAAATCTCACTTTAAAAAAAACCCCAAAGTTTCAGATCTACTTCTTTTACAGCAGCAATGGAACCAAAAAAAAAAAAAAATAATAATTATCTTTTAAAAACGCAACGTGAGCGTTTCCAAAACGCAAAATCCATTATTTTGTGTGTGTGTTTGTTTTCATCGGTTTTACGAGGATTGCAACACATTTAGGTCACGTCAAGGGCCTTGTCAGCTGTATTCGGTACGGACACCAATAATCTGTCTTTGTAAGCTTCTCTTGCCAATCCAGGTCAGAGTGTTGGTAAATGAGGCAGATTTATTACCCCCCCCCCCCTCCCTCCCATCCCAAAAAAGTCACTTTCTCATTTTCTCATAATATAGATAGTATGCAGATGACGTCACTCAGGCCTTTGTTATTGTTTTTGCCATCCGCGTTTGTGAGTTGTTCTCACTAAACTGTATTAACCAGACTATAAAAGTCGGCCTCGAAGATGTCGATATATCCGTTATCTATTATATATATATATATATATATATATATATATATATATATATATATATATATATAGATAGATAGATAGATAGATAGATAGATTGATACACAAGTAATAGTAATTCACTAATTTAGCACCCGTAAAATATTGTAGACAAGACATTAAAAATGAAGACACTAACTCCTCCCCCCACACCCGCACTCCCTCACCAACCCCCCCCCCACCCCCCCCCCAAAAAAAAAAAAGAAAAGAAAAAAAAAGAGATAGATAACTTTTAAAAAACAAACACAAAAAGGAAAACATAAACAAACGTCAGAACATTTTAAATCAGGTTTATTAGGCAGGACCACACAAATCAAACATGTCACAACCCTAGTCAGGAATTGAATGATGTTTCACGGCGTCCAGCTCCATTAGGCATCTGAAAAATATATTTGAATAAGCGGGTGTCCGAATTAGAATAACTGGGTTTCGTAATTGGGCTGTTAAATTCTTCTTCAGTTAATACTTTTATATCTATTGGCATTAACAATGATTTTTATAGAAAACGGGATGTTATAATACAGTTTTTGACCACATTTGAATATTTTGTAACCTCGGAGATAAACCTTCTGAGGTCGAGCTGGCCCTCGGTCCGAAAATCTAATGTAGGTCAAAAACTGTATAATTAATAGTAAAAGCAATTATACTACATACTTTGCGTGACTGTTACATTTTATTGAGGTGAATGGGTATTGTATTAAAAATTTATGTTAAAATGATACTTGAATAGCATAATATTATAATGAAAACCAAGTGAACAGAAAACTAAGAAACTTTAACAAGTGAACGAGTATTAAAGATAGATCGTATTTACATTCCAGTGCCGACCAGAACTCACACACATGTGCTTTAGTGTGTATCGGTGTGGTGTCTTATGATTATAGTCTGCATACACCTACATTAATAATAATTATTATTTCGCATTTCTGAACATTTTAACTTTAAAAATTCTTTTGCTAACAAGTTCAACAAGACAAATCACTGTCTCGACACGGCGGGTTAGATTTTGTCTGAATTTAACAAAGATTTGTAATTGAAATAAAAATGACGCTTACCTGATTTTAATTCTGATCAGAATTTGTTGATTGAGAGAGAGAGAGAGAGAGAGACAAAATAGATTATTATTAATATTATTATTATTATTATTATTATTATTATTATTTATTATTATTATTATTATTATTATTATTATTATTATTATTATTATTATTATTATATTATTATTATTATTATTATTATTATTATTATTATTATTATTATTATTATTATTACTATTGTTATTGTTATTATTGTTATTATTATTAATATTATTATTATTATTATTATTATTTTTATTATTATTATTTTATTATTATTATATTATTATTATTATTATTATTATTATTATTATTATTATTATTATTATTATTATATTACCAATATCAAACCCCCATTGCCCACTAGTCCTTTACACCAGCATATCTTAACATTTGGTAGGCATATAAAAATGGCAAAATAGGAACCACATTGATATAATAAAATTATACATATTAGGAAATCTAAGGAATATGCGCCACGGCTTGGAATTTGTATTACCTCTGTCTTGTTTTCATTTAACCTGGGTTTATTGCAATACATCTAGTCAAAAATATCAGAGACACAATGTTCACTATTAGCAAGAACATTGTGATTTTTGTCAGTGTTAATGACAAACAGCAGTTGGGTTTCGTCTGCTTAAAAATGGACCTTAATAAAATATTTCGAGGTTATGTCTGATATGGAGCGATTATAAAGAGGGTCCTAGAGTTGATTTTTAAGGTACACCAAAAGAGAGGGAACGAGGAGAAGAGAAGTCTTTTCGATTTATAGGTAATGTTAACTCCTGCCAGAGAGGTTATAAGAAACTCAAACAAGACCAGTAATCCCGAACCTGTAAAGTATTTTATTCTGTCGATTCAAAAGAGTCTATGGTGTCATAATCGGCTCTAAGTTCGAGTAGTATGATGACAACATTATATCTTTAGTCCATAAATGATTAATCTTATCATTTCGAATTTTAATAAGAGAAGTTTCGGTAAAAGGGGCGATGGGCAGATGGAATTTAGAGAAGAATTTGTGTTCGTTTAAATATGTGTTAACTCTGTGGCGTCAACAAAATATGAGTTTTAAATGTTTGATTTTATCACGTCATGAATATGTGTGTTGTTGAGACGGGAAGTATGTGCAGCTGAAGGAAAATGAATAAGTTTATTGTCATTGTCCATCTCAAAAAGGGAATAAAATTTGTTAAACAATTAACAGGTCAGTTGTTACTTCTTACATTGGTGATCCCGTATAGTGAACATAGGGAATCAATGGAATCAATATTCTATAGCCTTTAATTAGGCACTGCATTCACAATCAATCGCGTTTCAGTTAAATTGCCGACCTTCTGGTTCAACATTCTAGAAGTTTGGTTTGCCAAAATAAATTCCCAATTTAGAACAAAAAACATAACCACTGAAAACATAACAAAATACAATCGTATATTTTAGCACACGGCAAACAAGACTAGTGGGAAACGTCTAAGCCGGACGTTAAATTATGAGGCTGTGACCGACTCAACCAACACCTTCTCGATAACGGATTGCCGCATCGAATTTAACTACTTGATTTATTAACAGACGCTAATGTTTCAGTTTTTCCCGACAACTCTAAACACAAACGACTGACCCCAAATGTAAGCCACCCATTATGCGCTGCAAATGGACCATAGATTAAAACTTAGAGAATAAACAACATCACCTTTGAAATAAGCCCAAACAAAATGTGTCATGAATATTTCCTAGCAGATGCTACACGCCCCATTTTAAGCGCTGATTTGTTCATCGCTCACCCCTTTATGGTCGATGTCAAGACAAAACGTTTCCTGTCACTTGACAATACTTCAACCAGTCTCAATTCTTCAAACGGACACATTAAAGGACTTTCTCAGCTACAACATAACACATACTCTGAGCTCCTTCGAGAATTTCCAGATCTACTCATTCCACACTCTGACTCAGGTATCAACAACCATGGCGTGGAACACCTTATAGTTTCTAACGGCCTACCTGCCCATTCACGCATGCGAAGATTAAACCAAGAAAAAATAGCAGCTGTCAAAGCGAAATTGCTTTACTATGGAATATATGGGCATTATTCATCAATCCAATTCCCTGTGATCCCCTCCCTTGCAGATCGTGACAAAGACAAACGACAAACTCAGACCATGATGCGAATACATATATCTCAACGCTATAACTACGACAAATGTCCTTTACCACATATTCAGGATTTCAATAGTCTTTTATCGGGATGCACTATTATTTTCTAAGTTGGACTTAGTCCGTGGATATCATCAGATCCCCATGGCTCAAAGTCCCATTGGCAAAACTGCAATATAACAATTCGGACTATGGGAGTTCCTTTGCATGCATTTGGACTTAAAATGCAACTCAACCATTCCAAAGGTTAATGGATGGCATCCTCCAAAATGTCCATGTTACTTTGGTCTACATCGATGACATTTTATTTGCTATCCCAACCGCTGAATAACACACTGATCATCTTAATCAAATCTTCAAACTACTTTAAACCATTGAATTGTTATTAACAAAAGCAAATGTGTTTTTGAAGCCAACGATTTTGACTTCTTAGGGCACCGTATCACAAAAACAGGACCATATCGGCTTTCTGACCGATTTATGGAACTCAATGAATATCCATCCGCCTGATAACTGTACAAACCTCCAGAGATTTTTGGAGATGATGAACTATTATCCCCGTTTTATACCACACATAGCGGATAAAGTCTCACGGCTTCATGCCTTGGAGTCTAGGGTTCAAACCCGCGCCTTTCCGACGAATTCGTACAACCACATGCATTTTAACTAGATACAGACTTGGTTAAGAAATTAACACACATTATACGGTCCATCAAGCCACCATATGTGAAATTTCAAGGAACACATCAATGGCACGTTCCTCCCAGCTTGGCCTCGACAGGTTTCGTTTACGTTAGAGTCCCACGAGTACCCACTACAACATCCGTGTGAATTCCCCTTTCCGCATCGCGAGCACCGGTGATAAATACTTTAAATTAAACATTCGTGGGGATATTCGTGGCCGAATAGACAATGTTTCAGTGGACAGACTGAAAACCACTTTCGTGTCGTATGATGAGGATGGTGAAGAGAGTCTGACAAAATCCCACGGCACTCTTCTGGTGCTGGACCTACTAACAATGTCATGCCACGGTCGAAATTAGTAATAGAGATGAGTAAATCCAAAGACTTGATGGTTTCTTGAAATGTTTCTAGGTTTAGTGTTTTATTTGTTTAACGATATGTGATCGGTTTTGCTTTGTTTTTGTTTTTTTTTTGTTTGTTTGTTTGTTTGTTTTTTTGACGGTTGTTTTTGCAATCGGTGTTTGAATTTACCTCAATTTCTTTGATTTTTGTATTTGTGTATGTGTTTTGCCTTTATTAATTTTTTTTTATCAATCTACGATAATGGGTTAGCGCTCAGTAACTTTTTGTTTTAAATTACTAGTAATTAATTTGTCCTTATCCGAACCAGCGACCACCTGAGCTCTAGCCTTTCGGTCTTGTGCCATGACGTAGAAGTTAGACGTCTTTTGTAGTTGTTCCATGTGACTATAAAGTGTGTTACTGATGCTTGGATTTGGTGGGAGGAATGTGCATCTCAGGTCTTCAAGAGGTTGACATTCAAGCAAGTGGTGTGTTACTGTTTCATTGGGGTGTTGACATAGGGGGCAGGAAGGGGATGTGTCTTTTGTAATTTTGCTTA
>NC_088366.1:7000156-7027656 GCF_034508935.2 Berghia stephanieae | reverse complement strand
TGATGACTGAAGAGATATTATTGGTATTGATGACGGTAACAGTGTTGATATTGATGAAAACAGGGAAGATATTGGTAATAAAGATGGCAACAGTATTTATATTAGTATTGATGACAGTAATATTGATGATGTTGGTATTGATGGAGGCAAAGGTGTTGATATTTTTATTGATCATGGAAAGTGTTAATATTGGTTTCGATGGAAACAAAATATTTGATGTACATAACACAGTATTGCGATCTGTATTGAGAATTGACTTCGGGGTAACTTTAGATAGGAGTATCGGTGTTATTAAGCGTAAAATAAATGAAACACTATAATTGATTTATACTTACACGCTGTTAGTCACACATGGAAAGGAGAAAGAAATAATAATGATTAGACCTTTAATTAAATATAATTATAGTATTTTATGGCAAGTTTAATATTGATTTCGAGGGGAAAAATTGATATAGGTAATAAAAAATACAACAGTATTGCTATTGATTTTGAGTATTGAATTTTGGGGTAACTATAGATGGTAGTATCGGTGTTATTAAGCGTTAAAAAATAAAAACTATAATTGATTAATACGTTCATACTTGTATTCACAAATGGATAGGAGAAAGAAACAAGTAAAGATTACACCTTTCAGTAAATATAGTTAAAGTATTTTTATTTGTATCAATTGTTTAAAAACACCAAGACTGTTTTTTTTGTTCAGCGCAATGCACACTAAAATATCCTATCAAAGCGTTTAACAAGATGTCCCCAGTCATCAGCTTCACTGAACATGTAGGACTAGACATGACGCCATTTGGGGGATATTACAATATTTTCAGAAACAGACAAATCTTTTAACGGCCAGATACTCATTTTAAACCTGACTTCTGTGAGAGAATGTGAAAAGAGATTCTTTCCAAAGGACTAAACTGTGAGCTGATTGAGGGTCAATCCCAGGACCTCCCAATCCAAAAGCGAGGGTTATACCACAACACCATATAGACGCACAAACCATATGATTTACACGTTAATTGTTATAAAACCTTTGTAATTCACATTCTATTCAATTAAATTAACATGTTCATCCCATCTTCTCCTAAATTACTTAGCTTTGTCGATTTACGGAAGTTGAGCCACACACACTCTCTCTCTCCCTCACTCTTTCTCTCTCTCTCTATGTATCAATCTTTCACTTTATCTATTCGCTTAGCAAATTTGGATATTGTGAACCAAGCGACATCCATCGAAGGTTCCTTTTAATTTATAGACCATATTTTATCTGTCTTTTTTGTCTTATGACAATTCAGTAGTTATCTCTCACCCTCTAAACCAACCCGTAACAGATAGCAATATTGGTAATGATAATGGCAAACGTGTTGATATTGATGACAACAGGGAAGATATTGGTAATAAAGATGGCAACAGTATTTTTATTGGTATTGATTACAGTAATATTGATGATGCTGGTATTGATGGAGGCAAAGGTGTTGATATTTGTATTGATGAAGGTAACGATGTGATATTGGTATTGATAGTGCCAAGAGTCTTGATGTTGGTGTTGATGGTGGCAAAAGTGTTGATATTCGTATTGATTATTGAAAGTTTTATTATTGGTTTCGGTGGAAACCAAATATTTGATGCACATAATACATACAACAGCATTACGAGTTGTATTGAGAATTGACTTGGGGTTAACTTTATATAGGAGTATTGGTGTTATTAAACCTAACATAAATGAAACACTATAAATGATTTATACTTACATTCTGTTAGTCACACATGGATAGGAGAAAGAAAAATAATGATTAGACCTTTAATTAAATACAGTTAAAGTATTTTATGGCAAGATTAAATATCGATTTCGATGGAAAAATGAATTAATATAGGTAATAAAAAATACAACAATATTGCTATTAATATTGAGCATTGAATTTTGGGGTAATTATAGATGGTAGTGTCGGTGTTATTAAGCGTTAAAATGAGAATACTACAATTGATTAATACTTTAATATGTGTAGTCACACGTGGATAGAAGAAAGAAACAAGCAAAGATTACACCTTTCAGGAAATATAGTTAAAGTATTTTTATTTGCATCAATTGTTTAAAACATGATCTTTTGTACAGCGCAATGTATACTAAACTATCCTAACAAAGCGCTTAACAAGATGTCCCCAGTCATCAGCTTCATTGAACATGTAGGACAAGGCATGGCGGCAGTTGGGGGATATTACAATATTTTTAGACGCAGATAAATCTTTTAACGGCGAGATACTCATTTTAAATTTGAGTTCGATGAGAAAATGTGAGTAAAGATTCTTTCCAAGGGACTAAACTGTGAACTGACCAAAGGTCAATCCCAGGAACTTCAAATCCAAAATCGAGGGTCATACCACCAGACTATATAGACACACAAACCAAATGATGTACACGTTTAATTGTTATAAAACCTTTGTAATTCACATTCTATTCAATTAAATTAACATGTTCATCCCATCTTCTCTTAAATTACTTAGGTTTGTCCATTTACGGAAGTTGATCCACACACACACACACACACACACACACTCTCTCTCTCTCTCTCTCTCTCTCTCCCTCTCTCTTTCTATTTATCAATCTTTCTCTCTTTATCTCTTCGCTTAGCAAATTTGGATATTGTGTGCCATGCAACAGCCATCGAAGTTTCCTTTTTATTTTATAGGCCCTATTTTATTTGTCCTTTTGTCACCCATTAAACCAACCCGTAGCAGATAAAATGATTGTAATGATAATGGCAAACTTGTTGATATTGATAACAATAGGGAAGGTATTGGTAATAAAGATGGCAACAGTATTTATATTGGTATTGATGAGAGTAATATTGATGATGTTGGTATTGATGGAGGCAAATGTGTTGATATTTGTATTGATGAAGGTAACGATGTGATATTGGTATTGATAGTGCCAACAGTCCTGATGTTGGTGTTGATGGTGGCAAAAGTGTTGATATTGGCATTCATTATGGAAAGTGTTAATATTGGTTTCTATGGAAATAAAATATTTGATGTACATAATACATACAATAGTATTGCGAGTTGTATTGAGAATTGACTACGGGGTAACTTTAGATATTATTATCGGTGTTATTAAGCGTAAAATAAATGAAACACTATAAATGATGTATACTTACCTCCTGTTAGTCACACATGGATAGGAGAAAGAAATAATAATGATTAGACCTTTAATTAAATACAGTTAAAGTATTTTATGGCAAGTTTTAATATTGATCTCGATGGAAAAACAAATTAATATAAGTAATAAAAGATACAATAATATTGCTATTAATATTGAGCATTGAATTTTGGGGTAACTATAGATGGTTACTTTAGATAGGAGTATCGGTGTTATAAAGCCTAAAATAAATAAATAAAACACTATAAATGATTTATACTTACTTGCTGTTAATCACACATGGAAAGCAGAAAGAAATAATAATGATTAGACCTTTATTTAAATTAGTTAAAGTATTTTATGGCAAGTGTTAATATTGATTTCGATGGAAAAATAAATTGATACAGGCAATAAAAAATACAACAGTATTACTATTGATATTGAGTATTGAATTTTGGGTTAACTATGGATGGTAATATCGATGTAATTAAGCGATTAAAAAAATGAAAACTATAATTGATTAATACGTTCATACTTGTAGTCACACATGGATAGGAGAAAGAAACAAGCAAAGATTACACCTTTCAGTAAATATAGTTAAAGTATTTTTATTTGTATCAATTGTTTAAAAACACAAAAACTTGACCTTTTGAATAGCACGATATACACTCAACGTGCCGAAAGCGCTATACAAGGTTTCCCTAGTCATAAGGTTAAGTGAGCACGTAGGACGAGACCTGACGACAGTTAGGGGATATTATATTTGTCAGACACAGACAAATCTTTTAACAGCCAGATATTCATTTTAAACCGGGGTTTGATGAGAGAATGTGAGTAAAGATTCTTTCCAAAGGACTCAACTGTGAGCCGGTCGAGGATCGATCCCATGACCTTCCAATCCGTAACCCATTGTCATACCACAAGACCATAATATAGCCGCACAAATCATATGATTTACACGTTTAATGGTTATAAAACCAGAGTATTTCGCATTCTATTCAATTAGATTAACAAGTTCATCCCATCTTCTTCTAAATTCCTTAGGTTTGTCCACTTGAAGTTGACCGACACACACTCTCTCTCTCCCTCTCTCACTCTCTCTCGCTCTCTATATCTCTCCCTCCCTCTCTCTCTCTCTCTCTCTCTCTCTCTTATATATATATATATATATATATATATATATATATATATATATATATATATAGATCAAACTTTGATATTGTGAGCCATGCGACATCTATCAAAGATTCCTTTTTATTTTATAGGCCCTTTTATATTTGTCTTTTATGTCTTATGACAGTTCATTTATCTCTCACCCTCTAAACCAACCCGTAACAGATAACAATATTGGTATTGATAATGGCAAACGTGTTGATATTGATGACAACAGGGATGATATTGGTATTGATGACGGTAACATTGTTGATATTGATGACAACAGAGAAGATATTGGTAATAAAGATGGCAGCAGTATTTATATTGTTATTTATGACAGTAATATTGATGGTGTTGGTATTGATGGAAGCAAAGGTGTTGATATTTTCATTGATGAAGGTAACAATGTGATAGTGGTATTGATAGTGGCAACAGTCTTGATTTTGGTGTTGATGGTGGCAAAAGTGTTGTATTCGTATTGGTTATGTAAAGTGTTAATATTGGTTTCGATGGAAACAAAATATTTTGATGTACACAATACATACAACTGTCTTGCGATTTGTATTGAAAATTGACTTCAAGGTAACTATAGATAGTAGTATCGGTGTTATTAAACGTAAAATAAATGAAACCCTATAAATGATTTATACTTACACGCTGTTAGTCACACATGGATAGGAGAAAGCCATAATAATGATTAGACATTTAATTAAATTTAGTTAAATATTTTTTTTTGGTATCAATTTCTTTAAAAAAAAACACAAAAACTTGACCTGTTGAATAGCGCAATATACAATAAACGTGCTCAAAGCGTAATACAATGTTCCCCAAGTCAAAAGGCTAATTGAACACGTAGGCGACGAGACATGACGCTAGTTAGGGGATATTATATTTTTCAGACACAGACACATCTTTTAACGGCCAGATATTTATTTTAAATCGGGGTTGGATGAGAAAATGTGAGTAAAGATTTTTTTCCAAGGACTCAACTCTGTGCTGATCCCAGGACCTTCCGATCCGAAAGCGGGTGCCATACCACAAGATCATATAAACGCACAAACTGTATTATTTAGCAATGACTATCCCGCACAAATCTTTGGGCCCTTTTTTTTCGCTCACAAAGTGCCCAAATTTGCGACAAAATATGGGACGAAGCCGTTTTGTATATGCTATTTAAAAAAAAATTAATTACGACGCTGTTTATCGATGAATAAGACTGAAAGTTGGCACACAGTTAGAAAAATGGTCATTTTAGATTATGTCAAGCGACAAAACTCGTGCAATTACCAAAAGACCGTTAAAAATGGATTTTTACTCTTTGAAGTAAAATATTTCTAAAACTACTGGGCGTGTAGGTTTTGTCGCTGGCAAGGTATTACATGAACATTTCTTCTTTTTGGTTGTAAAATTTCATATGAATATGACGAGTACTTTTCCCGTATTTTACAAAACACCATCCTAATTTGCTCTTCATTCGTAAAAGACAAAGCCATTTTGCCCCCCTACAGCCTGAATCACAAGTTCAAAACGATTTGGCAGCAAACTGAGCGGCTAAGTGGGTCGTGGCAAAGCGCTTTCTGATTGGTTGACCTCGTTTTAAAGTTCATGACTAGTCAAAATGTCTGCGCGGTCTCACTGGCAGAGGGGTGTTTATCGTCTGCCATTGCGTTTGGGTTCAATAAACAGCTGATAATTTGACTGTTTAATTGACAAGAATTTAAGAAATTGTAATGTTAAAAGTTTTCGATTGCAATATGATCTACAATCTCAGCATGGGTTTCCAAGTCACACTCCATCAGTAACCTTTGTCCCCTTGTCCAATTTATCTTTTCCTTCTACGTTTCTTTCGTTTAAGTACGCCTATTTTTATGTACGCAACCTCCCCCCCCCTCTCTCTCTCTCTCTCTCTCTCTCTCTCTCTCTCTCTCTCTGTATGTGTTATATACCACCCAGCTCTAAAATTATATAAGTTAGAACTTTTCTAATGTTTTCATCATATTTTCTATCAAATTTGCCATAAAATTGCCAAATTTCAATCTTTTAATCCACTTCGCAAGACACAACCAAAGGTCGAAAAAAATGCCAAAAAAGCGTCCCATATTTTCGCGTTTTTTTCCTCTTTGCGGGTCATCCAAATAAATGACACCTTTGAAACTGCATAACTTGTTTATTTATGAATGGATTTTCAAAATTCAAAAACATTTTTACTCAGTGGAGATAGGGCTTCGATTTCAGACAAAAATTTTCCTCAAAAAAAGAAAAAAAAATTTTCATAGTCATTGCTATATTATTTACACGTTTAATTGTTATGAAACATTGTAATTCACATTCCATTCAATTAAATTAACATGTTTATCTCATCATCTCATAAAAAGCCCAGGTTTGTCCCCTTACGGAAGTTGAGCCACACCCCCTCTCTCTCTCTATCTCTCTATCTCCCTCTCTATCTCTTTCTCTCTCCCTCTCTCTCTTTCTCTCTCTCTCTCTCTCTCTCTCTCTCTCTCTCTCTCTCCCTATTTACCTATCTATCTATTTATATCTCCGCTTAGCAAATTTTGATATTGTGAGCCATCGGAAATCTATCTAAAGTTCCTTTCTATTTTACAAGCCCTATTTAATTAGTCATTTTTGTCTTATGGCACTTCACTTATCTCTTACCCTCTAAAACCAACACGTAACGGATGGCAATATTGGTAATGACGACAAAAAACGTGTTATTTCTAACAACGGGGATTATATTGGTATTGACGACGGTAACAGTGTTGATATTGAAGACAACAGGGATGATATTGGTATTGAAATTGGCAACACTATTGATATTGGTATTGATGACTGTAATATTGATGATGTTGGCACTGATGATGGCAAGAGTGTTGATATTGATATCGATGACTGTAACAGTGTTGATTCGATGGAAACAAGATGTTTGATATTAAATGCAACAGTATTACTATTGATATTGAGTATTGAATTTTGGGAAAATTATAGACAGCAGTATCGACGTCATTAAGTGTAAAGTAAATGAAACACTATAAAAGATTGATACTTACCCTCTGTTAGTCACACATGGGTAGGAGAAACAAACAAACAATGATTAGACATTTCAGTGAATATAGTCAAAATATTTACTTTGGATCAATTGTATAAAAAAACTACAACTTGATCTTTTCTATCGCGCAATATACACTAAATTTTTAATTCAGAAAAGTGAGTGGAGCAGGCACTTATGTTGGTAACAACAAGATATGAAGTGAGTAGAAAAGTGCCAGAAGACAATAGAGAATAAAATTTTTTTTTCCCGGCGGTGGTGGGGTTTGAACCTGCGACCTTATTGGTACGACAACTCCGCCTGGCAGGTGAGAGCGTGGCTCTACCGTGTGAGCTATCCACGAACACAAAAATATTCGTTTCAAACCCAAAGTCATTTCTAGATCCCTCTCTCACCCACTTCTTGAGATCGCCGATTCGTTCACCACCATCGCGAAGTAATTTTGACCAGCAGTTCAGCTTAATAGCCAATATTCTCATCACAAACATATAACATAGAAACGATTGAGACATTGAGTATGCTCCGGTGTATGGGGTGAATTTTTAATTCAGAAAAGTGAGTGGAGCAGGCACTTATGTTGGTAACAACAAGATATGAAGTGAGTAGAAAAGTGCCAGAAGACAATAGAGAATAAATTTTTTTTTCGCGGCGGTGGTGGGGTTTGAACCTGCGACCTTATTGGTACGACAACTCCGCCTGGCAGGTGAGAGCGTGGCTCTACCGTGTGAGCTATCCACGAACACAAAAATATTCGTTTCAAACCCAAAGTCATTTCTAGATCCCTCTCTCACCCACTTCTTGAGATCGCCGATTCGTTCACCACCATCGCGAAGTAATTTTGACCAGCAGTTCAGCTTAATAGCCAATATTCTCATCACAAACATATAACATAGAAACGATTGAGACATTGAGTATGCTCCGGTGTATGGGGTGAATTTTTAATTCAGAAAAGTGAGTGGAGCAGGCACTTATGTTGGTAACAACAAGATATGAAAAAAATAATTTTATTCTCTATTGTCTTCTGGCACTTTTCTACTCACTTCATATCTTGTTGTTACCAACATAAGTGCCTGCTCCACTCACTTTTCTGAATTAAAAATTCACCCCATACACCGGAGCATACTCAATGTCTCAATCGTTTCTATGTTATATGTTTGTGATGAGAATATTGGCTATTAAGCTGAACTGCTGGTCAAAATTACTTCGCGATGGTGGTGAACGAATCGGCGATCTCAAGAAGTGGGTGAGAGAGGGATCTAGAAATGACTTTGGGTTTGAAACGAATATTTTTGTGTTCGTGGATAGCTCACACGGTAGAGCCACGCTCTCACCTGCCAGGCGGAGTTGTCGTACCAATAAGGTCGCAGGTTCAAACCCCACCACCGCGCGAAAAAAAAATTTTATTCTCTATTGTCTTCTGGCACTTTTCTACTCACTTCATATCTTGAATATACACTAAACATGCTCAAAGCGCTTTACAAGGTATTCCCATTCATCAGAAGAAGCAGGACGAGACATGGCGCCAGTTAGGGCATATACAATATTTTCAGACAAAGACAAATCTGTTAACGACCAGATACTCATTTTAAACGTGAGTTCAAACAGAATGTGGGTAAAGCAAGCGTCATACCACAGACCACATAGCCGCACACATCATAAAACCGTTGTAATTCACATTCTGTTAAATTAAATTAACATGTCCATCCATCTTCTCCTAGATTCCTTAGGTTTGTCCACTTACGGAATTTAGCAACAGACTCTCTCTCTCTCTCTCTCTCTCTCTCTCTCTCTCTCTCTCTCTCTTACTATAAATCTTTCTCTCTCTCATTCTTTCTTTGTCTCTTAATCTCTATTTATCTACTTATCTATATATCTATTCAACTATATATCTATTCATCTATCTTTTTATTTATATCTCTCTTTGCTTACCAAATTTTGATATTGTGAGCCATCTAAGGTTCCTTTTTATTTTACAGTTACTATTAAATTTGACTTTTTTGTCCTATGATAGTTCAGTTATGTTTTACTCTACAAAAGAAAAAAAAACCCGTAACGGACAGCAATATTTGTGATGATGATGGCAGAAGTGTTGATATTGATGACAGTAGGGATGATATTGGTATTGATGATGGTTAGAGTCTTGATATGGGTAATGATGACTGTAACATTATTGATGTTGGTCTTGTTGGAGACATCAATATTGTCATTGGTATTGATGGTGGCAACAGTGTTGATGTTGGTATTGATGACGGAAACTGTGTTGATGTTGATATTGATTATGGCAAGTGTTAATATTGACTTAGATGGAAAAATAAATTGATATAGGTAATAAAATATACAACAGTATTGCTATTGATATTGATAATTTAATTTTGGATTTACTATAGATAGTAGTATCGGTGTTATTAAGCGTTAAAAAATGAAACGGTATAATTGATTAATACGTTCATAACTGTAGTCACACATGGATAGGACAAAGAAACAAGCAAAGATGACACCTTTCAGTAAAAATAGTTTAAGTATTTTTATTTATATCAATTGTTTAAAAACACAAAAACTTGATGTTTTGTAAAGCGCAATGTACACTAAACTATTCTATCAAACCGCTTAACAAGATGTGTTCAGTCATCAGCTTCACTGAACATGTAGAACTAAACAATGATCGTTCTCGTATGTATTCCTCCCTCTCCTCCACCGACAACTCCATCATGTCCGCATCCCTACTATATCTAGACATCGACTCCGACATCCCGATCTCAAATTTTAATCACAATACAAATCACAACTTTAATAAACACAACTCACCTCTTACATGGTTACGAATATTTTAGTTATACAATTTTAGGGCGAGCCCCCAAATGTAACGGCTCAGGATTAGACGAGGCTAATTCAATTTAATTTTAATTCATAATATGAAAAATCGACAAGAAATACATATTACAACAGTCCTGGAAGGAGTTATTTTTTAACTAACATAATACACAAACAACGTCTTACTATGTTTCTAAGGACAAACATGTGCTAATCCGTTCACGCAGTCAACATTCACACTCA
The DNA here is from genome assembly GCF_034508935.2 of Berghia stephanieae. Classification (NCBI taxonomy): domain Eukaryota; kingdom Metazoa; phylum Mollusca; class Gastropoda; order Nudibranchia; family Aeolidiidae; genus Berghia; species Berghia stephanieae. The sequence continues at coordinate 7,017,268 of NC_088366.1, read as the reverse complement.
CATGCATAACATGCACAACACAAGATGAGTTCCGCTATAAAGAACTCAAATGTAATTAAAAACAGCAAAACAACTCCAATATATTACAATACTTGTTACAGACACGACGCCAGTTGGGGGATATTACAAAATTTTCAGACAAAGACAAATCTTTTAACGGACAGACACTCATTTTAAACCTGAGTTCGGTGAGAGAATGTGAGTAAAGATTCTTTCCAAAGGACTCAGCTTTGAGCTGATCGAGGGTCAATCCCAGGGCCTTCCAATCCGAAAGCGAATGTCATACCACAAGACCATAAAGCCGCACAAATCATATCATTTACACTTTTAATGGTTATAAAACCAGCGTATTTCGCATTCTATTAAATTAGATGAACATGTTCATCCCATCTTCTTCTATATTCCTTAGGTTTGTCCACTTACGAAAGTTGAGCCACACACACTCTCTCTCTCTCTCTCTCTCTCTCTCTCTCTCCCTCTCTCTCTCTCTCTCTCTATCTCTCTTCGCGTAGCAAATTTTGATATTGTGAGCCATCGGACATCTATCTTTCTATTTTACAAGCCCTATTTAATTAGTCTTTTTTGTATTATGACATTTAACTTATCTCTTACCCTCTAAAACCAACCCGTAACGGATAGCAAAATTGATAATGATGACAACAAAAGTGTTGATATCTCTGACAACAGGGATTATATTGGTATTGATGACGGTAATAGTGTTCATATTGAAGACAACAGGGATGATATTGGTATTGAAGATGGCACCAGTATTGATATTGGTATTGATGACGGTAATATTGAAGATGTTGGCACTGATGATGGCAAGAGTGTTGATATTAGTATGGATGACGGTAACAGTGTTGATATTGTTATAGATTGTGGAAAGTGTTTAAATTGGTTTCGATGGAAACAAGATATTTGATATAGACAACAATAAATGCAACAGTGTTACTATTGATATTGAGTATTGAATATTGGGCCAATTATAGACAGCAATATCGGTGTTATTAAGCGTAAAGCAAATGAAACACTAAAAAAGATTGATACTTACCCACTGTTAGTCACACATGAGCATGAGAAAGAAACAAGCAAAGATTAGACATTTCAGTGAATATAGTTAAAATATTATTCTTTGGAGCAATTGTATAAAAAAATAACGATGTTTTCTATCGCGCAATATACACTGAACGTGCTCAGAGCGATTTACAAGGTATTCCCAGTCATCAGGTTAACTGAAAAAGCAGGACGAGACATGGCGCCAGTTAGGGGATATACAATATTTTCAGACAAAGACAAATCTGTTAACGGCCAGAAACTTATTTTAAACCTGAGTTCAATAACAGAATGTGAGTAAAGATTATATCCAAAGGACTCAACTGTACGCTAATCCCAAGAATTTCCGATCCGAAAGCGAGTGTCATACCACTGACCACAAAGCCCAAAATTCATAAAACCGTTGTGATTCACATTCTGTTAAATTAAATTAACATGTTCATCCTATCTTCTCCTAGATTCCTTAGGTTTGTCCACTTACTGAAGTTGAGCCACAGACTCTCTGTCCCTCTCTCTCTCTCTCTCTCTCTCTCTCTCTCTCTCTAACTCACTATTTCTTTCTCTCTCTCTATTTATCTCTATTCATCTATCTATCTATCTATCTATCTATCTATCTATCTATCTATCTATCTATCTATCTATCTATCTATCTATCTATCTATCTATCTATCTATCTATCTATCTATCTATCTATCTATCTATCTATCTGTTTATATCTCTCTTTGCTTACCAAATTTTGATTTTGTTAGCCATCTAAGGTTCCTTTTTATTTTACAGTTCCTAATAAATTTGTCTTTTTTTAGTCCCTTGACAATTTAGTTATTTTTTACTCTTCAAATAAAAAAACCCTAACGGACAGCAATATTTTTAATGATGATGGCAGAAGAGTTGCAATTGATAACAAAAGGGATTATATTGGTATTAATGATGGTTAGATTCTTGATATTGGTAATGATGACTGTAACATGATTGATATTGGTATTGATGGAGACATCAATATTGTATTGGTATTGATGGTGGCAAATGTGTTGATGTTGATATTGATTATGGCAAGTGTTAATATTGATTTCGATGGAAAAATAACTTGATATAGGTAATAAAATATACAACAGTATTGCTATTAATATTGATGATTGAATTTTGGGGTAACTATAGATGGTAGTATCAGTGTTATTAAGCGTTAAAAAAAATGAAAACTATAATTAATTAATACGTTCATACTTGTAATCACACATGGATAGGAGAAAAAAAAAGATTACACCTTTCAGTAAATAAAGTTAAATTATTTTTATTTGTATCAAATGTTTAAAAACACAAAAACTTGATCTTTTGTACAGCGTAATGTACACTAAGATATCCTATCAAAGCGCTTAACAGGATATCCCCAGTCATTAGCTTCACTGAACATGTAGGACTAGACATGACGCCAGTTGGGGGATATTAAAATATTTTCAGACACAGTCAAATCTTTTAACGATACTCATTATAAATCTGAGTTCGATGAGAGAATATGAGTAAAGAGTCTTTACAAAGGACTCAACTGTGAGCTAATTGAGGGTCAATCCCAGGACCTTCCAATCGGAAAGCAATTGTCATACCACAAGATCATAAAATAGCCGCACAAATCATATCATTTACACGTTTAATGGTTATAAAACCAGAGTTTTTCTCATTCTATTCAATTAGATTAACAAGCTCATCCCATCTTTTCCTAAATTCCTTAGGTTTGTCCACTTACGGAAGTTGAGCCACACACACACTCTCTCTCTCTCCCTCTCTCTCTCTCTCTCTCTCTCTCTCTCTCTATATATATATATATATATATATATATATATATATATATATATATATATATATAAATAAATAAATATTTATCAATCTATCTCTATATCTCATTGATTATCAAATTTTGATATTTTGAGTCATGCGATATCAAAAAAGGTTCCTTTTTATTTATAGCCCCTAATTTATTTGTCTTTTTGCCTTAAGACAATTCAATCTCTCACCCTCTAAACCGACCCGTTACGGATAACAATGTTGGTAATGATAATGGTAAACGTGTTGATATTGATGACAACAGGGATGATATTGGTAATGAAGATGGTAACAGTCTTTATATTGGTATTGATTACAGTAATATTGATTATGTTGGTATTGATCGAGGCAAAAGTGTTGATATTTGTATTGATGAAGGTAACGATGTGATATTGGTATTGATAGTGCCAACAGTCTTGATTTTGGTGTTGATGGTGTCAAAAGTTTTGATATTGGTATTGATTATGGAAAGTGTTAATATTGGTTTCGATGGAAAAACAATATTTGATGTACAGAATACATACAACAGTATTATGATTTGTATTGAGAATTGACTTCGGCGTAACTATATATAGTAGTATTGGTGTTATTTAGAGTAAAATAAATGAAACACTATAAATGATTTATACTTACACGCTGTTAGTCACACATGGATAGGAGAAAGAAATAATAATGATTAGAGCTTTAATTTAATCTAGTTAAAGTATTTTTTTTTTTGGTATCAGTTTCTTAGAAACACAAAAACTTAACCTTTTGAATAGCACAATGTTCACTCAACGTGCTCAAAGCGCTATACAAGCTTTCCCCAGTCATAAGTTTAAGTGAACACGTAGGACGAGACATGACGCCAGTTAGGGGATATTATATTTTTCATACACAGACAAAACTTTAAACGGCCAGATATACATTTTAAACCGGGGTTCGATGAGGGAATGTGAAGGTTCTTTTCCAAGGACTACACTCTGTACAGATCGAGGCTCGATCCCAGGACCTTCCGATCCGAAAGCGAGTGTAATTCCACAAGACCATATAGGCGCACAAACCATATGATTTACACGTTTCATTGTTATAAAACCTTTATAATTCACATTCTATTCAATTAAATTAACATGTTTATCATCTCATTTTCTCCTATATTGCTTAGGTTTATCCACTTACTGAAGTTGAGCCACACACACACACACACACACACACACACACACATATTCTCTCTATCTCTCTCACACACAATCCCAAACACACACACACACACACACTCTCTCCCTCTATGACTCTCTCTCTCTCCCTACTTATCTATCTATCTCTTTATATCTCAGCAACTTTTGATATTGTGAGCCATCGGACATCTATTTAAAGTTCCTTTATATTTTGCAAGCCCTATTTAACTTTTCTCATACCCTCTAAAACCAACCCGTAACGGATAGCAATATTGGTAATGATGACGAAAAACGTGTTGACATTTCTAACAATAGGGATTATATTGATATTAATGACGGTAACAGTGTTGATATTGGAGACAACAGGGATGATATTGGTATTGATGACGGTAATATTGATGACGTTGGCACTGATGATGGCAAGAGTGTTGATTTTGGTATGGATGACGGTAACAGTGTTGATATTGGTATTGATTTTGGAAAGTGTTAAAATTGGTTTCGATGGAAACAGGATATTTGTTATAGACAACAATAAATGCAACAGTTTTACTATTGATATTGAGTATTGAATTTTGGGCCAATTATAGATAGCAGTATCGGTGTTACTAAGCGTAAAGTAAATGAAACACTATAAAAGATTGATACTTACCCACTGTTAGTAACACATGGGTTGGAGAAAGAAAAAAGCAAAGATTAGACATTTCAGTTAATATAGTAAAAATATATTTCTTTGGAGCAATTGTATAAAAAAACAATAACTTGATATTTTCTATCGCGCAATATACACTAAATGTGCTCAAAGCGCTTTACAAGGTATTCCCAGTCATCAGATTAACTGAAAAAGCAAGACGAGACATGGCGCCAGTTAGCGGATATACAATATTTTCAGACAAAGACAAATCAGTTAACGGCCAGATACTCATTTTAAACCTGAGTTCAAAAACAGAATGTGGGTAAAGATTATTCCCCAAGGACTCAACTGTACGCTGATCCCAAGACTTTCCTATCCGAAAGCGAGTGTCATACCACAGACCACATAACCGCACAAATAATAAAACCGTTGTGATTCACATTCTATTAAATGAAATAAACATGTTCATCACATCTCCTCCTAGATTCCTTAGGTTTGTCCACTTACGGAAGTTGAGCAACAGACACACACTCTCTCTCTCTCTCTCTCTCTCTCTCTCTCTCTCTCTCTTTCTCTCTCACGTTTTGTTACTCTGTCTCTCTTCACTTATCTACATATCTGTATATCTATCCATCTATCTATCTATCTATCTATCTATCTATCTATCTATCTATCTATCTATTTATCTATCTATATATCTGTATATCTATTTATATCTCTCTTTGCTTACCAAATCTTGATATTGTGAGCCATCTAAGGTTCCTTTTTATTTAACAGTTCCTATTATATTTGTCTTATTTTTGTCCTATGACAATTTTGTTATCTTTTACTCTACAAAAGAAAAACCCGTAACGGACAGAAATATTTCTAATGATGATTGCAGAAGTGTTGATATTGATGACAACAGGGATGATATTGATATTGATGATGGTTAGAGTATTGATATTGGTAAAAATGACTGTAACATTATTGATATTGGTATTGATGGAGACATCAATATTGTCATTGGTATTGATGGTTCTAACACTGTTGATGTTTGTATTGATGGTGGCAACTGTGTTGATGTTGATATTGATTTTGGCAAGTGTTAATACTGATTTCGAATGAAAAATAAATTGATATAGGTGATAGAAAATACAGCAGTATTGATATTAATATTGAGTATTGATTTTGGGGTAACTAGTGTTGGTAGAGTTTGTGATATTGAGCGTTAAAAAGATGAAACACTATCATTGATTAATACTTTCATACTTGTAGTCACATATTGATAGGAGAAAGAAACAAGCAAAGATTAAAACTTTGATTTAATATAGTTAAAGTATTTTAATTTGTATCAATTGTTTAAAATCACAAAAACTTGGTGTGTTGTACAACGCGATGTACACTATACTATCCTATCAAAGCTCTTAACAAGATGTTCCCAGTCAACAGCTTCACTGAACATGTAGGACTAGACATGACGCCAGTGGGGGATATTACAATATTTTTAGACACAGACAAATCTTTTAACGGCCGGATACTAATTTTAAACCTAATTAGGGTGAGAGAATGTGAGTAAATATTCTTTCCAAAGGCCTCAACTGGGAGCTGATCGAGGGTCGATCCGAAGACCTTCCTATCCGAATTCGAGTGTCATACCACAAGACCATATAGCGGCACAAATCATATCAATAAAACCATTGTATTTCACATTCTATTAAATTAAATAACATGTTCATTCCATCTTCTTCTTAATTCCTTAGGTTTGTCCACTTACTGAAGTATCTCTCTCTCTCTCTCTCTCTCTCTCTCTCTCTCTCTCTCCCTCTCTCTCTCTCTCTCTCTCTCCCTCTCTTTATCTCTATCTCTATATCTCTTTTACTTAACAAATTTTGATATTTTGAGCCGTGCGACATCTATCCAAGGTTCATTTTTATTTAATAGGCCCTATTTTGTCTTTTTTGTTTTATGACAATTCAGTAGTTATCTCTCAACCTCTAAACCAACTCGTAACGGATAACAATATTGGTACTGATTATGGCAAACGTGTTGATAATGATGACACCAGGGATGATATCGGTATTGATGAAGGTAACAGTATTGACATTGATGACAACAGGAAGATATTGGTATTAAAGATGGCAACAGTATTTATATTGGTATTGATGACAGGAATATTGATGATGTGGTATTGATGGAGGCACCCATGTTGATATTTATATTGACTATGGAAAGTGTTAATATTGGTTTCGATGGAAACAAAATATTCGATGTACATAATACATGCAACAGTATACCGATTTGTATTCATAATTGACTTTGGGGTAACTATAGATAGTAGTATGGCATTATTAAGCGTAAAATAAATGAAAGACTCTAAGATTGATACTTACTATCTGTTTGTCACACATAGATAGAAGAAAGAAATGATAATGATTAGACCTATACATCAACATAATGTATTTAAAAAAAAACTTGACCTTTTGAATAGCTCGATATACACTCAAAGCGCTAAACAAGGTTTCCCCAGTCATAGGGTTAAGTGAACACGTAGGACGAGACATGATGCCATAAGAGGATATTATATATTTCAGACACAGACAAATTTTTAACGGCCAGATATTCATTTTAACCCGGGGTTCAAGAAAGAGAGTATGTGAGTAAAGATTCTTTCCCAAGGACTAAACTCTGTGCTGATCGAGGGTCGATCCCAGGACCTTCCGATCCAAAAGCTAGTGCCATACCACAGGACCATATAGACGCACAAATCGTATCATTTACACGTCTAATTGTTATAAAACATTTGTTATTCACATTCTATTCAATTAAATTAACATGTTCATCTCATCTTCTCCTAAAATGCTTAGGTTGGTCCACTTACGGAATTTGAGCCACACACTTCCCTCTCTCTCTCTCTCTCTCTCGTCTCTCGTCTCTCTCTCTCTCTCTCTCTCTCTCACTCCATCTCTGTCTGTCTGTCTCTCTCTTCTCTCTCTCTCTCTCTCTCTCTCTCTCTCTCTCTCTCTCCCTCTCTCTCTCTCTCTCCCTATTTATCTACCTATCTATTTACATCTTCGCTTAGCAAATTTTGATATTGTGAGCCATCGGACATCTAACTAAGGTTCCTTTACAAGCCCTATTTAATTAGTCTTTTTGTCTTATGACATTTATCTTATCACTTACTTAACGGATAGCAATATTGGTAATGAAGACGACAAACGTGTTGAGATTTCTGACAATAGGGATTATATTGGTATTCATGACGGTAGCAGTGAAGATAACAGGGATGAAATTGGTATTGAAGATGGCAACAGTATTGATATTGGTATTGATGACGGTAAAATTTATAGTGTTGGCACTGATGATGGCAAGAGTGTTGAAATTGCTATGGATGACGGTAACAGTGTTGATATTTGTATTGATTGTGGAAAGTGTTAATATTTATTTCGATGGAAAAAAAGATGTTTGATATAGACAACAATATATGCAACAGTATTACTATTGATAATGAGTATTGAATTTTGGGCCAATTAGAGACAGCAATATCGGTGTTACTAAGCGTAAAGTAAATGAAACACTATAAAAGATTGATACTTACCCACTGTTAGTAACACATGGGTATGAGAAAGAAATAAGTAAAGATTAGACATTTCAGTGAATATAGTTAACATATTTTTCTTTGGATCAATTGCATTAAAAAACAACAACTTGTATCTATACTATCGCGCAATATACACTAAACGTGCTCAAAACGCTTTACAAGGTATTCCCAGTCATTAGGTTAACTGAAAAAGCAGGACGAGACATAGCGCCACTTAGGGGATATACAATATTTTCAGACAAAGACAAATCTGTTAACGGCCAGATACTCATTTTAAACCTGATTTCAATAACAGAATGTGAGTAAAGATTATTTCTCAAGGACTCAACTGTACCTGATCCGAAGAGTTTCCGATCCGAAGGCGAGTGTCATACCACAGACTACATACCCGCACAAAACATAAAACAGTTGTAATTTGCATTCTAATAAATTAAATTAACATGTTCAACCTATCTTCTCCTAGATGTCTTATGTTTGTCCACTTACGGAAGCTGAGCCACAGACGCTCTCTCTCTCTCTCTCTCTCCCTCTCTCTCTCTCTCTTTCTCTCTCTCTCTCTTTTTTTTTCTCTCTCTCTCGCTCTCTCTCTAAATCAACTTATCTATCTATCTATCCATCTATCTATCTATCTATATATTCATATCTCTCTTTGCTTATCAAATTTAGATATTGTGTGCCATATAAATTTAATTTTTATTTTACAGTTCCTATTAAATTTGTCTTTTTTGTTCTATGACAATTCAGTTATCTGTTACTCTACAACAGAAAAAAACCCTTAACGGACAGCAATATTTGTAATGATGATGGCAGAAGTGTTGATATTGATGACAACAGGGATTATATTGGTATTCATGATGGTTACAGTCTTGATATGGGTAATGATGTCTGTACCATTATTGAAATTGCTATTGATGGAGACATCAATATTTTCATTGGTATTGATGGTGGTAACAGTGTTGATGTTGGTGTTCGATTATGGCAAGTGTTAATATTGATTTCGATGGAAAAATAAATTGATATAGGTAATAAAAAAATACAACATTATTGCTCTTAATATTGAGTATTGAATTTTGGTTAGTGTTAAAAAATGAAACAATATGATTAATTAAGACTTTCATACTTGTAGTCAAACATGGATATGAGAAAGAAACAAGCAAAGATTAAACCTTTCAGCAAATATATTTTAAGGGGCGGTTTGGGTCTAATTATTAGAAAAATCCTTCGAAAAATTGATTTTGAGATTTTGGTGGAAATTGATATTTTATTACCCTAGAAATAATATAATTGAAGTCCAAATTCTCAAAGTAGACTATAAAGGCATGAAAAACACAGTCGAAAATGGTACAGATAGTGAGAAAAGTGTGAAAAACGGGAAGCTAGTTTGCTATTTTCTCAAAATGTCATATTTCTAAGGGTATGGGATACTGTGTCAACCGTTTCTCTGAATCTATTAAATGAAATTGTCTGAAAATTTCCACAGTTATCACAGAGATTGTGTCACCATAGAGAGATTTTTCTGATAAGATATGTGAATTTTGAATTATAATCCTAATTCTGAATTTTTAACATCAATTTTGTCATAACATTTTGATTCTCAACTTTGTAATGTTCTAATAAAAATTCCATAAGCTAAAACCGTAAAAGCTCTTTATGGTGAAACACCATAGTACAATGTTGACAAGAGGGAAGAATATGAAGGTCATTCCTTCATTAGTTTTTGTGGAACGTTTTCCACAAGATTGTTATATTTTTTGATGTCAGACCCCCAAATTAGGTCGCAAAATGGGTATCGACACAGATAATTAAAATTTTTCACCATAAATGTTGTTTTTTAACCTATAATGACGATACAGAATGATTAAAACCGCCCAATATTGGTAATTAAAATTTTTTTTGAAAAGACCCAAACCGTCCCTTAAGTATTTTTATTTGTATCAAATGTTTAAAAACACAAAAACTTGAATTTTGTATAGTGCAATGTAAACTAAGCTGTCCTATCAAAGCGTTTAACAAGATTTCCCCAATAATCAGCTTCCCTGAACATGTAGTACTAGACATGACGCCAGTTGGGCGATATTACAATATTTTCAGGCACAGACAAATCTTTAAACGACCAGATACTAATTTTAAATCTGTTTGATGAGAGAATGTGAATACAGATTCTTTCCAAAGGACTCAACTAAATGTGAGCTGATCAAGGGTCGATCCCAGGCCCTTCCAATTCGAAAGCGAGTGTCATACCACAAGACCATGTAGCACCACAAATCATATCATTTACACATTTAATGGTTATAAAACCATTGTGATTTGCATTCTATTAAATTAGATTAACAGGTTCATCCCATCTTCTTCTAAATTCCTCAGGTTTGTCCACTTACGGAAGTTGATCCAGACACTCTCTGTCTCCCTCTCTCTCTCTCTCGCTCTCTCTCTCTCTATCTCTCTCTCTCTCTGTCTATTTATCTATCTATCTCTATATCTCTTTGCTTAGAACATTTTGATATTTTAACCCATGCGAAACTATCCAAGGTTCCTTTTTATTTAATAGCACCTATTTTATTTGTCTTTTTTGACTCATAAAAATTCAGTTATCTCCCCCCTTCTAAACCAACCCGTCATGGATAACAATATTGGTAATGATGATAGCAAACGTGTTGATATTGATGACAACATAGAAGATATTGGTATTACTGATGGCAACAGTATTTATATTGCTATTGATGACAGTAATATTGATGTTGTTGGTATTGCAGGGGGGAATTGTGTTGATATTTGTATTGATGAAGGTAACGATGTGATATTGGTATTGATAGTGCCAACAGTCTTGATGTTGGTGTTGATGGTGGCAAAAGTGTTGATATTGGTATTGATTATATAAAGTGTTAATATTCGATTCGATGGAAACAAAACATTTGATGTACATAATACATACAACAGTATTGTGGTTTGTATTGAGAATTGACTTTGGGTCGATAGATAGGAGTATCGGTTTTATTAAGCGTAAAAGAAATGAAACACTATAATTGATTGATACTTACTTTCTGTTTGTCACACATGGATAGGAGAAAGAAATAATAATGATTAGAACTTTAAGTAAATATAGTTAAAGTATTTTTTTGTATCAATTGTTTAAAAACACAAAAACTTGACCACTTATCGTGCTCAAAGCGCTATAGATGTATCCCCAGTCATAAGGTTCAGTGAACACGTAAGACGAGATATGACGCCAGTTAGGGGATGTTATGACACATACACATCTTTTAACGGCCAGATATTCATTTTAAGCCGGGGTTCAATGAGAGAATGTGAGTAAAGATTCTTTTCCAAAGACCCAACTCTGTGCTGATAAAGGGTCGATCTCAGGACCTTCCGATCCGAAAGCGAGTGCCATATCACAAGTTCTTATAGACCCACAATCCGTATTATTTACACATTTAATTATTATAAAACATTTGTAATTCACATTTTATTCAGTTAAATTAACATGTTTATCTCATCTTCACCTAAAATGCTAAGGTTTGTCCAATTACGGAAGTTGAGCCACACACTCCACCCCCCCCCCTCTCTCTCTCTTTCTCTCTCTCTCTCTCTCTCTCTCTCTCTCTCTCTATCGATTTATCCATCTAACTCTTTATATCTTCGCTTAGCAAATTTTGATATTGTGAATAATCGGACATTTATCTAAGGTTCCATTCTATTTTACAAGCCCTATTTAATTAGTCTTTTTTGTCTTATGACATTAATTTATCTCCTACCCTCTAAAACCAACCCGTAACGGATAGCAATATTGGTAATGATGACGACAAACGTGTTGATATTTCTGACAACAGGGAATATATTGGTATTCATGACGGTAACAGTGTTGATATTGAAGATAACAGGGATGATATTGGTATTAAAGATGGCAAGAGTGTTGATATTGGTATCGATGACGGTTACAGTGTTGATATTGGCATTGATTGTGGAAAGTGTTAAAATTGGTTTTGATGGAAACAAGATATTTAATATAGACAACAATAAAAGGAACTGTTTTACTATTGATATTGAGTATTGAACTTTGGGCCAATTAGAGACAGTAGTATCGGATGTTTTTAAGCGTAAAGTAAATGATACACTAAAAAAGATTGATACTTACGGTCTGTTAGTCACAAATGGGTAGGAGAAAGAAACAAGTAAAGATTAGACATTTCAGTGAATATAGTTATAATATTTTTCTTTGGATCAATTGTATATAAGAAAAAGTTTGATCTTTTCTATCGCGCAATATACACTAAATGTGCTCAAAGCGCTTTAGAAGGTATTCCCAGTCATCAGATTAACTGAAAAAGCAAGACGAGACATGGCGCCAGTTAGGGGATATACAATATTCTCAGACAAAGACAAATCAGTTAACGGCCAGATACTCATTTTAAATATGAGTTCAAAAACAGAATGTGGGTAAAGATTATTTCCCAAGGACTCAACTGTACTCTAATCCCAAGAATTTCCGATCCGAAAGCGAGTGTCAAACCACAGACCACATAGCCGCACACATAATAAAACCGTTGTGATTCACATTCTATTAAATTAAATTAACATGTTCTTCCCATCTTCTCCTAGATTCCTTATGTTTGTCCACTTACAGAAGTTGAGCCACAGACTCTCTCTCTCTCTCTCTCTCTCTCTCTCTCTCTCTCTCTCTTTCTTTCTTTCTCTCTCTGTCTCTCTCTCAATCTTTCTCTCTCTCTCACTTTCACTCTTTCTCTCTCTCTCTCTCTCTCTCTCTCTCTCTCTCTTTCTCTCTCAATTTACCTACTTATCTATATATATATATATATATATATATATATATATATATATATATATATATATATATATATCCATCTATCTATCTATCTATTTATATCTCTCTTTGCTTACCAAATTTTGATTATGTGAGCCATGTAAGGTTCCTTTTTATTTTACAGTTCCTTTAAAATTTGTCTTTTTTTGCTCTATGACAATTCAGTTATCTGTTACTTTACAAAAGAAAACAAAACCGCCAACGGACAGCAATATTTGTAATGATGATGGCAGAAGTGTTGATAGTGATGACAACAGGGACGATATTGGTATTGACGATGTTTAGAGCCTTGATATTGGTAATGATCGCTGTCACATTATTGATCTTGGTATTGATGTAGATATCAATATTGTCATTTGTATTGATGGTGGCAACTGTGTTGATGTTGATATTGATTATGGCAAGTGTTAATGTTGATTTTGATGGAAAGATAAATTGATATAGGTAATAAAACCTACAACAGTATTGCTATTAATATTGAGCATTGAATTTTGGGGTAACTATAGATGGTAGTGTCGGTGTTATTAAGAGTTAACATGAGAATAGTACAACTGATTAATACTTTAATACTTGTAGTCACACATTGATAGGAGAAAGAAACAAACAACGATTAACCCTTTCAGTAAATATAGTTTAAGTATTTTTATTTGTATCAATTGTTTAAAAACACAATAACATGATCTTTTGTACAGCGCGATGTACTCTAAACTATTCTTTCAAAGCGCTTAACAAGATGTCCTCAGTCATCAGCTTCACTGAACATGTAGGAATATACATGATGCCAGTTGGGGGATATTACATTATTTTCAGATACAGACAAATCGTTTAACGGCCAGATACTCATTTTAAACCTGAGTTCGATGAGAGAATGTGAATAAAGATTCTTTCTAAAGGACTCAACAGTGAGCGGATCGAGGGCCAATCCGAGGACCTTCCAATCCGAAAGCTATTGTCATACCACAAGACCATATAGCGGCACAAATCATATCATTTACACGTTTAATGGTTATGAAACCATTGTATTTCGCATTCTATTACATTAGATTAACATGTTCATCCCATCCTCTTCATAAATTCCTGAGGTTTGTCCACTTACGGAAGTTGAGCCACACACTCTCTCTCCTCTCTCTCTCTCTCTCTCTCTCTCTCTCTCTCTCTCTCTCTATTTATCTATCTATCTCTAAATCTCTTGGCTTAGCAAATTTAATATTGTGAGCCGTGCGACATCTATCCAAGGTTCCTTTTTATTTTATATGGCCTATTTTATTTGTCTTTTTTGTCTTATGACAATTCAGTTATCTCTCACCCTCCAAACCAACACGAAACGGATAAAAATATTAGTAATGACGATGGCACACGTGTTGATATTGATGACAAAAGGGATGATATTGGTATTGATGAAGGTAACAGTGTTGATATTGATGACAACAGGGAAGATATTGGTGTTAAAGATGTCAGAAGCATTTATATTGGTATTGATGACATTAATATTGATTATGTTGGTATTGGACGCAAAAGTATTGATATTTGTATTGATGAAGGTAATGATGTGATATTGGTATTGAGAGTGCCAACAATTTTGAGGTTGATGGTGTCAAAACTGTTGATAATGCTATGGATTATGGAATGTGTATATATTGGTTTCGATGGAAACAAAATATTTGATGTACATAATACATACAACGGTATTTCGATTTGTATTGAGAATTGACTTCGGGTTAACTATAGACAGTAGTATCGGTGTTATTACGCGTAAAATAAATGAAACACTATAAATGATTGATACTTACACGCTGTTAGTCACACATGGATAGGAGAAAGAAATAATAATGTTTATACCTTTAAGTAAATATAGTTAAAGTATTTTTTGTCTCAATTATATTTAAAAAATGACTTTTTGAATAGCGCGATATTCATTAAACGTGCTCAAAGCGCTATACAAGGTTTCCCTAGACATAAGGTTAAGTGAACACATCGGACGAGACATGACGCCAGTTAGGGGATATTGTATTTTTCAGACACATACAAACCTTTTAACGGCCAACTATTCATTTTAAACCGGGGTTCGATGATATAATTTGAGTAAAGATTCTTTTCCAGGGATTCAACTCTGTGCTGATCGAGGGTCGATCCCAGGACCTTCCGATTCGAAAGGGAGTGCCATACCACAAGACCATATAGCCCCACAAATCATATCATTTACCCGTTTAATTGTTATAAAACCATTGTAATTCGCATTCTATTCATCTAAGTTAACATGTTTATCTCATCTTCTATTAAATTGCTTAGGTTTGTCCACTTACGGAAGTTGAGCTACTCTCTCTCTCTCTCTCTCTCTCTTCCTCTCTCTCTCTCTCTTCTCTCTCTCTCCCTCTCTCTCTCTCCCTCTCTGTCTCTCTTTCCCTAATTATCTATCTTGCTCTTTATATCTTTGTTTAGCCAATTTTTATATTGTTAGCCATCGGAAGTCTATCTAAGGTTCCTTTTTATTTTACAAGCCCTATTTAATAAGCCTTTTTTGTCTTATGACAATTAAATTATCTCTTACCCTCTGAAACCAACCACTAACGGATAGAAATATTGGTAATGATGACGACAAACGTGTTGATATTTCTGACAAAAGGGAATATATTGGTATTGATGTCGGTAAAAGTGTTGATATTGAAGACAACAGGGATGATATTGGTATTGAAGATGGCAACAGTATTGATATTGGTATTGATAACGGTAATATTGATGATATTGGCACTGATGATGGCAAGAGTGTTGATATTGGTATGGATGACGGTAACAGTGTTGATATTTGTATTGATATTGGAAAGTGTAAAAATTGGTTTCGATGGAAACAGGGCATTTGTTATAGACAACAATATGCAACAGCATTAATATTGATATTCAGTATTAATTTTGGGCCAATTGTAGATAGCAGTAACGGTGTTATTGAGCGTAATGTAAATGAAACACTATAAAAGATTGATACTTACAAACTGTTAGTCACACATAGGTAGGAGAAAGAAACAAGCAAAGATTAGACATTTCATAGAATATAGTTAAAATATTTTTTCTTTGGATCAATTGTATAAAAAAACAACAACTTGATTCCAAGACTTTCCGATCCGAAAGCGAGTGTCATAAAACCGTTGTAATTCACATTCTTTTAAACTAAATCAACATGTTGATCCCATATTCACGCAGATTACTTAGGTTTATCAACTTACGGAAGTTGAGCTACAGACTCTCTCTCTCTCTCTCTCTCTCTTTCTCTCTCTCTTTCTCTCTCTCTCTCTTTCTCTCTCTCTCTCTCTATTTATCTACTTATCTATATATCTATCCATCTATCTATCTATATATCTATTTATCTATCTCTCTATTTATATCTCACTTTTCTTACCAAATTTTGATATTGTGAGCCATCTAAGGTTCCTTTTTATTTTACAGTTCTTATTAAATTCGTCTTTTTTGTCCTATCCTTTACTCTACAAAAGAAAAAAAAACCGTAACGGACAGCAATTTTTGTAATGATGATGGCAGATGTGTTGATATTGATGACAACAGGGATGATATTGGTATTGATGATGGTTAGAGTCTTGATATTGGTAATGATGACTGTAACATTATTGATATTGGTATTGATGGAGACATCAATATTATCATTGATATTGATGGTGGCAACTGTGTTGATGTTGATATTGATTATGGCAAGTGTTAATATTGATTTCGATGAAAAAATAAATTAATAAATGTAATAAGTAATAGAACAGTATTGCTATTAATATTTAGTATTGAATTTTGGGGTAACTATAGATGGTAGTATGGGGGTTTTTAAGCGTTAAACAAATGAAAGACTATAATTGATTAATAATTTTATTCTTGTAGTCACACATGGATAAGAGAAAGAAACAAGCCAAAATTAAACCTTTCAGTATCCATCTATCTATCTCTATTTCTCTGTGCTTACCAAATTTTGATATTTTGAGCTGTTAGACATTATTCTAAAGTTCCTTTTTTACAGACCCTGTTTAAATGGTCTTGTTGTCTTATGACAATTCAGGTA